>NW_019172992.1:0-349747 GCF_001831195.1 Colletotrichum orchidophilum | reverse complement strand
CGACTGGACTATCGACAGGGATTATGTATAAATGTTTTGTTTAAAAAGCTTGAAGGGGGGAAGCTCAATCTCCCGTTCGATGTTCGGTCAACTGCTCAGATTCATCAATCTTGGACGTTCGTTCTTGTCACTCGCTCAGACACACTACTTATTCTAATACCAGAAAACTTCAACTACACACCACAAAAAAAAAAAAAAAAACACCAATACATAACTAATTTCAAACAACCGCCAAAATGTTCTCCAAGACCGCCGTCGCCATCACCTCCTTCTTGGCCATTGCCGAGGCCGTCAAGGTCACCTCGCCCGCCAAGGGCGACAACTGGGACCTCTCCCAGACCCACGAGATCAAATGGGAGACCGTCTCCAGCGACCCCAAGAGCTTCGAGATTGTCATCGTCAACCAGTCCGGCTACCCCCAGGTCTCCGAGACCATCGCCACCGTCCAGGCTGCCGATGGCAAGTACGAGCTGAAGGACGCCAAGGTCGCCGCCGGCAGTGCCTACCAGATCAACCTCGTCTCCGTCGACCCCGAGAACTCTGGCATTCTGGCCCAGTCCAACCAGTTCAACTTCATTGGCTCTGACGGTACGTGAAGCAACACATTTCTCTATTCTCGGTCGTATCAAGCGCAGTCCGCTCACCTTGCATGCCCTAGATTCCTCTTCCGCCTCTGCCTCTGACTCTGCTTCCGCTACGGCGTCGGCCAGCGCCTCGGGCTCTGCTGCCTCTGCCTCTGTTACCGGTTCGTCATCCTCGGCTTCTAGCTCCGCGGCCTCTGCCACTGCCACGGCCACCCAGAGTTCCGGCCTGACCACCGTGACCACAGCGACCACCGGCTCTGCCGCTGCCACTGCCTCTGCCTCTGGAACCGCTGCCTCTCACGCCTCCAGCTCCGGTACCGCCACTGGCTCCGCTGCCTCCGGGAAATCCACTGCCCCCAGCAGCGCCTCCGCTATCAAGTCCACTTTCGCCATCTTGGGCTCCGTCGCCGTTGCCGCCTACATGCTCTTGTAAGCAAGATTACAAGATGCACGCACAAATCTTGTTTTTTCCCCCCCGCCTCCTTGGAGCTGTTTTGAAAACCCGAATGATACCAACCGGCTACGATGAAGGGAGTAGCGACAAACTAGCGAAGTGCCCATTGGAAGGACCGGAAATGAAGGATTATACCACACACATCAAAATCGGATGGGTCATGTCTGGCGTCGCCTTCGCACAATTTTGAATTACGTTTTTTTAGACTAATGTTGAAGCCTTGCTACTGGACTCCCTCCAATTACGGGCGCCTCGAAAACGCATCATGCATGTGTGTGTGAGAGAGAGAGAGAACAACTTGATGATGGAGAAACCTGGTATCCTGCATGAATGGGATGGATTTCCTGGGATTCGACCCCAAGATTTTGCGCCGTTCCGGACGCGACCTGGGCGCGGAGATGAGCAGACCCATGCCGTTCATCCCGAGGTGCCCAAACCAAATGGCGAAAAGTCAATGGATTATTGAACAATCTCCACCATTTGCTGTGAGCTCGTAATTATGGATACGGAATGACCGCACCTAATTCGAGACCGTTATGCGGCACAACCCTGCCGTTCCCCTGATCGCCCGCCTTAACGTGCAGGTTGGCGTCTGCTGACTAACCCAATTGGGATTGACGGCTGGGATCATGCCAGAATGGGGGCGTCGTTTGTCTGGCGCTGTGCCGTTATCGCGAGCGAGCGAACGAACGAACGAACGAAACCCCCTCCCAGGGACTAGTTCCAATCGCGTCAGATCACGTCCGGAAAGCATGATTGTAGATCGTGATAACACGAGAGCAGGATACGGGTTGCTGGCTCTCATCATTTCAAAACGGAGACGGCAAGTCTTTTTTTTCATCGACGCTGAGACGGTGGATTTGCTGTGATTACGGATAGGCACCGTAGGCTTTGTGAGTTGCTTTTATTTGTGGATCCCGAATTTAAACGCGACAATTTAGCCTTTCACGCTTTCCACGTGCCGAACAAGCCTTTTTCCAAGTGTCTTACAATTGTGAGACAGTCTGCTTCAGTCTATCGATGCTCTCGCCAATCAGGAATGGCGACCTGACTGACCTTGATAGATTCCGCTTGGGAGGAATGGTGCCCGTTGAACGACATTTCAAGCAAGGGACCTCACTGTCCTTGTTTTACCACGCCACGGCAAGACGCCAAGCGATTGCACTCATGTCTTTGCTACCTATTCACCCGTCGGTTTCAAGTGCACTTGTTTCGTCGTCTGAAATCTTTCTGGTCTACAATCCCATGGATCGGCACGCCGTTCACCCTACAGTTCCAGTAACATGAAACAGAACAAACTGGCCATGACCATTTTCTGTACATTGACCTTCACATTGATGAGTTGATGTAATATTTGTGTATTATTTGTTTTACATATTCTACCGGGAGAAGATTGAGAATCCGGTCAATTGGGTTGCGAGAAAGTCCGTCGGAGTGCGACTCGCTAACCGACTCGTCCCACTCATGTGCACAGCACAGATCTTGCTCTGGGGAGTTGAATCCATTGTCCACTCAGGTCCGGTTCCTGTCTTTTTTCCCCCAAGTCTTTTAAGTAAGCGACTCGGAAATTTGCAATGAATTTCGATATGGTCATTTAGACCGGGCATTCATAGTCCCTAAGAACCCCTGGGGTGTTTATAGGAAGCCCCATGTACTTGTGCGACTGCAACTGACAGAAGCGAGGAATGTGTATTGCACATTTCTCTGCGTATTAAGGATCTCCACTCATTGAGGAGGCCGTGCTAGTACTCTTTCTTCGTCGACTGAATATCCTCATGGGCCCGCTGGTTTGTGGGCGCTTTATAGACGGCGGTAAAGAACCCTCCTTTAGGGATTGAGGGCTTACGTGTGACTGAGGGAAGATGCCAAATTTCCCTTTGCTATTTGTCCCAGACCAACACCAATGGTCCTGGTAAAGCCCTGAGAGGTTGCCTTCAGTCAGCCCTAGGTCATCAAACTTGTCACTCGAGGCAGCACCAGAGCACTTACATCCGACGTTTCTGATGGCTTCCCCCTTCCCAAAAGTCAACCAGCCCGCCCTTGAGTTGTCCGGAGGATCCCATTTCCATCGCGTAGTCAATGATACCGCACTGGTGGCTTGGAAAGAAATCTCGTTCTGCCTTGGACTCTCAATCTCAACAAGTTTAGATGGGAATGGGCCTTGCACGCCGTCATGCCAGCCAGTGCACCACTTGCCGCCCCATTGCTCTGGGAACTCGACACCGACAATCCTCGCACCGACGAAGAATTGAAGAACGTTGGGGCTGCCGTCAGGGCCTACCAAGTTCTCACCCTTCCGCTGAACGTAGCTCTTTAGAGCCGTGGCGACGGGAAATTGTGCGAGGATGTCATGATCGGGGAATGGACTTGGCGCCGGGGACGATGGGAAGTGGACGTCGTAGTCCTCGATGGGATCATGGTCCTTGTCGACTTGACCGTACAGGACAGTCACACCGGGAACTTGTGGAAGAGGCTGAGGATGGCTAGATACGTGTTTGAGGAGCTGATCTGCGCTCTGGAAGACGGTTGCATCCGCCTCGTGGACGGTCTGTCCGAAATGGGTGCAGAACAGACACGCATACCGAGTTTCCGATGCTGTTTTGACCGCAATGTGTGATTTGACCAGGAAGCGGACACGGTAGACAATACCATACTTTGAAAAGTTTGCACGGGCTGGAAGCATGTCAGAATCAGAAATGGCCGTCACAAACCACAATACAAGGGGAAAATTCGGATTGGCTTACAGTCACCCTCTTTATCGAGAGCCAGCGCTTTGTGCAAATGATGATATTCGCAATCTATGCAACGGCCGATGAGAAGTGGTTCGCCCTGCTTTTGTTTTAGCCGTGCTGTTTTCAAGCTGGATTCTTGCGCTCAAGATGGCTTGGGGGGGGGGGGGGGGGGGGCGGGGCGGGGAGGGGGGCGGATGGCGCGCGGTTCGCGCGGGGCGGTGTGCGGCTTGGGGCGTGTTGTGGTGTGGGCGTGGGGTCGTGCGCGCGCGCGGCTCTGGGGGGGGGGGGGGGGGGGGGGGGGGGGGGGGGGGGGGCAGAATTTCGACTCACCCATGCCATTGTCTGCTTGATGCCATCCCAATATCCTCCTCGGCGGAATGATAGTGCGCCGTCACAGAATCCTTTGAGTTGGTGAAAAGAGCTCTTCGGCCCGATCAAACACCCCTCTTCCTTTTCCAGTGTTGAGATTGACCTCAGACGATGTGTGCTGGTTTCTGATACCGCTTGTTCGCTGGCCAGCATCAGTCCGTCGGCGAATTGCCCCGAGGGCGGGAAAGTTGTTGTTAGAGCCTGTTCGAATCTTGTTGCTGCAATCGGAGACATCCTGGCATCAACAGTCGAAATTTTAGTAGAAGTGACACTCGACGATTGAGTAGGAACATCCGAGTAGACTGACGTTCTACTTGTTGTTGAAGGACTGATGGGATCAAATACTGAGCTCTGTGGTGTCGAGTTGTCGAAGCCTATGCGATTACCCCGCGCGATAAATGTGCCGTCGCAAAAGGCATCACCAACCACGGCGGTATTTTCGGGGATGCTTCCACGGACAGGCCGTCGAGGTTTAGGAACCGAGGTCTGCTCCTCAACCCAATCTGATGTCCATGGCTGTACACGCTCTTGGGGTGTGACGACTCTCAGCCGACCCATTTCATCGCCGAGAGCATCCGGCGACAACGGCCGCGGCCGCCCGTCTCTGTTGGATGGTATACTCCCAGGTACAACGCGAGACGATCTAGGATCGGACTCTGTTGACTCGGCCCTCGAGTGAGTCAGCCTCGTGGTCGTGCTGTCCGTTGATCCGTAGGAGCCTCGCGTGTTACCCCGGCTCACTTGCGGCTTGGGTTGCCGTGGGACGGCAGGAAATAAGGAAATGCTGGCGGCCCCGTGACTAGCTACCCGTGGGGGTGGTGCCGGTCGGGGTGGAGGGTTGCTCTTGATTGACGATGCTAGCGAAGGAGGCAGAGGTGGTAATGGCGGGAACTTGTGGACCGGCGCGGGCGGAGTTTTGGTGTCAATCTTGGTCCTCTGGATCGCGTCTAGTACAACCAGGGCGAACGATCTAGTAGCAGCCTGTAGCTCGACAAATTTAGTCAAGTCGAAGGTGTCTACTTCAATGTAATCCTCAAAATCATACAGCAGCTCTTCTAGTGCTTTCCGTTTCTCCGCCAGGTCATCTTTTTGTCGAACGTTAGCGGCCACTAAGGATAGGAGCCGGCGAGACCATTAGTCGGTTCAGCTTACTATTGTCGGCAATTGTGTCTTTGAAGTTGTCTCCATGCTTCTCAATCTGGCTGTCCCACAAAGGCTGCAACCTCTTCAATGCCCGTTGGCCTTCCTTGGTGATGGCGCTTGCTGATTTCGCCATCTCGCGGGCCAGTTCTGGCTCCTCCTCGTGTGCTTCGTGCGCATTTTTGGCAGATTCTTCCCCCCTCTCGACTACCTCCCGAAACGGATAGAGAATAAGCTCTTCAACGTCGACGGCCATGGCTGATGGCTCTGGAATGGCGATTGCGTGGGTTTGGACGTTGAAGACAGGTGGAGTGCTGGGGAGCCGCTCTGCGGCCGTGGATGACCGGCGAGGTTCGGATCGACAATGACACAACGTGGGGATGGGGTTCAATTAAAGGGTCCTTTCTGGAAGGAGCCGTTACCAAATTGTTGGTACACGCCAAATAGCCATCTTCAATGGGAATGTGGCATGCGTAGGAGATTACATGCAACTACCTGCAGGCTGCAACCTGGTGCACGTCGAGAACTGTTGTGAGCCACTCGATGGAGCACGTGGGAGGCTAGACAGGGAACTGGAGACCGGATTCTTCATGCACACCACAACGGCGCTATTGTTTCGGTCGCCTAAACAAGTGAATCCTGCCGAAGCGTCTGGCACTACACCGAGAATGCACATGACAGGACAAGCCGTCTTACTACTATGGTAATGGTGCGGGAGCCGTTGGCCACCGGTTCGTTTGCATATCCATGTTGGAGACCTTCATGAAGAATTGTTCTGTGTGAGGATACCGGGCCACAGGCATCGAAGCGGCCTACGCTAGAGAGAATCGGTGAGCAAGGACCGATACTCGTTTCTCGCGCACTCACCCGTGTCGATGGCTTTTAAATTTGCTTTCCAAACTCAATTAGGTACAGGACACTTTTCTGGATGAACACGCGCTCCATCGGTCTGATCCTGCAAACCTACAAACCTCTTCTGGCGGTCCCAACTCCTCAATTGCCCCATCTGGCGACGTGTTCACGAAGGTTAATTCGCATTGGCCATTCATATTTGGGGCCTTATAATTACCCGCATCAAAAGCACGTCATCCCGTGCCGGTCGGATCATGGGAGGGGCCTTTCATCGCCAATATCAACGACCACCGACTCCGTGGTTGAGCCGACCCCGGCCGGAGACAGGGTGGAGACCTGGGTTACGTTGATCTTTGTCAAGGGGGAGAGGTGCTACCGCGATGATCCAATGGTGGCCACGTTCGGTAGAAGCGTTCCGGGGCAGGCGATAATCGGTCGTCCAGACAAGTTCAAGACTCGAAATGAAATCATAAAATCCCGTCAGCTAGCTTCGATAATTCCGCTCTCGATTTGCAGACAAAATGAAACCACGAGGCACTGAAGATTCATCGATTTCAGTGATGCAGATGGCCCGCTGCAATGCTTCTTTTATGGTTACCCACATGCATTCTACCAGGGCAACAACCCCACCACCGAACTTGTAATGTCCACAATCCGGAGACTAAACAGTGCTTCCGGCATACCCGGGATCCCTGCATTGTCAATGGAAGTGTGTTCCGACGATTAATTAGGCAGACGTTGTTTCACAGCGTTCGCTTTCCGGCCATGTTCCAACATGTGTTAAGTGGCTTGGGAAGTTCACCGGGCTTACGATGGCAATACGGCACAGCCCACTTAATTCGGCCATCTATTGGTGGACTCGCGTCATCTCTTCTTTCAAACCCATGTTTTCGGATAGCCGACGATAAGAAATCCTTGCCGAATTGCCTCGGAACCTCGCGCATTCAAGTTCCAGTTCCGTTCCAGAACGGGTCCGGCCTCGGAGCACCTGTCCAGATCGGCCATCCGACAGGCTAGACAGTCGTGTGTGGGTTATGTTCTCCTCCCGTTCCAACATAACCAAGTTGCGACTCTTGAGTACAACGCCAAGGTAGCATCTTAGCCAAAAAGAAGTAAAGTACAGAAAAAAAGAAGACATCGAATAGAAGACATCAAATTGGGAGGTAAATCACACTACTGAATGGCCATCATTCAGTTGCGAGAACTATACAGTTTTCGGACACTTGCCTTCTCGCCGGACAACCTGGCTCAAAAATCTGCGGAGCCGGAGGGTCCCATGGGCTCTAGAGCCGCGCTTTGCACCCAACAGCGTTCTTCCGAAAGGCGCACCAGTCCCGATGTCCGGAGCCAAGCATCGGGTGTTGCCGAGTCGGCCCCAGTTTGTGGAGGGCTAGTCACGGATATCGGCCGCCATATCAGAGCCGCATTTCCGTCCGCAGCGGAAACCAGTTCTGCTTCCTGTCTTTGACAACTTCTCCTGTGCTAGTAGAAAATTAGGCATCGGTCATCCTTTGGGAACAAATGGCACGCAATGACAACCGACAACAGCATTCGAGACCAAGGGGACTCTTCACAGAGGACCTTCTTAGATAGACGCGATGTCGACATTGAAGAGTATGCGGACATCATTCCTGCGCGGTCCAAAACTGCCAAAGGAGGTTCGTCTTGGCTTTACTTGTCGTGCAGTAGATTTCGGTGGCTCACACTATTGTCTAGATGATCCTGCACATCCAGGCTTGACAAAGCTTCCGTCAGGAGTCCTCAACTTCCAGGACGACCCAGTTGCTCGCCATCAATCCAACGTGGAGGTACCTTACGAGATCTACAATCGCTTTTCGAAGCACCGCAAACATGTGACTGTCGCCGTCATTTCCTGGTGTGGTTTGTTATCACCAATTTCCAGTACGGCTGTCTTGTCGGCGCTTCCCGAAGTCGCAGCCGAGTACAAGACTACCGGAGACATCATCAGTCTTAGTAATGCGTTGTATCTCGTCTTCATGGCTATCAGCCCTTGCTTTTGGGGACCGTTGAGCCAGGTGTATGGTCGAAAATGGGTAAGTGGATTGATTCTACAACACCTCGGTTCTTTAATTTCTGGCTCAATCCGTCGGCCAACTGTTTCTTGTTTTCAAAAACAAGCAGAAAGATTGACTCATGTTTCCAGACGTGTATGGTGACATCGTCGCTATTCTTGGGATGTTCGATTGGTACGGCTCTCAGCCCTAACGTTTCCGCCTTTTTTGTGTTCCGCATCCTCACTGCCTTTGCCGGAACATCATTCCTCGTCACTGGTCCCGCTGTAATTGGCGACTTGTATCATCCTACAGAGCGTGCCACTGCGATGGGTTGGTTCTTGTCCGGCACACTCATAGGGCCGACGATCGGACCAGTTCTTGGCGGCATCATTGTGACCTACACATCCTGGCGCGCCATCTTTTGGCTTCAGACCGCTCTTGCTGGTGTTGGCGTCGCGGGTGCTCTCTTTTTCATGCCGGAAACGTTGCAGGAACTTAAAAAGGCAGGCCTGGAAGGGCTCGCTTTCAGTCAAAAGGTCAGCGTGTTATGGGGTATGACGAATCCTGTCCGAGTTATTCGACTCTTCAAGTTCCCAAACCTCATATTGGTGGCGATTGCCAGCGGCTCGCTCGTATGGAACATGTACGGCATGCTGACGCCTATCCGATACGTCCTCAACCCGCGGTTTTCTCTGACATCGCCGGCACAATCGGGCCTCTTCTACTTGGCGCCGGGCTGCGGCTACCTTGCCGGCACCCTCGTCGGTGGACGCTATGCCGATTACACGGTTCGCCGCTGGATAGCTGAACGGCACGGACGCCGCATCTCCGAGGACCGGCTGCGCTCGTGCATCCCTTTCTTGGGCGCCGCCTTGCCGGGATGCATGCTCATCTACGGGTGGACAGTCGAGCGTCGCGTTGGCGGCGTTGCGGTGCCTGTCGTCTTCATGTTCCTCGGGGGCGTATCGCAGCTCTTTTGTTTCCCGAGTTTAAACACCTACTGCTTGGACGTGATACAGGGACGCAGCGCAGAGGTGATTGCGGGCAACTTTATGGTGAGATATTTATTTGGTGCCGCTGGATCGGCTGTTGTCCTTCCAGCGATCAAGGTCATTGGGGTTGGATGGTTCAGCACCATTTCTGCTGGCTTCTTGGTGATCGGGGCTATAAGCGTTTGGGCTGTCGCACTCTGGGGTAGAAGCTGGCGCCATCGCATTGACGAGAAGTCGAGACCATCTGTGCTATGAATTCCAGTTTGAATGACAATCTCGATATAGAATATGGTCTTCAGGTGTTTCCTTGCTCTAGTAGACTAAGATCAAAACGTTTTCCTGGGTTGAAATCATTGTACATCTGGAGAAACGGCAAGAGTACGGTTTCTTTTGGGACAATTTATAGAAGGCCATTTTAGAGTAACGTAGAGCCCCACATAGAGTGAAATACTATGCCCACTTCAGCATTCCATGTAAGGTAATACCAAGCTGTGTATGGGTATCGTTTAGGTTACCTCAGATGAGTACATATGTAGGGTAAAATAGATCGGAGACTAAATGTGAGTGGCTACAGTTCACGACTGAATCTTCTCTTCCTAGGGATAAAGTTTCGACGGCGTCCTTGTTGTTGGTATGGTGCGGTTGTAAGAAAGAAGAAATTGAATTGTATTGGGGGCGGTAAAGCCGCGCTGAGGGAGACAACATAAATGAGATGAGATGGGGCTAAGCGCAAAACGTCTAGACGATGTCGACTGCCTGTGACATTGACCGTTGAAGCAAAATTCAAGGCCAGGGACCCTTGTTCGCACTACACTCACCGTAATACTTACTGATTGAATAATTCTAGAAATTCATGTTCCGTTCGGACTGTTGGTCGCAGCCGGCGCGACCACCGACACAGATTCAAATGTTCTTCGCGCGAAATTCACGAACCCAAGATTTGAGACTGGTTACGATGCTCACGATTGGTCCGATGCATCTTCATGAAGTAAGACCATTTCTTCTATATGCTCTAGCAATAGAGCCTCGATAAGAAGGGGTGTCTATCCAACCACGTCTTCTGCCCGTTTAACAAGGCAATTATAGAACTCAGCACACATCTGATCGAATGAGTTGAAACGATGATGTGACCATTCGTGTCATCGGCGACGGCAATGCTCCCCTGGGCGCTCAACAATGAGCGTGACATTGGTAATTTTGTCTTCCGAATCATCGCTAACTAGAAAACCTTGAACAAGATGGTGTTTGACTATGGCGAGGTCATGACACAAAAGGACGCCTTTCATGTTCTCGAGAAGGCATCTTGCGAGAATTTAACTCAAGAGTTTGTACGTACCCGAGAGTTTCATTAACCTTGACAAGTAAAGATCAGCTACCAACCAAAAGCTTAAGTAACTCTAAAAGGCTTACAAGTCATCACCTCCCAGAACGGCACGAATTCTGCGAAGGAAAATATCAAGGACATAACGGCTCTCCTCAAGACTAACATGGCAGGGTGTGGAATCTTCTTGATATCCGTGCAAACAACTTGGAAGCTTTAAAGACTTTGGCTGGCCGGCGGCGGGACATGTAAGTCTGGAAGGAGGGCCGGGCTAAGGCTGTCGAAGTTGAATTCTTTGATAACACATTCACTCCTCGAGAAGACCAAAGACAATCCACAGAGAATCCTTGGGGGTGATATTGTATCATGAATATGTGTGCGTATGGATGTATTTGATGTATGGCCAAACCCTGGCTCGTAAAGAATAGATACAAAAGAAGATGACTCGTGTGCTAAGGCTTACAGTCCTCTCAAGTGCTTTCCGATGTCGAATGAAACGCACGGAAGTCGAGCTCCCAGACACACGGGCGGAATGAAAAGCAATCTAGTTGGTGACGGTCTGCTTGGCTGAGCCAGCGCCATTCCAGGTTTCGACAGCAATGACCTGGAAGTTGAGCGTACCTAGGTTCAGGCCGTAACTCTTCCAAGCATTGAAGTGGTTGGCAATAGAGACGGTACCGTTGGAGCTACCCCCATTACGAACCGAGATGTACTGGTTGAAGGTTTGGGTACCTTGGATTGAAGGAGCGTTGGTACGCACGTTCTCCCAGACGGTGTACGAGCCGCCATCGCTAGACACGGTGCCCTTCTTCGTCCCGGTCTGAGAGAAGCCGGCAGAGTCCTCAATGACATAGTACTCCACAAGCGGATTGGTAGTCCAGCCGTAGACAGAAAGGGTAGCGAGTCCCTTGGTGACGGCGAAGGATCCGCCGTGAGTAATGGGGGCGGTGGAGCCGGGGTTCCAGCCGACGCCGACAACGAAGTCGTCTGTGGTGTCGAAGGTGAGACTGAAGCTGTTGCCTGAGGGCGTGAAGTTGACCGTGCCGCCGGTCTTGTAGTTCTGGACATAGTTGGTGCGCTCCTCGAGGGTCATGCCGCGTCTCTCGAGAGACTCATTGCGACGTGCGAGCATGAGGGGGTGATCAGGCCCTAAGAAGAAGTCGGAAGGGCCGCGTCTATGGACATGGGGAGGCAGCAACTCGGACGGTCCGATCGCGGGAGCAGCAAGGCAAGGGGCGATTGCCGAAAGAGCCAAGACTAAAGAGTGAATGGAAACCATTTTGAGAATGAAGGTCTCGATTGGGCGAGGTAGGTGTTGGTTGGCTCAAGATTGCCAAGATATCTGCAATCGATGCAGGCGAACGTCGACCTTATACGATTTTCTTGGCATGTTAGATGTCGTTAGATCAAACCAGGGGACTAGCTAGCCCGGTTTGCGTGCTCGCAAAACCTCGCTTGGTTCCGTGTTAATTATCGACGAAACGGTTGCTCTTCCGTGCCGAATGAAATCAGGCAGAATCGGAAAAGTAAGCCCCTGGCTCTATTAAGGCGAGGCTTCTAAGGGCATGGATGTTTCGATTCCACCAGCCATAATTGTCTATGAGTGAAGACCTAGACTCATGCTATAGAATGGGGTCTTTTTTCAAAACATCGGCCTCGCAGGGGAAACCCTGCGAGGAGCTACGCCGGATCACCTCACGGCTCATTAAGGGTGTTGCAACCTGGTGGGCTATCTGAACAACGCGGGGAAGTCACCGAAACATACGGTACATAAGGGTACCAAGAGAAGCCGGCTAAATTAGATATAACGGCTCGGCAATGGAATTATCTCAGCGTACGCGGCTGGATCGCCTGGCGTATATTGTGTGGCGTCTTCGTCACTGCTACACGCACGGCATCTCAGCCGAGTCACGTTGTACTCCTGCGATTTTGCCGGCACTAGCGACGCATGGGGCTGATTTGTAGTTGCTTTTGAAGTCAGGGCTTCTTGCTTTGGCAGGGTCAAGTGATGGAACCGACGCAGTGTTCAGTAGGCAGTAAGGACGGCACTTGAAAGACGTCAAAAGTAATTCTGAGACGCTAGTATTCATTCTGACAGGTTCATTCTGACAGGTCGAGCGGCTTTCAGTCAAGCTACACCTTGTTCGGAGGGTACAAGAACCATAACTTGGGGGCAAGAGGTAGAGAAGCAAGCTGCCGAGGCACAGTTCTCGCGTCGTTCCGGCAAAAACGGCAGTGGGTCGGGTTAAATACGAACCTTTCGGGGAACCTCTGGCAGAACTTCCAGATGACACCATAATTACCTAAGGAGCAATTAATCGGCTATAACATGAACTCACGTCGTATTCTTCTGTCTGTTCCATTTATCTAGGACACACTAGGAAACCTTACTATTTGTCTGCAACGAAATAAATGAGAACGAATCCTGTATTCAATCGCAGCTGAAAACTTTATTCTTGATCTGGTGTTGTTCAGAGTCTCGGAAGAAATCTCCGCAACAAAAGCTCGCAGAATCTCGGATACTTATCTTAGACTCAAGTGCCACTCACAAGGTAGTTTTCGCTGCTTCATCTCTGCCTCAACGATCATATGGAAGTTGAGGTTACATGTGTCTTCAACAAGTGACAGCTGTTCAGCACTGTGGCTCAATTGTTCCTCTGTAAGATTCCCCTGCTTTAGGTATGGCCCCCGCTTGTCAGTTACCAGAGATGCGACTGGAAAATGAGGCAAGCCAACGAGCCCGCCTCGCAATTTCTTCTGACCTTTTATCTCTGTCTGGATGCACCCTTCATTGCCGGCAATATTCCAGGCATTATTGTACCAATATTCCGGGCATACACTGATTATGCGGAGTGCAACTTACCCATGCCTCCGTTCGCTCCGGTTGGTGGGCTGGATTTCATTTACACGCAGTAATTGTCCGAAGCCATTGCTGGGGCTCTGAAGAATAGCCATGCTGTATCAGGAAAGGCCGTCTTAATTGGTGACCAGAATATCACTTATGCGGAGTGCCTACTTTACGAGGTTTTTCCAGGCGGTTGAAAATGATCATTAATTGAAGTCACCGGATCAGGATCACCCGCTGCTACCTCGGGCTACCTCGGGCTACCTCAGGCTGCCTTATACGTGGGTGACAGGGCAGTCGACCATCGACCTGACCCTGCGGAACTGGCAATTCTAGGATGATATCGCCGTGACGACACTGAAAATGCGACCAACGATGTAGCATTCAAGTATAATACTTTTGCCATATTTGAAAAATATCCATGGCCTAGGAAGCAGTACTAATGCCAGGAATCCCAAAAGACTCGTCACCTAATGTAGTCGTTACTGAGCTTTTGATACACTAAATAATTTTGGCATCAGTGAACGCATATTTTCCTGTAAGATTAAGAATAGCTTACTTTGCAACGAAAAGAATAGGTTAGCAGCCCCAAAGGTGTACCTCGCCAAGCTGTTCGCGCTGGCTGCGCTTGCTACAATGGAACGATGGTATGGGGGCCCTAGGTAGTGGATTGAGCTAATGGACAATATGATATTGCCCCAGCCAAAGACGACAATTGCGATGTTTGGAACAGCAATATTGATGTCTGGCCGGGCAGAGCAGCCGAACCAAAAGAGGCTTATTGGAAGAACCAAGCTCCCCAACATAGCTGGATAAAGCCGAAGCTGCTCAAGACCAAAACCGAACAAGATCTATTGTCCGAGGAATACGTACATTTCAAACCATTGTGAACGCGCTTGGACCGGACCCCGCGCACTGACATACAGGATTGATAGAGCAGCGATGTACCCCATTCATCAGCGCTTGGCTTCTAACTTGAGGCGCGGGAGGTGTCTTTTGGCTGGCGACGCCGCACCAGTGAACAACGTAAGAGCTCATGTAACCTTTCTGACGGATGTTAAGCTAAGTCTATGAGTTTCTACAACACAGGTCATTTGTGGCTTGGGTCTGAGCACTTGCCTGCTGGAGTCTGTGGCTCTAAGCGACACTCTCACTCTAATTCTGAAAGACGGCAAACCAGGAAATCCCATACTGATAATGTCCTCGGATGAGCAACGTCAATTCTTCCAATTTTTTGTTGATCCAGTCGCTTCTTGGGTAAGATATCTGTATTTCTCGTCCACCTCAAATTCTCCTCGGACTAAAATAACAAAGATTAACAAATCTGGTCAACAGAGCAAACGCGAATACAGGCAGGCGAGCAAGACGATTGGTTCGTTCGCTGCTTGAGTGACATCTCAAGCCCCTCATTTGCACGTTGGATTGAAATGATGGAGAGCTTTTGACCGACACCAATAAAGGACATGACCAAAGCATTGGATGAGGGTTGTAGTGACCAGTCTCCTACATTTACGCCTTAACATAGCAAGACAGTTACAATCTGCCTTTATATTTGTTTCTTGAGGACCGCATCGTGGCGGGTCCAATGGATGCTGCTTGTATAATACCTATTGAAACCTTAGTTACCA
The DNA here is from genome assembly GCF_001831195.1 of Colletotrichum orchidophilum. NCBI lineage: Eukaryota > Fungi > Ascomycota > Sordariomycetes > Glomerellales > Glomerellaceae > Colletotrichum > Colletotrichum orchidophilum. The sequence continues at coordinate 334,815 of NW_019172992.1, read as the reverse complement.
TGTATGCTTGACTGTCGCGCCATCTTCATGTGCTAATTTCATGGTGATCCTCGATTCCTTTATCCTGCCTCCTCATCTAACTGGGGCCTTCTACTGCCAATGAACGGAAGAGGACCTCTAATCACGCTCGAGACCTTCACATATTCAGCCTTAGCGCTGAATTGGCGTTCCTTTAATAAGTCAACAAGCAACTTCCAAAGCGTAGCTGACAAGGACGTTTCAACGGAATGGGAGCTGAATTTTTGGGTGCCTTGTATAAGGATACCTAGAGTCTTGTCAGTGGCTTTGTTTCTCAGGTCTTCGAATATCGTATTTTTGGGGTCCTCTTGACGCCCGATGTAAGCTTCGTCGCCATTCGGACTCGCTCCTCATTGGTCAGATCGGACTCCAGGTCAGGAGGCTGAGAAAACGAGTTTTTTTTCTTGATTCACTAACATTTAAGCAGCATTCAATGCATGTGTCAAAGATCGGTGTCTGTTATATGTTTGGTTACTTTCGTCTGTTTTAGGCATGGAATGCGATGGTAAGCGTGTCCGACCCGCGCGGGTAATGATCTCGCTCTACACACGGCTCAATATGTAGGTCTATTCCGTAGTCCGACCGGTCGCTGTGCCACACTCTAGCGCCGTCTACCCAAGTCCGACTAGGCAGACGAGCATCCTTACGGAACACGCAAAAATGGATTGACTAAATAACGGTGTATATATATAGGTGTTAATGGGTTTCTTTTCATCCTCAAAATCATCAGTACCAACGTTTACTTCTCTTGCAGTTTACCGACCTTAGTTGGACATACCTTATCTATCATCATGTCTACACCAGTCAAAAGTCAGCTTCACCTCGTGCTGTATCGAGGCTTCCCAGTCTCCAATGCCTACGTGTGGTCACCTTTTGTCACAAAGCTTGAAGCGCGCCTTCGATTCGCTAAGCTGCAATTCCGCACCGACCAAGGTTCAATGAGCAAAGCACCTCGTGGTAAAATACCATATATTGAGATCGCCCATCCCAACCAAGATCCGCCGACTAGCTTAGGAGACACAAGCCTCATCATCCAACGACTGATTGATGACGGGGTTTGTCAAGACTTGAATGAAACACTTTCACCAATCGTCAGAGCCCAGGATGCTGCCATTCGCGCCCTTCTTGAGGACAAGTTAGCTTTTTATCAAGTGAGTATAAGCCATGGTAGGAATATCCCCAGTAGCTTCCTATGCTCACAAATCTCTCTTCGCGTCACAGAGCTCGGAGAGGTGGCATGACAACTACGACACCATGCGATCTGGTGTGCTCGGTGCAATCCCATGGCCAATACAGCCCCTGATTGGTCTCCTGGCCTACCGCGGAGTGACCCGTACCCTTTATGGCCAAGGCACTGGCCGATTCTCCAGTGATGAGCTCGCAGGATTCCGCCGGGACGTTTGGGGGCATATCAATGCATTTTTGAGCGAGGCTCGCCTTACAGCTCCTGATCTTCAGACTCCTTTCTGGGTCTTGGGCGGCAAGAATCCTTCCGAGGCGGATGCAACCGTCTTCGGCTTCATTGCCTCGGGTCTGGGGTGTGCAGCGTAGGTCCCACCATCCCAATGCGATGCTGTGCGCGAAGGAGAAACTGACATGGTTGATGGCAGGGCACCGGATAGCAAAGAGATCATCAAAAGTTACCCGGTCTTGGTCGAATATGCCAAGCGAATCCATGATGTCTACTTCGAAGAGTACGCTCTTTGGGAAGGAGACGTATGATGGGGCCAGGAAGAGATATAACTTCAGATACACATTTCACCAGAGTTGCTACCGGGGCGCTAGCGGCTACTTTGCTCTGTTTTCCTTTCAAAATTTACTTTAGTTGGACTAGCAAGAAACTGTCAAGTCGGCTTAGATGCTGCTATCTCTACAAAAGGTTGTGGTAGAGTACTGGTCAGCGCAGCAGTCCGTGTAGGCTTGCTGATCCGCTGGCTCACACTCATAGCCAGCTATCTTTTGTTAGTCATTTTGGAAAGAGGTTCAAATCGAATACAACGTACACCACTTCTGAATGTCAGGGCAGCAAGTGATTGACACAGTTGTGCTGCGATCGCACGAGCAAAGGACAGCTTGCGACACACCGATAAAGGGGCTGGCGTCAAGTGTTAGAAAGACTCATAAAGTCGAGCTTGAACGGGGTCCGAGCAGCTTCACTTACATGGCAGCGAGGAAGAGTTGAAAGAACTGCATTTTGATGAGGAGAACTGTGTATGGATAGCTTAATCGCGAGTTGATCGAGGTTAGCTCTCGTCAAAGAGGAAACAATCCGCCGTTCTTATACGAGTCTATTCCCTCACATGACAGGACTGGCTTCCCCCGAGTGATTAGTTTTCTCTCGAGGAGAGCGTTATAGCTAAAGACACGCGGAACCTAACAAGGCACTGTCCTTCCACTTTGGGAAGCATCCGCCGGCAAAGTATATTGACGGGACCTACTACGGAACGGAACACGCCACGCAAAGAGCCATGATCGCTCCTTCGCCTCCGGGTCTGGCAGGGCTGATCAGTCATCCGATTAGGTATCCGAGACTATAAACCCCAGAAAAGGACTCAGCAATCTGCCCATGAGTTTGTGGGTCTAGAAGCAACATGAATCAATGGGACATCAGGGGGTATATGTACAATTTCAAGAACTTTTGAGCCTCTATGGAGTAGGAGCGGTGGCCTGACACAACCACCTCAACGTTTTCTTGCCTCCTTTGCAGACATTCCACGGTTCTACCAGTATTTGAGAAAACTTTAAATCATCCAAGTTAGATTGCAATCTGGAGATCCACCGCTAAGCGAACTCGAATGTTCTCGTATCGGGAGCGCAGAACGGCTCGATCTCACAGCGGACGAAAACAAAAGAGGTACGATTGTGGCAGATTTTCTAGGAAGTCCTGGAAAAGACCGTCACAAAGCTGAAGCCCAACAAATATAGGTATTGGCACTTTTCAATAGCGTTCTAGCATCTGCGAGACTAGATGTTACCTGTATATCTGCTTCATTAGAGTGGCTCTTCACGGTTGTGCTTGAAGTCCAATCAATTGGTCTACGTGTCCTCATGCTCCTGCCCGCAAGGCTTGAAACTTTTGCATGTGACGTAGAGTTTAGCCGCCAACACAAGCACATTACAAATTGTTGCTTAGCCTTACTTAACGAATGCCATCATTTTTCTCAAATTAGTGATGCGATGAGGTAGCAACAAAAGAATACGACAAGGCTGAAAGAAATCTTGTGAGAAAAGAGCTCTATAAAACAGTAAGGGCTTGATAGGCACATTGCAGTATGTCAAGCTGGTATTGCCAGTGACAGCGAACTGCCTGCCAGAGCAACATAGGTAGCCTTTCCAGATGCGTCCAGTCAACAGTGAAAACAACACGGACATCCACACTTGACCCCAGGGAGTCAACATTTTGCCAAGTGATGCAGGTCAGCGTGCTCATGTCAATCGGGGCACTTTGATTTTGAAACACTGCTACGCACTGGTGTTGGGTTTTTGTACCCACGTTGGCCGGATACAAACGGAAGTCAAGGTCCTCCAATTTGATGCCCGCAGCATCCGCAACCTGCGCAAGGGGGTCGACATTGCCAGCCTTCAAGGTCGAGACAAGCATTCCAGGCCCGTCGCGCGAGGTGTTGAAAGCGGCAGTTTTCTCTGGGCCTTGAAAATTGACAACATACCGCGCTGCCATCTCAGCAGTAGCGAGCTTTTGAAGCCGTACGACCGCAAGAGAAACGATATCAGCGTAAACTTTCAGGTCCGGGCGACGAGCTGCCTCGGTGTCGTGCGCGAGGATGGCGAAGCCTGCGTTGAAGTCAGGGACTAGGCCAAAGTAGCTCCTATAGTGTCTCATCAGGTCCTTCTTGGTGAAGATGTCGACGATGGAGCTGTTCGCGTGTTGGCCGGCGTGTTCAATCTCCCAGGGTCGGCCAACGCCGTTGCGGAGGTTTGAGATGTCGGTGGCAGCCAGCGGCGTGTGGCGGCGGGCGAGATGAGACGAGAGCTGAGCATGGCTTGGCCTGCGAGTGCGAGGTCAGAGGCTGTGGAAAACATCGAAAGAGCGCTGCCTTGGATTGGTCAGACGAGATTAATCCATGCTTGTGAGAAATGTACGCTGGTTCTCCAATAGCTTACATGTTCAGGTCTTGAGCAACCATCGGGGAATCCTTAACTGAAGATAGGAGGCCACTGTTGGTCATGTTAAGAGGCTCGAAAACCCCAGACACGAGAATGCTGTCGAACGTGCCTGTTCTGTTGATTCTGTCTTGAAATGCCTCCAAAGTCATGGTTAGGAGATGGAAAGCTGCGTTTGAGATGATGGGCGTCGTCGTATCAGGTAGAAAAAGGGATGGCTTACTACCGAATCGCTCAATGAATTCGGTGCAGCTGCAAGACTTGCCCAGAACGCAAGCGTTGGCTGAAGATAAGTCATGAGCAATGGGCCGCGGTATTCTCATAATTAGCAGGCTTACACTCTCTTGTCAATCCGGACTGCTAAGCTGCTAGTGCACCAACAGTGATTTCATCACACTTGGCTCTTATCCCATCTGGGAGACATCTTTGAGCTCTGGCAAGAATTGGGTGATCGGAGAACCCCATTGCCAATCCCCAATCCTCAATCCCCAATCCCCACAAGCCATGAGTAGACATTGAATCGTTGAGTAAGCGTGCCAAAAGGGAAGATTGTGCCGGAGTCCAGCGCTAGGTGCTTCGGGGCTTTGGGGGCTGTATAATTGCACTCAAAAAACACAGGGTCTTCTTCGGCCTCTTTGGAGCCCGAGAACAAGACTACTGAGAAGAAATTCAAGTTAGGCATGATCTCGCCAAAGTCTTCAAAGCCTCCGGTTTTCACAAGTTAATCGAAAAGCGAAGTGAAATCTTTCGTAAATGACTGGACTTGATGGTTTCAGCGTCCTTGTCGACGGTCGGCACAGGGTAGTAGGCTCTTAGAATAGGGCACGGCTGGAATACCGCGTTTTCGGTCAGGATGCTCTGAGTCCAAGACAGCAATACGGCGCTAAAGGCAATGGAGAGCAGATTTTGGCGCATGATGATATGTGGTCTAAGTCCAACCGGAGATTGGGAGTTGTGTCTTCAATATGAGACAGCGAAATGAGGTGGCGAGATGGTACTCTCCATCATCACTACGGACTTTCACTCTACGTTATATAACAATTCTCAATGCATCCTGATGATTAATTTCATTTTCTTCCCGGCCGTATACCAGTATTCAGGTCTCCTACTCAACTACGGACACGGAGGGCACGCACGTCTTTCACCCTCAACGAATCCAGGCAGTACCACATGCATCGAAACAATGGTCCGGTGCTTAACTGGAGATACGCTGATCTTCTTACGATCACGTGGTTAGCATTAATTCTCCTGCCCCTTTTGACCACGCGTCTCGCTACATCAGACATTAATTCAGTTCGCCGATAGGAGAAGTATGTTTGAAGTCCGTATCCGAGTCCGTGTCCGACCACGCCATGGTTTTTGGCTCAAATCCCTTAAATTGCACCCACTCCCTCTTCCTCCTTCTTCCTCTCCGAAGGACCGCACTAAAATTGCACTCCGCCACCGTTCTCATTTTCCATCACGTTTCCCCAGCCTCTGAAAGGTATGAATGATTCTGGTAAGAAGGAGAGGGTATCCATTACGAACCCGGGGTTCGAAACCATCGTCGCGGTGTTGGGCATGGGAAAGTCTGGATATGCGACGTTTCCGCCCGGCGGCGCCATAGCCTGCGAGAAAAGTGAGGGTGCGACTGTGTAATCCATGCTCGGATTGTGATTTGACAAATCCGAGCTCGGTGTTCCCATGGTCGTGAAACTTGCGGTAGTCGCTGGAAGACTGACATGCAGGTTCTGAGGCGAAATCTCTTGCTGTTGTTGCTGGCTTGCAGCCTGACTTTGCGCCTGCAGGTAGAACTTCTCGACCCGTTTCGCGCGGATCGCAAAGTGGTAGAAGCTGTCGCGGTCGCCCCTGTCGTCAAGTTTTGGTGAACTTGCAGCGTCAAGCCTGAGGACGACCTGGCGGATGGTGTGGCCAATGTCTGCAAATTGCCTCAGATGCTCCGCCATGAATCCCACCCGGGGATCCGCAGCCAGGAGATCAAGCCGTGCAGCTAGAGTGAAACCACAATGCAGCATCACCCAAACTATGTTCGGGAAGTAGACCTCTTGTCCATGAGGCGTATGGAGGAGGACACTAACAAGAGATTTGGCCGATACGATACTCTCCGACAAGCCTGCGATGAACCGCTGCATCGGGGCGTTTTGTGGGTTGTTGAGACCAAAAGGTGTCTCTGGTAGAGACAGCTGGTTCAGACAAAGCTGGATTGTGTGCAATTGAGGTACCAATATTGCTACGATGAACGGTCAGGAGAGTTTCCACACCGGAGGGCATTCTGCTCAAACTCACGACAATCGCCGAGGGCGAAGGTTAGACCGTTCTTGAACACGTCGACCCTTTCCTTGGCTTCTGACACAGCAGCTTGAATCTGCATAGGATCCAGTGTCGACTCGTTCTTGACAATGTCATCAATGTCTTCTGCGAGCCGCTGTAGGCTGATGATGTATGGGAGATACTGATCGGTGGGGTATTCTGACAATTCCGCTAGTCGTTCGGCAATATCGGTAATGTAACTAGATAGGGTGACTATGCGGAGTTTCTGAAGCACGATACTCGTGCTACAAGGATTTGAATATCAGCCCGCCATCTGAGCCTGTGGGAGCCGATGACTTGGCAGACATACCATGATGAGAGATAATATGTTCCTAGGAACGTCCTACATTCGTCCAACGAATCGACATAGTCTTGTGAAGTGCTCATCCCCTCAACATTCCATCGTTTCGGATTCTTGGGTCTATCGAAACGCAGATCGGAGACTATACTGGTAGCTAGATGAAGATGCTGTGAATATCTCTTTGGCCTGGGTTGGAAGTGGGCCCTAGGACGAGGTTAGTGCCGGAAGACTGGCAAGGCTAGCGTGGTTTCGCATTACCAGGCGAGATGGACGAGGAGGCCCTGGAGTATGTCGAGACAAGCAAAGTCACCCTTCACCAAACGAGCCGCGATGAGTTCGTTGAACATCTGACCCAGCGCTCGTTGCAGCCGGACATCGTCAAATGACGATACAGCAAGAAGGGCCAGCAACAGGGCTGGCCTGGTCTGTCTCAAAGAGCTCACATTTTCTGACGCTGGGATGATGATGAATGGGAAATGAGGTGTCAACTTGGTACAAAACCTTTCGAGTAGCTCCTGGCCTTGATCGATAGAAAGCTGGCCGGTCTCGAACGGGTCATGAGCGCCGCTGCAAAGGCCAGAACCGGCTTCCTCGGCTGGACCGGCTTGCCCGGCTCGGGACTGTTGAGCTGATGAACTACCAGAAGGGGCAGTAGGTTGCGGAGGGGTCCGGGTATGATCGGACGTGAGGCTTTCAGAGGCGGAGGGACTTTCGGTCACCGATGGGGCCGGCCTCTCCGGGACCTGCAGCAACTTGTTGGACCTTTTGTGCAATATTTTGCGTCAGTTCTCGATGGCAACCACCCCGATGCTGGAGAACGGGACTCATGAAAAACTACCTTGAACGCGGCCCCGGTGGCCTCCTCCCGCGGGCTACGGCATAGGTACACTCCTTGCCCAGCCGGAGACACCTATCGCAGACGTTGGATTCCTGGGAACGATCGCACTTGATTTTGGCGTGGGCACATGTGCGACATGTCTTCAAAAGCGGGGTTGGACTGCGTTGGCGAGACTCCATGACGCAGACGCACAACGGAATAGGTGCAGACGGAGGGGCGCGGCGCAACACGGGAGGGAATGGAGCTAGGCGGTTCCGAGTTCTCGGTGTGGTTAGCCAAACGGTCGTGGACGAAGCAGCATCGCTACGGACACGGGATGGAAAGAATTGATTTGGCGTACGGACACGGGGCCAAGAGAGACATTAATCTGTTCCCAGCGAGATTGCGGACGGGGTCGACGCCGCCGACGCAGCCGAGTGTTTAATGTCCGATCCAACGGTGCAGGGGTCCGCAGTGGCTTAGATTCCTGAGCTAGACCGGGCTAATAGTTGTCACTGAACTCTCATAGGGGCGCGGCCCACTAATTCAAGGCTGATCGGCAACGGGGAAGCATTGTGATGTGGCCAGTAGATCCTGATCTTGTCTTTTCAGTCATCTTTGACCAGTCAGCGAGCGGCTCATATCGCCAGCTCAATCGCAGCGTTACATTGAACTAGCGGAGGAATCAATAGCATCAAAGTCAGACTGGCAGCTAATCCCAAACTTCGGAAAACCTCAGGGGGGTAAAATGTCAGTGCTTTGGGTCAATGGTCAAGGTGCAAAAAATAAGCATCTGATATGTTCCATGCTCCAGCTCATCACACTAATCCGATATAGGTGCGTAAGTCTCCCATCGATCATCGATGATTGGAAATGAGGTCGCAAGTGAGATGCAATGCTAAATATTGAATTGCGATTAAAACCCATGACATACAAAAGACGCAATCTGAGACTCGCCAGCTGCCGCCATGAAGAAAATAGTAAGCGAAACACGGCAACACGTTTCAAAGCTCAGAACTCAACGTTATCAGTACATTATTACACAATCAACTTCAAAATAAAATCTCAAGTCGTGTACTGAAACACCAAAATCTCTGGTTCATACACAGATTTAGTCACTTACAGATACTTGTGCTTCAAAGGAGGCCTTGACTATAGGATTAGCGGATGTTTACTTGGGCGTCGCCTGGTTTCCGCCAAATTCATAGCCACCCTAGAGAACAAATACCGAGGTCGGAATTTCTTCATCGAATTCATTTCGAAGAAACCATTTCACCTCTATCATTCCATTTGCAGTCACCATCACAACGAGGAGATGCACCCACACCCTTCGAGACAGTTGACGGCAGTCAATTTTCATCTCGTAGCAAAGTCGTCTCCCCTTTTCCCGGTCAAGTCCCGGCATCACAATGCTTACAGTCTACGCGCATGTCAGCTTGTGAAGAGCGCCGTAAAAACCGACAGAGGTTCACCCAGTGGCTGTTTTCGGGCATTGGGGTGTTTCACTTCTCGGCCAAGCTTGGAGCTGGCAAGTCGACCTTGATGGAATTGCTAGCCAGCCCTGACGAGACCCAAAAGCTGCTTCATACGTCAGCGACAAGTTGCAAGGCGTCAACCGCGCCGATACAATTACTTCTGTCCGCGAATCCATTGTTGAGAAAGCACAAGGCATATTTTCCTGGGTAGCTCTTGTCATCATGGACATTCGGGAGAAAATTGAGAACGGCGCCAATCTCAAAGGTCTCACGCAGCAAGTAAACAGCTTCCTAAAGATACGAATGATATGTTCGCTCACATCCTCTATTCGTTGAAGCCATAGGCTCAAAGACGAGTATATGAGGCCCTGTCTGTGATGTTGTACGCCCAAGAGATGGATTTTAAATCAAGGCGTGCGGTGTGTCCCTCATGGGGGACTCAAGTATCTGCTGAAATGTACTGGGTCAGGACAGGGGTGGCCTCTACGGGCCACGAAGGTGACGAAGAAGATTAATCTCGCGGTTCTATTTTTGCGTAACCAGAAGGGGAAAAGGGAAACTTGGCCTGAAGTACCAGGTCCATAGATTATATACACATGAGGGCTGTTGGCCTGAGCTTCTGCGACAGAATCCATCCTCTGGTTTCACATACGAGCCGACAGCATCAGCGAATTCGATGGCCCTCTGAGGGTTGATTTTGCACATCGCTCAGTTGCGAACCTCTCGACGTCACTCAACACATGCGCGGTTTAGAGAAATCACATTTAACAATCTCCAAGATTTCTTCATGGAGTTGAAGAAGGGCACTTTGGCCTGGAAGCGATAACCTACAAATCTCTAAGGTTTTTTGACTTCTGGGTCAAAAGATCTTATCCCGTCCCCTGTCTTTTAGATGATCTCAAGGCGCGTTGCAAGGCAGAATATCATAAGAGCTACTGCCTCGTATGCGTTTCTGAAAAGGGCATAGTGAGGATAGATGTGGGCCCCTGAAAAGACTGGAAAGACTCAGCTGTTGTTTTGAAGTTTATGTATTGTGAGCGATGGTGCACGTGGAATTCACTCCTGTCAACATGATCAAAGCCTGATTGCTAGTTCAAACTGCACTTCAAAGCCACAGGTTTGGAGTTTCTAGGCATCAATCGATGTTGGAAGTGATATGGTGTTCATTGAGAGCTTCCTCAGGCGTGGCTTCATTTCACCATGCACGGTTCTGAGATTGCAGCATAGCTTATGAGCCACTTCTTTGCACTTTTTGGGGGGGATAATTGAGCTTGATTTAAAGTGTAGCTTGAGTTTTGGATTTTCGAATTTGACATATTGGGTAGGAGTTGCGGATTGAGTTGGAATGAAATCGCTTCTTAGATTGATATGCGCCTTTTGATGCTACCTTTTACCCGGAGATATTTATCTAAACCCCACGCAAGTGAATCCATCATATCATGTAAAATTTCGCCCGCCGATAATGGGCATGTAGGAAGAGGGTGGAGGGTATCAAGACAAACCAGGAAGCTCCTCAAAATCGAACCCCTTGAACCCATCCTCAACAGCCCACGCTCTCCCCTTCTCCCTCTCATACAACGCCTCACACGCTCTGCCCACAACAAGAAGCCCAGGCGGCCTGCTTCCCTCCGCTTCGATAGCCTCCGCCACATACCACAACGTCGTCCTAATCACCCTCTGATCAGGACAACTCGCCCGTTCAATAACAGCGCACGGAGTATCCCTCGGCCATAATACCCTCTTTGGTAGTGTCTTCTCTTCTTCCCCTCCTTCGCCTTGCTCCGTTTCGAGGTACCTCGTCAACTCCCCAACCAACCCGGTAATCCGATGCAAAGCCATCAAAAACACCACCGTCCGGCTCGGGATGTATTCTGGCGGCGTCGGCGCCTTCCCCTTCTTCCCCGTCCCCGTACACACGAGCACCTGATCGGCAACATCCCGCTGCGTAGGCGGAATCCCCGCAAATAAAGGCGCGCTCAGCGACGAGGTAATACCCGGCAACACGGTAACCCTCTCCCCGAACCCGTGCTCCCTGAAATACGCAACCTCCTCCCCGCCGCGCCCGTAGATGAAGGGATCCCCCTGCTTCAACCGCAGTACCGTCTTGCCTTCCTTGGCCCCCGCGAGCGCGAGCTCGTGCAGCTCCTCCTGCGCCTGGTCCGCGTTGCCGGGGAACTTGCGCGCGATCTTGACGGGCGTGCGGCGCGGGATCAGGTCCAGCACGCCTGCTGGCACGAGCTTGTCTGCGAGGATGAGGTCCGCCGTCTGGATTGCCTTATGCGTTGCGCGGGTGAGGAGGTCCGGGTGGCCTGGTCCGCTACCGGCGAGGATGATTCTCCCTTGCTGCTGCGGGTGCGCATTACTACCAGTGGCTCCAACGGTCGGTGGTCTCACGTCCTCTGATGGCGTGTTGCCGAACCCGGAATACGATTTTAGTACGGACTCAACGTCCTCGTCGTTGATGGCGGCAAGACGCTTCAGGGGCCAATACTCGCACACCTGGCTCAGCCAGCGCATACGTCGATTCTTCGCAGCATCGAGATCGGCCTCTGTTACGAGCTTATTGAATGACGCCGTCTGGTCAAACGAATCATCGACCTCATCCGCTGCGAGGCGATCCTCCGTCTGGATCCGCCGCCGAACATCCCCTAACCTCGCGCACGCGGCACCGAGGTCCCGGGGCAGCGCGGCGGCGACCTCACGCCGGATGCGGGAGGCGAGCTTGCAGCCGCGGCCGTTAGTCGTGACGCCAATCTGTAAAGGTCCATCCGTGTGCGTTGACAGCAGGGAAAAAGAGCAGAGGTGCGGCGCGTCGACGACGTTGACGGGGACGCGGTGCCGCCTGCACAGCGCCGAGATGTGTGCTGCTTGCGGGGAGGAGGAGGAGGTGACAAAGACGGCGTCAACGACGTTGTCGACTTCGTCGCGGCCGAGGGTGAAGAGGTCGGTGTCGGCAAAGGGTTTCCTGTGCCAGGTCACCTCGCCGGCGTCGATGCGCTTCTGGAGGCCGTAGTGCAGGTCGGAGGTGTCCGGGGCGATGAGGATGGGGGTTGCGCCGGCGTTGATGGTTTGGGTACAGCGGGCGGCGGCGAGGGGGTTTGTGCCGATAATGAGATGGGTGTTGCCCTTGCAGTTGAGGGCTGCGAGGAGGGATGTTGTCGTCGCCATCTTGTACTGTATCTGAGTGAAGATGATGAGTCTTCTTCCTCTTCTTCCTGAGGTAATCCAAGTACACGACCCCCGTCTCTTACTGGCAATCGTCTAAGTGGAGTTTGCGACAGAGGGAATGAAGCCGCCGGCCAACAGCGCCAGTGAACCACAGAAGCAGTTGTAGAATTAGCCAACTCTCACAATTTGGACGTCAAGAAAAGAAATGAAGCATCGATATGAATTACTAGACCATGTATCTCTTCAAAGATAGAGTGAGGAGAGTCGAAGCTCACTAATATGGTAATTTGCCTTGCCAGGTGCAAAGCCCGAAGACGGCCGTGGGACCCAATCATGCGGCGGGCAATCCGCGTTGGTTGGCCAAATTTTCATTCGCTGGCGATGACACCATCCCGACAGCCGACCGCCCCAATCCCTTATCGGCGCAAGCAACCAGGGAATAGCGTGACCAATCAGCGGCACCAGCACCGACTCCCGCGGAGCCGTCGCCGGAGATCCTCAGTCCCTCGACCCGTGCACGCCGATGCATCTCCGCTGTCAGACACCAGGTCCGCCGCCGCGCTCACACTTGATCTCACAAACCCAGAAATATTGAATCATTGAGTTGTGGTATTGTAACATGGTATGCTTGGCTCACCTTCTGAGCTATTTGGTTAGACCGTGACATGCCTCCATTCCCGCCCTTCCAATATCTACTTAGTGTTTCGTGGTGTTGGTACAATACAGAGGACACTTAATACTTTTCCCGCCCAACTTTTTGTACACAATCCTGTTGTTACATCTCAAGCTTACACTCAATCCTGCTCCGCCTTGGACAGACTCCTCAACAACTCCTGGCGAGCAGACTTCCGGCTTGTCTTGCGCTGCGGCCCAGGCGTCCTACCCTCCTGTGAGCCAATGACACCCATCTCGTCAATACCGACACCGATAACCTTCTTCTTCTTGCTAGCAGCCGCCTTGGCACGCTGAGCACGAATGCCGCCGTCGTCGAGGACCTCGGGCCTGCCCAGCCGCACGTTGCGACGGTTGCGCGTCTTCGCGCCCAGCGCCCAGAGGTCACCCCACTTGGCCTTGCGCGCGTCGTGGTACGCCTGCTTACTAAAGCTCTTTGGCACCGTCCAGCGCTCGATTTGCGCGTTGGGTGTGCACACGTCGAGCGTGACGTGACCGCGGCGCTTGATGGGCGGGAGGATCTGGCGAGGGAGAGAGAGCATGTCGGGTGCCGTCTCGGACCTCTCGAAGCCCTCGAACGCCCGGTCGGCAGCTTCCGCTCCGGCGAGCGGTCCCTGCTTTGCTGCGACACCGCGCTGGATGGCGATGTAACTGAACTGCACATCGTCGTGGTTGCGGTGCGTTGCGCCCATAATCCTCTGCAAAAACGGCGGGCGTACGAATCGTTGGCTAAAATGGCAAAAGTCCTTGCGTCCGGTACTCTTTCCGGGAACCTGGTACATCGGGCATCCGCGGTGGTTTGTGCAGGGCGCAATGATCATGCCGGGTTCCTTTTCTCTTTCAAAGGCAGGATTTCTCTCTTCGCTCATCGTGAGTTCTTCGCCTCCGGGCGGGATGAGGAACTCGGTGAGTAGGCGCTCCCGAATATCAGCCACAGCTTCAAAGCCACGGGGCTGGCCCTTCTCCAGGACGATCAAGACACCACCCTCGGGATTGAGGAGAGACCATATGTTGTTCAGGATAGCCTTGCGTCTGTGGCCTTCCTTCACGGGAAGCATAAGGTGAGAAGCGATGATGATATCAAACATCTTCCTTGGCTGGGGGTTCTCGTTGGCATCAAGATGAAGGTGCGCGTTATCAACCGAGTGGTGGTAATCCGGAAGACGAGGCAGGAAAGTCGTGTTGTGCAAGAACTTGGAGACGCGAGTCCGCAGCTTCTCCGCCCCCACAACCACACTCTGCTTTCCGGGGGGGTTCTTACCCGTGACCTCTCCGCGGGACTTCATGGCATCCCACTCAGCGCGCGACACGTCCTGCCACGCCAAAAGGCCAGCTCCGCCTGCGCCAACGTCAAGAATACGAGGCCCGCTGCCATCCTTGAACAGATTGCGCAGCCAGTCTGTGCCTAGCCGTTTGCGAACCTCAACCAAGCTGCCCATGGCGGAGGCATAGGCTGGAGGCAGGAAGGTAGACACGAAAGCGTCCGCCTCAATGTCGGACATTTTGTTCTGCCAGACAGCCATGCCGATGGGATGTTGTTCCAAGCCCATCTTGGACGCGGGGGTGGCGGGAGAGTGTGGCAGACCAGGACCTCCGAACGCCTTCTCGGCAGCCTCCTTGACGTGCTTGATGTCTGTTCTGTCGAGTATCGCTGTGACTGGCGCGATGTAGCCGCCATACGGCAGGCTGACTGTGCTCGGGTTCGTCGAAAAGTGACCCTCTCGCGAGAAAGGGTGCAAACGTCCTGCCCGCTTTGAAGTCCCTTGTTCCTGGATGCCATCCTCGCTGTCGTCAAACTCTTCGTCCTCGTCCTCTTCAAACTCTCGTTCTTCGTCCTCTTCAAACTCCCGTTCCTCGTCCCGTATCTCGTCCGCCTCCAATTGCTCCCTGTTTTCCTCCTCCACGGCGCGGGCATTGGCCTCGAAGTCCTTTTGCAGCATCATGAGCGCGTCGTACTCCCTCTTGTTTCTCGCTACCATATTGATGTATTTGTCGTTGCCCTCTGGCGGCGCCTCCTCGGCCGGTTTCGCCTCTGAGATAGCTTCCACGGCAGCATCATTGCTCTTTTCGTGATTCGCACCGTCTTCGTTTTCCAGCGTTTCTTCAGCCTTGCTGCGAGTGTACTGCACCTCTTGTAGCGTGCCACCCTGGACCTGGCGTAGCAGGGTTGGGCCGCCCGGCTTGTCTTGTCGGAATCCCGCAGACTGCTCGTCATTCAAATACTTTATGCCTACATCGTCTGGCGACGTCTCGCGCAGAGGAGGCCCATACCACCGCTCGTATAGTGTGTATTCCTCCTCGCTGAGGTAGCCCTTGGGCAGGGTATCTCGGAATCTCTGTTTTGCCTCTCGAACCGTCTTCTCGATATCGGCGGTGCGCGCAAGTGATTCGGCATCAGTTCGACTAGACTCCGGGTCTTGAAAGCTTCGCGACGTTGTCGAAAACACCCGTCGAATGTTTGCAGGTCGGTTTAATGATCGTATCGCAGCTAGGTTACTCTGTCGCGGAACGCTCGATCGATGCTGTCGGCCTGCGGGTGATGAGCCGGCGAGTGCATTTCCTGTCAAGCTCAATAATCGAGCTCGACAGCTGGGACAGGCATTCCGAAGGCCACCTGCTGTCAACATGATTGACTTGTGCGTAGAGAGGCAGCACGAAGGTGTGACGGAGAAAAGTCGCCTGTCGGTTCGACTTTTTTGGAGCTGTCGCCGGGAAATTTGGTTAGCTCAGGAAATAGGAAAATCGGCGCCCCACTTCTTGGAAATAAAACGCTCCCGATTGGCTTCAGCCACAGTGCTTTACCTGAGTATGAGCAGCTAAGGGACGTAGTATCAATTCAATAAATCCAAGCCAAGGTGTCAGCGTGTTCATAGTCGACGAACGCAGAAACAACCTTAAGGGCGCGTGATGAGTCCATGTAGTAATTAGAAGGACTGAAACCTTTATTGGTCATTTTCCTCCTTACCCTGGCAGGCAACTGCAACTTTCCTCGCAAGTTTCCCCCTTCTCTGTCGCTCTGTAGCAGCCATAAGGAACTGGAGGACTTCTTTCAAGTTCTCATCTTCCCTTCCCAGGCCTTCAGGTTGATAATATGCTGAGCATATTGTAACACAGAATCATCTTCAGAAAACTTCATGGTCAAACTTGCAACCCTTCTTATGAGATTCCTGCCCCAGATGCCCCTCGGTCCTGGGTGCTACAAAAGAGCAACATGCTCCCGTCTGCAAAGGGAGTCGCGAGGAGCAACCAGGTCGAGCCACTTTTGAATTTAGCTTCGATTTCTGCTCCACTTTGGAGTAACACAGATAAACATTGAATCGTTGACAGTTAACCAAACTCAGTGGTGCCAAGCCTTCCTTCACGTTGGCCTTAATATTAGCATTGCGCCTAAGTAGAAGTTCCATGCCCTGGTCCATTGCTGAATGTTTATAAATGCCGAAAAGCCGTATTGTAGAATTCTATATCTCTGTTTGGCGCCGAAGATTTTGAAGATCTTCTTTGACAACTGATGAGAGTAAAATATGGTGGTGTCCCTGGCTGTATATTTTGAGCCTGTTCATCCATCTTCGCCAGCATCGGATCCAACCCACTTCTTACAAAGTTGCGAGTCGGGGTCCTATCCGCCATTTCTCATACAGACGGTTCTGACTAGTGCTACTCTCTAGTCTCTATGAACCAAATGATATTCTTGCCTCGTATGGATACTCGAATGTTACAGAGGCACAAACTGCAATCTTCAACGAGGCATTACCACTACGCGACTTCCAATGCGAGGAGAGTCAACGGTGCTCATTGCAACGATCCCTCATATTGGGTACAACTGCATTCTTCTACCCTATCGACCGAGATGTTCAGTACTGGTTCTTCACCGCCGTCCGGCTTCCCAGTTGCCACGAAGCTGGAACTTCAAAAATCATAAGCACTCTTCAAGATTCGATACCAAACTCGTGGTTCGACTAAATTAGAATTAAAACTTGCAGTGATCAACTACGGATTGCGGACGCCTTGCTTCATGGGCCGCACAAAAGCATTTGGTGGCTGATCTACGTGAGTTCATCGTCTGAGCCCAGCCTCGGTTGACCTATCTGCAACTGACACAGCCTAGCACAGGAGACCTCCTTAGTTTAGTAGACGAAATCCAAATAGAACCTACAAGCAGACGCCTCCTAGTTCTTCTTACCAATCCCCGACGCATTGCAGACATGAGACTGCTGAGTCAAAGCCCTCGTCACATTTAAAGACCACCTCGCAAGAACCCCTCATTGCTCCCGCCTCCTCCAGAATAGCCTTCGACCAGAGTTGAGGCTCTCCATCGACGACTCATCACGACTACGGCGGAACAGCTGAGCCATTCCCACTCGGCTGGTTTTCAATGCGTGTTCCTTGGGAGAAGTACCATTGCTATCCGTCGTTTCGATACTGGCTTCTCTCAATATCAGTAGCTTGGCAGCCTTTTGGCATCCTTTCTGGACGGCGATGCTCAGCGATGTCTCGCCCTTGTTGTCCTTGGCTTCGATGCCGGCACCTATATCGAGTAGAAATCGAACCATACTCTCATTCCCTTGTAAAGCCGACATAAGGAGAGGCGTCGTACCATAGTCATTGGATGACTCGAGGTCAGCCTCTCTCTCTAACAACATCTGCACAAGCTCTTCATATCCTCTTGCTGATGCTAACGCCAGTAGACTATTGCCCTCTTGGTCCTCAGTCTCAACATCTGAACCCCTGTCTAGAAGGAATTGAACAGTAAGCCCGTGATCTTCAGCAACTGCCTCAATCAAGAGCCTCTGCCTTCTTTCGGTCATAGAAAGCGTTGCATCGGCGTCGATTGTGAAATGGCTGCCGAGTAACGAGTTGACCATCGAATCAAGCCACTGACTGGCACTATCAGTGTTCAGTTTGCCAAGAACATTTTTGCGAGATAGTCAAAGCATGGGACAGGGCGTCTCGCTGTTGTTTGAGCCCTCTATCTTTCGTTTTGAGTTGCTCAACCTCCCGACTTGTGTCCAACAGAAATCCCCTCAGTATCATCTTTTCCCGTTCTAATTTATCGAGTTGCTCCTGGATAATTGCGAGCTTTTGCCCGGTTGCCCCTGCGCTAGCAGATTTCGATTGAATTTGCGCCTTCAGTGTTGCTCTTTGAGGACCAATCAGGCGATCTTCTTCAAGTAAGTCTCTGAGATATTGTTGTCGTTCCAACTGTCCAAGCTCAAGGATTGCGTCGACGGTGATAGGTGGCGGGGCGAACAATGACTTCAGCCGGACAACAAACATGGGGGTCGCGCCGACACGTTCCTGATCCATAGCAAATTCCAAATGAGACATTCCATTGCTCGCACTTCGTTTTCCAAAAGTATGCTGATTAGTGTCGAATATTTTGGAGTTGATGGCATCCAGGCCGGTGCCTCTGGCCGCCGTCATGACATGGCAGCGAGCTTGAACCCGAGACTGGAGAACCTCGAGTTCCAGTAGAACTATGAAGTCATGGCACACCTTCTTCTTGCTTCGGAAACGCAACCAAGTTCTCTGTGTGACATCGAGCTCGAAATCCACCGTTGTCGTGATGGTAGCATTGTCCCTCTCCCACCTGTCCCGAGGTGCTACCTCGATCATCTCGACTCCGGTTTGTCCGATGACTCTTCGACATAGAATCCATAACGCCGGTGGTTATCAAATTCTTCCTGTGTCTGGCGATCTTTTCGTATGCGAACGAGCCTCGATGTAGTTTCGGGTTGATTGTCGCAAATCAGAATTCCTTGGTGCCCCTCTGGTCTCATGTACTCGTCAGAGGCATCATCGAGCATCACTTGGCGAAGGGGAATGCCGACAGCTGTACGAGAATCGTCCTTGGGATGGCAGTCGAGCAGACCAAAGGCTTCCTTGGTCTCGGTATTATATATGCGAAGATGCATCCGCAGATGACCACCGAAAACATACAACGGGTCGATGGAAGAGCTGCGGTGTTCTCGACAGACAATGTCCCCGCTGTTGGCGAAAGCCGATGGACTGGTGGCCAGAATACCTCCGGAGACAGCTTTGGTAGGGCCTTGAGAACCCCAGTCAAGTTCTGTATTGCTGAGATTCCATGCCAGGATTGAGTCGTTAGTGTTGCGCCTCATGATTTCCTCTTGAAGTCTTCCGAAAGCCTGATCACCTTCCCCGTATATCATCGGCATTGAGACCCCAAAAATTCCAAGAAGGCAGTAAGCGATGTCCTCTCTTCTCTTCGTGACTCTGTTTGCAGCCCATGACATCCGCTGAGCGACACTCGCTTGAGATAGCTCAGCTATACCGAACAGAAAGGGTCGAGGGATCCCAGTAATCTTTTCGATTACGGATGAAAGCTGCTGCTTAGTTCCCAGGTATTTCCAATCATTGCTGTAGAATCGGAGGTCTCTAGGTGCCAGAAGCTCTTGAAGCGTCCAGCCTCGCTCGAACCAACGACTATTGCGGAACTCGGATGCTGAGCTGGAGATGTCGTCCTGATAGGATACGTGGGCAAGGAACGCGTAGCACACAGTCGCATTTCGGTACCATTCGAACATTGAGTTGATCGCCTCACTCAACTCCGTGGAGTTAGCCTTATCGATGCAGCAAGTATCAATCCAAGCGTACTTCAGCCCGTCCTGGCTGGACTGCCTACAGCACCCGTCAAACTTGGACTGCCCCATCCCTGACTTTCTTTCGTAGCCATCCTCGATGTCGCGAAAAGTGATCTCGTCTTTGTCAGGGCCCCAAGTGTGGGAGAGAACTGCGTAAGGAGGGAGCTCGTGGAAGAATTCCTCCAAGCAGCCTGTCTGAACGTTGATGAGCCGCATTGGTATCTCTTCTCCCAGTATTACACGCAAAGCGGGCCGGTACTGTACTGATTCGCAGAATTGGCTTCCTGGGAATGTAAATCGTACTTCAACTGATCGTAAACGCAAGCAAAGGCTGAAGACGTAAGCCTGCGTGTTGCAATCGGGAAAAATGGCGCAAGGCTTCGGAAGGAAAAGGCTGAGTAGATGTACGAGCTGGATCCGCCGACTTTATCAATGGCCCAGAGCCCAGGCCCAGAGCCTTGCCACCAAGTGGCTTGCGTTCCTGCAGTCAGATGCTTGGCAACGGAGAGTCGGCTGCTGTCCACAGCGCATGTAAAGCCAGCCTCGCGAGAAGCCTAAAAAAGAAAAGACATTGTTATTGGCATGGCGAGGTAATACAGCATAGAATTCATCGCGGAAGCGCCGACAATTGGCCAGAACATAAGGTAGGCACCTACCTAGTTTGAAGACTGGTTTAGCCGACGTTGACTTGGGCCCTGTGCAGTCATCAGATGGACAGTCCAACAACACCAGAACCGTATACATAGCATATTGAATGATGTTTGTACAGTGGTATTTCATCAATGAGAACTTGGGCATAATCAGATGCCATCAATTCCAAAGCAGGACAAGGCTAATTGCAGCTCAAAGAGGGCTATGGCGCCTTATCATGACATGCCCTCAAACACCTTACGCCAGAACGGAAGTCAAGGATCATTCATCACCGCCCAAATCAGCCAAAGTCTTGAAAGCCGGGCCCCTCGGCGGCTGTCTCGTGCCGGGGCCAGCACCCTTGGTGGATTTAACCGTCGGTGGGGGCGGGTTCACGCGGTTAAATTGCGACATCTCGGCCGCCTTGTGGGGATCAATCTACCAGTCCGTCAGCAACCGGTTCTTCCTGCTTCCCTTTGGATCGACCGTAAACCAACGCACCGCAAAGAGTGAAACCAGATAAAGCCCGATAAATGTAATGATGTTGCTCAGAATCCCGCGGTAGTGCCACGCAAACGGCTTCTGCAGGCTCGCCCGCGCGGGCTTGTCGCCGCCGAGTGTCCGGCCGGGGGTCTTGAAGGACGCGGCGGAGCGACCGCCCTTTTCGGGGAGCTTCAGTGCGTTCTGGATGGCCTGCGTGAGGGCAGGCGGGTTCGCGCCTTTGATGGTCTCGATCGCCTGGCCGCCGTGGAAGATGATGAAAGTGGGCATGGCGCTGACGCCGTGGGTGCGGGCGATGGTGGATTGGTTATCGACGTTGATCTTGCAGAAGGCGACCTTCTTCGGTTTGGAGTGTTCTTGCGCGAGGCGTTCGACGTGCGGCGCGATCTGCTTGCAAGGGCCGCACCAGTCGGCGTAGACTGCCACAATGTTTTGTCAGCGGGCTCCCGGATGCGCGGGGGATGGCCGCTGGCTGCACTTACAGTCTGCGATTACGACGTTGTTGCTGCTGAGGATGTCTTGCCATTGACCGGCAGACTGGATGTTGACGAGACTCATGATTTCGGTGGTTTGTTACAATGCGACAAGGGACATTGGTAGGTTGGCGCAAAGTGTCTTGAAGTTGAAAGGAGTTGTAGGGAGCACCTGGGAGATGCCGCGGCGTAGCTGACAGATACCTTAGCTCGCGGCCTGGTCCCAGCGGAAAGGTGGCGGGAACCCGAATAGGAAGGCGGCCAGACTCGACTCCGCAGTTCTGCCGGATTTACCCCAGGATTATCGATAGCGGGACCGTCTCCCAGAAACTTTTTTGGGACGCCGCTACCTACCTGAACATCGTCCCGAATTCTTCTTCAAGAGGACATTGCCAGCGTCACCGATAGTACTTTTGCTCCAATTTCCTCCAAAATGGCCTACGATCAAAGAGCAAAGGTACTTCCGTCCTCTTTAATTTTTCAATCATCTGACTAACCCATTGTAGAGGAGAAAGACTGACGACGACAGCTATGTCGACGCCTCATTCCCCTCAGAGGGCGGTAGTGGCCGCAAGTGGACAATCTCCATTGCGATTCCCAGCAGTGTTCTCGCAGAGTATGTTTGCCAACAATATTCAGTGGCTCGCAGTAGAAAAATTGACTCATCTCCTCAAGTGCCCTGACTGCCGAGCGCCGCAACTCCGTCGCCGGCCGCATCGCCCGCGCCCTCGCCGTCTTCTCCGTCGACGAGATTGTAATCTTCGATGACAGCCCGACCGAGTCCCGCCCCAAGAGCGTCGACACAAAGGCCTACACCGGCGACATCGACCCTTGCCACTTCCTCGAGCACCTCCTGGGCTACCTCGAGGTCCCGCCCTTCATGCGCAAGATGCTCTTCCCGCTGCACCCGAACCTGCGCCTCGCCAGTCAGCTCCCCTCCCTCGAGATGCCGCACCACCCGAACCCGGCCGAATGGCTGCCGTACCGCGAAGGCGTCGCCGGCAAGGGAACGCCCAGAGGCACCATGATCGACATCGGCCTCAAGGACCAGGTCCTCATCGAGGACGAGGTGCCCCCCAACACCCGCGTGACGCTATACCACCCGGACCAGCGATCGCAAAAAGCCGAGGCTTGTGACCCGTCGGCGCCGAGGGAGGAGGGCGGTTTCTACTGGGGGTACCAGGTCCGGCGCGCCAACTCGCTGACGGCGCTGTTCACGGAGTGCAAGTACGAGGGCGGCTACGACGTCAGCATCGGCACGTCGGAGCGCGGACGCACGCTCTCCCAGGCGTTCCCCAGTGCGGCGCCCCTGGAGTTCAAGCATCTTCTCATCGCCTTTGGCGGACCCAGAGGTATCGAGTATGCGGCGTTGAACGACAAGGAGCTCGAGGGCATGGATATGGGTCCCTCAAAGGCCAAGGAACTGTTTGACCACTGGGTCAACATCTTGCCTGGCCAGGGCAGCCGCAACATCAGGACGGATGAGGCTCTCTGGGTTGCGCTGACGAGCATGAGGAGGTTGTGGTACGAAGTCTGATGCTGCTGTGTGATGTTCAGGGGCGCTGTGTTGGACCGGCATCTTGACGGAGACATGATACCCATAATAAAAGTTTGATTTCATGGACTTTCTCTCTTGCCCGTATGATCGCATGGTGCAATCAGTCTAGGCAGTTGCATTGTCGATGTAGGTACGTTCACCTGCTGCTGTCAAATGTGCTATGAGGGTTGACTGCCTCGGACAGCCTCTGCTGTATGGAATGAAGCGCGATACAGCATCATTGAATATGCCAAATACATGAAGGAGTAACCACCACAAACGTATCACATGTAAGGGAAAGTACATTATTCCCTCGAAACATTCCACGTTCACAGTTCTCGCTAGCACAGGTTTCCACTAGGTTATTGGTGTAGGCCCATGTTTTGTATCTAGAATCGCAAGCTTGACGGAGGAACGCATCCAGCGGGTATATCACTTGAGATGGCCGAGTTTGCGGGATTCTATTTACTTGGAGCCGTCGTATGGCATCGCCAAGTCCAGAATTCCGCAGCAGCACGAAAATCTATCAAATGAATCGAGATTGCTCTTTAATTACGCAGTTCGCGGGTCGAAACCGTCATTGTCCTCCAGCCCACCGATTGACAGCATTAGGAAAATGACGGGGACTTGACTCTATTTATCGCTATCCCCAGGTTGCACTGCGTTTTTAACTCCCGCAGAGTGTAAACATGCAATTTGCCACTGCGAATCAATCAGGCGCACCCCGAGAGCTCACAAACCCTGCGCGGGGGTAAGAATTGCTGTGAAGAAGTGCGTGATTGGTTATGTACTCAACTCAAGGAATCACAGTTAGGTTGAGCGTTACCTACTATCACTAGTTATTCTCAACCCTCCTCAACACGTTGGCCCTGTACACCAATGTGAAGGTGTGCGTGATTGGTCATGTAATTCGGGGAATCATAATTAGGTTAAGCATTACTTATTATCATTAGTTATTCTTAACCTTCTTTAACATATTAGCCCTATATATTAATATAAAGGTAAACGTAATTAGTTATATAATTTAAGGAATTATAATTAAGTTAAGCGTTACCTATTATTACTAGTTATTCTCAACCCTTTTTGATATATGTTAGCCTTATATATTAATATAAAAGTATGTATAATTAGTTATAAAATTTTAAAAATTATAGTTAAGTTAAGCATTACTTATGATTATTAGTTATTCTTAACCCTCTTTAACACGTTGGCCCTGTATACTAATGTGAAGGTGTACGTAATTGGTCATGTAATTTGGGGAATCATAGTTAGGTTGAGCGTTACCTACTATCACTGGTCATTCTCAACCCTCCTCCACAAGTTGGCCCTGTACACCAATAAGCACTACGTGTCAAAGTAAAATTATCCTCACGGTGACATACGAGAATTAACACTATCATTACTTATACATCCAAGAAGTCCAAAAGCTCAGTGCTGGTACAATGCAATACCAGCCGTGAACCCAGCGATATTATCCTTGTAAAACGCCACATCCTTCCCGTAACGCGTCACCATGGCCGTCGTGCCCACGATCTGCAGGTTATAGATGTCCAAGTTGTCCGTGGCGGTGCAGTTGCCTGGCGCGTCCCGGACGTCGACGATGCGCTGCTGGCACCTCGCCCCGGCCCCGATCTGGCAGCACGCCGTGCTGTAGTTGTTGAAGAAGGAGTAGTGTCCCGCACCAAAGGCGACGACGTTGCGGCTGCCGATGACGCGCAGGCCCCACGCCATCTTGCACGGCGGGCCGGCGGGGTCGGCGTCCTTGCACTCTTTTTTGAAATCTGGGTCGTGGTAGCCCTTTACGCGGGGGAACGGAATCGTTGCTGGCGGGTTGGGTTGGTACTGTTGTACGGAGTCAGCTTTTGTTTTTTACCTCTAGTATGCCTCACAAGTTTGACTTCATGAGGGGAGACTACATACGTAAGGGGTCTCGGATTGAATCTGGCCCATGTATACGTCTCTGGTCTTGAAGAGCATGTACTGGTAGAGCGTGTGGTGCTCGACTCCAGATGCGGACAGCCAGATCTTGCCGGCAGTCGACTCGATCAGCAAACCGCGACCATTGTAGATAGTGACCTGTTTGTAGTCGGGATCCTCAAGGTCATGATCAGCCGTCCAGATCCAGCAGTTTTCCTGCAAAAGTCCACTTTTGGGCCATTAGCTTGCTCTGTTCGCGAAGGGAGAAGAAGTAGAATCATGTGGAAAAGGGCCAACTCACGAAGCCGGCTTGGTAATGTGCATGCTCATCCACGCCGCAATACAGTTCTTGTCAATGGTATCCGCGGTGACGGTGGCATTAGGCGTCGTAGGACATTCCTTCAGCTGCTGCTGCGTACCAGCAAACCCTCCAACGCGAATATGCACGTCCCACATGCCAGACGGCTCGCCGACGGTGTTGAGGTTATACTCAATGACCTTGGCACCTGGTGCGGACCCGCGCGTGGAGACAATCATGTCAGACCACTCAATCGTCCCGCACTGGCCCGGGATAGCAACTTTCACGACCGGGTGCGGCTTGTTGATATGCTGAAACTTTGCACCGCCGCCCATGATGATGGACGCCAGGGCCTCGCCGACGATGCGGGCTCCGGGCGGGATGAAGACGGTGTCGGAGACGAAGTAGGTTCCCGCGTCGACGAAGGCGAGGAGGCCTGCGGCCGGGTTGGCGACGACGTAGCTGAAGAGGTTGTTGAGGGCCACGGTATCGTCCGTCACGCCGTCGCCCCTGGCGCCGAAGGAGCGGGCCGAGATGACGAGGCTTGAGGGGACGTCTTCGTAGTGCGGCTTGGAGCGTTCGTAGTACTTTTTCGTGCCGTTGCCGGAAGAGGATTCGAGGAGGGCCGGGTAGACGGGGAAGTAGCCCGCTTCGGAGCCGGTGTAGTCCGTGGGACCGGAGGGTGTGTAGATGTGGCCCATGGCGAAGCCCTGGGAGACGGTGGCGCTAGCGGTACCTGCGATGATGGTGTTGTTCTTGGGTCCGAGGAGGATGGTGCGGACCTTGGAGAAGGCTACGTTCTCCATGACGAGAGTGCCGGCCGTCGCGGGAATGGTGACGCCGGGCTCTCGGCTCGTGCGGATCGCGGTCTGGGTGTTGACGAACTGCGAGTCGATCAGAGTGACAGATGACGTGCTGTTATCCTGCATACGGATACCAATTCCGCAATTCTCGACGTAGATGCTCTTGTACGTCCAGCCCCAGTCCCAGAGTTGGTTGATGGCTACCTGAGCGTTCCAGAAGCGCAGCTATACACATAACACAGGTCAGCAAAGATTCTTCTTCTCCTCTATTGAGATAAGGCTACAATACCCCTCTTGTAGTGAATTGCTGGTTGCCAAAATTCGCGCCATACTGTCCTCCGTAAAAGTCCAGATCGTTGAGGAGGCCACCGGAGCCGTCCTCGATGAAGATGCCGACGTGCTTGCTGTCTGGGCCCTCGGCGAGGCGGAACACACAGTTGGTGATGGAAGTAGCCTGCGACGAGGGCCAATGGATTCCCAGGGCAGAAGCAGAGGCAGGGATGGCCGTGGTATCAAAGATGAGGTTGCGGACCTGTCTGAAGAAGACGTTGGTGGCTCCCCAGCTGAGGCCATTCGCGCCGTACTATGGCGGTTTTGTTAGTCTTTCGCTCCACTCACAAAAACATTGAGCTCGTTCAAATGATTGAAAAAACTTGATCATACGAGACGATCAATTTGCGAGGTGAAGAAATCATGACTGGCATACTTGGTTTCCGTCGAGGAGGCCGAGGGTGGTGTTGGTGGGGAAATCGGCCGCGGCCTTGATCACTGGGCGGTCGGTAGGGTCACCGATGATTTGCGTGTAAAAGTAATCAATGATGGAGCCAGAAATGAGATACGTTCTGGAATATCCTATCAGATTCTGATTTCATCTTCTCACTCAATCGAAAAGAACTCATAAACTCACCCGGGAGGGAAGTAGACGGTGGCGGGCGACGTCGTCTCGCCCTTGCACTTCCCCGGCGCGCACCGCTCGCCCGAGCTGATGGCCAGGTTAATGGCCGCGGTGTCGTCCGTCAGGCCGTCGCCCTTTGCGCCAAAGTCTTTGACGTTGCGAAAGACCTGGTAGTTCGGGTCCGGGTGGTATGGTGAGATGCCCTGGTGGGCAATATCTTCCATCCAGTACGCCGCTCTGGCGAGGGTCGCCGCCGCGAGCCAAAAAGCAGCCGTTACGCGCATTTGGCCGGTGATCGTAGGTCGAACTGTTAAGTGCAATTACGAGAGTAGCAGTGGGTGTGGTGACGAATCAAGTGAAAGCAAAAGATTGTGATGGTGAGATTCTAATAAGTGGATGAGTCGAGACTCGAGTAGCGATTGTGCAATGAGCTTAGTACTCCCCCTTTGGGACCAAAACCCAGCAAGATGATGGGAGGGATTAGAAAGTTCATAAAGGGAGCGACTGGAACAGGAGGTCAATCAGGTTAAGTACGGGCAACAGATCAGACTATAGACATTCAGGGACCCCCGGTGGGATGATCTCAAGATCGGTGTTACTCCTCGGCTCTCAGGGAAAGGAAAATAATCAAAGTTGACAGAGCGATCAGGGTAAAAGTAGACAAACTCTCGGGATAATTTATTAGAGTTGGGCCGAAGTGGAGGAGATGTCGAGGAGCCGCGGAACGACGGGATCAACGCCAACGGTACTCAGGAACCAGGAACCGCCCTTTTTTTTTGGCAGGACATCTGCCCGTTTACCCACGAAATGATCACAAACGCTTTACAGTGTAATAAAAGGGATAGACTGGGGGTGACGAACGTGGGCAGAAAAGGACAAGAGGACAGAGCGTGTGTCTCATTTTGTTTCTTAGCTCCCCATAGCTTTTGGTCCTCATGCCCCTCCCTCTCTCATTCCCCACATCTTGCTTGATTCGCTTCCATGCATGGACGGCGACGTTGTAGATGCGATGTCATGCAGGAAAGAACGGTACTCATGCCGGCTTGGGGACACTCGACAGTCATCTCTCTATGAACAACTCAACCGTCACTTGATAATTGAGCGAGGCTCAGTACACACACTTCAATCAAAGAAACGCAAAGCTTCAGATGTTGCCTTCCGGGGCGACAACGCGGTGAAGAGGCACTGTTGACCGCTAGGCTCTAGTGGTTAAAAAAAAAAAAAAAGGAGACATCTGCTGATTGTGGCTGGCTGTCTACGCCATTCAGGTACGCGAGACCTTTACCGAGAAAGCTCCATTTGTTTGAATTTAGCCCATAGGGGGGAAATGAGCGACGCCCTCCGGAAGCGCATCACTATTGCAGGACGCATATGCAGCTGTTTGCTCAGCTTGGTGGCAGATGGTCTATTGATGATGTCGCGGAGATGAATCGGGGAAGAGAAGAGAGAGAGAACCTGAAGGAGGGTGGGCCTTTCGCGAGAAAAGGCTTTGTCTTAGTCTGAAGGTAGCGGTGGACGGAGCGGTGGACGGAGTGGAATTCCAACCACCGCGTGGGAACGAGGAGGGAAACGTTGGCCATTAGCGTTTACTTGATTCGGAGCTGGGGTGCCTATTGCGTACAACAAGTCGGATGTCGACTCTCGACTCTGAACAGACTGCCTCGTCGTTCGAGGTCTCAGGGCACGACTTTTTCGCGGCCCTCAAAGATGGCCGAGGAACGAAACATGAAGGTAAAGATGGCAGGAAACAAGACCAAGCTTTCCCCACCCCAAGGAAACAAAAGTGATGGTGCGCACAGGTGTCGGCCCGGGGTGGAGTAGGCATGTGTACCCCGTGGTCATTCAAGTCGACATCGACCGTCCATCGATGCACGAAGGTTGCATCGCTACCCCCAGCCCGACAGCTGCCCAGCAAAGATTGTTCAGCTGAATAAAGCCAAGGTCGAAGCAGGTATTGAGCCACGTAGGCTCCCATTCCGAAGTGGTCCATTCCCTAATGATGACCCAGGGAATCGTCTTAAGTGTACAAAGAGGAATCGAGAGGGAACACTAGGGAGAAAGCCCTCCTTGAATCATGAACCGTTGGGGTGTCTCTCAGTTCACATGCAACAAACCCGATCCGACGCGTTACACCTGTACAACACATAACGGTCCTGTTCCAGTCAGGCCGTGGACAAGAAACGCGCACCTGGCACGCCGGGAAATTGGGCCTCCCCCTCAAACCGCTCCCTCTATCCGTTTGAGCTTGAGATGCGGAAATCCGGCTTTCTGACCCTCCCCAAACTCCGGATTCCCTATCTCGACCTACCTCAGGCTCAGACAACGGTTTCCCGCATTCGGATGCGATTGACAGGTACAGGCGAGACATTTGATTTCAAGATATAGCCCCCCTCACAATCATTGGAGTTGCACGGAGTAACGTCAAGACTGAAGAAATGCTTCTTCGTAACCCTCGGTGGTCATCGTTGAAGACCACCCGGCACTCGAATGCTCTCCTACATCTGACATGTACCTACATAGCTTGTGTAGAGGAAGTCTACCGCCCGGGGGGAAGAGATGGCGATGCCCATGATGAATGAAGTTCCCGTCGTCCAGCCCAAAAATAAACGCCAACCATGCCATCTAAATCCCCCTTCACGATGATCCATCTAGACCTGTTTCTATATCATCACCGTCCTCAAAAATCTTACAGCTTCAGCCATCGCGAACCCCTTAGCTCCATGGAGGGGATCTACAACGTCTTGAACCCTTCCTCCAAAGCAACAGTCTGCCCAAGCCTCTCGCTCGCCGCCAACCCAGCCTTCTCACCTGCTCTCTTGCGCAGCACATTCTCGATAAACGCCTCACCCGCCTTGTAACTGCTCCGCACCAGGGGGCCGCTCGCGCAGTACAGGAATCCCATTTCCATCGCCCGCTGCTTCCACATCTCAAACTCGTCGGGCGTCACGTATTTCTCGACCTTGAGGTGGCGCTTCGTCGGCCGCATGTACTGGCCAAAAGTGACGACGTCGACGTTGGCTTTGCGCAGTTCTGTAGTGCCCCCCAGTGTCAGCGATTTCTCGATCTTGATCTCATCATATAGTCCACAGTCAAAAAAGAATGACCGGGTTGAAAAGAAGGGGGAAAAACTTACGCCTCAACGCATCCATAATCTCCTCCTCCTGCTCTCCCAACCCAAGCATCAGACTCGTCTTGGTAATCATCTCAGGCTTCACCTCCTTCACCCGCGCCAGCACCTTAATACTCTGCGCAAACGTAGCCCTCCGATCGCGCACATACGGCGTCAGCGCCTCCACCGTCTCGACATTATGCGCATACACGTCCAGCCCGCTCTCGGCTACAATCTTCACCATGTCCAGATCCCCCATGAAATCCCCCGTCAGCGCCTCGACAAGCAGACTCGGCTTCTTGGCCTTAATCTTGCTAATCGTCTCGGCGAAATGCCGCGCCCCGCCATCGGCCAAATCATCGCGGTCGACAGACGTCAGCACGACGTACCCCAGCCCCCACCTCGCCAGCGCCTCGGCCGTGTGCTCCGGCTCGTGCGGGTCCAGGGGCGCCGGCGCGCGGTTGGTTTTCACGCTGCAAAACCGGCATCCGCGCGTGCAGGTGTCGCCCATGAGCATGATTGTCGCCGTCGCCGCGCTCTTGGAGGATCCACCCCAGCACTCGGAGATGTTGGGGCATTTCGCCTCCTCACACACCGTGTGCAATCCTAAACCGCGTAGGTCCTTCTTGATGGCCTTGTAGTTCTCGTTGCCAGCGGGGATGGGCGTCTTGAGCCACTCCGGGAGGCGGGTGATGGTCTTCTTCTTGCCCGTCGGGCCCGTGACCTCGACGGTGCGGATCTCATAAGCCTCTGCGTCGGAGAGAGCTGCGGAGTCACCCTTGCCAGCGTTGCCTCCGATAAAGTCGTCCAGCGACGCAAGGCTCTTGTCCTTGAAGTATGTCGGTCGGCGCGCAGGTTTCGGGGGCTGCGATGCTGCTTCGGATGTCGTGCCGAAGGTAGGAGGGACGGTGGCGAAGGCTCGGGAGCGAGCCGACGAGGCGAGGGCCCTCCGCAGAGGAGCCTGGACGCGCGCGAGAGGCGCCATGGGCGATGGCATTGTAATGATTCTCGGAATGGTTCGTTGGTCCTTCTCGAAATTCCCGTGTGATTGCAGCACCCGACGATGTTTGCTGGCGAAGCTCTGGTTGAGGTTGATGCAGGCAAGAGCTGTGATGGGGCAAGAAAAAGGTCCTAAGAAAATATGACCACTAGAAATTAAGCCCTGCAGCTGGCCACCCCCGGTCCCCGGATTGAATCAGCATATCGGGTGGACCGTGATTATAATTTGACCAATCAGAATAGGCTGGCTGTCTAACAGCGGCAATGCTTATTAAGAAGTCTAGTCAAAATCTCGGCGTGCCGGGGCTTTCCGACCCAACGGTTTCGACGGCCAAGTGGCCATTGTCTTGCTCACTCAGGTTCTTTCCAATCAAGAGGCGAGGATTGCCAATACCGTGGGATTGAAAGCCCAAAACTCGGTTATCGTCCCCTTCAGTTCCGCGGTTGTAAGAATGCAAGGGTTCGGTGCTAAAGAGCAATGAGCTCAAGTCAATGAATTCGATCATCTATGCTACCAATAATTGCCTCTCCCCCCCCCCCCCCTCTTAAGTCCTTAAAACTCCATCAATAGCCTCCAAGCCCCCCTCGCAAGGCAAAGTTGTCACGAACCAGCCATCATTCAATCAAAAACATCGTCAGTGCGGAAATAATCAAGCAAATCCATCGCGTCCTCCTACCGAACGGGCAATGTCAGACATCCCAAACAAACGGAACCCGGAGATGTCCCTTCGTAAAGGGATAACCTCGGAATCGCTGTTTGCCTCGTCCATTCCCAGACGGTAGCTATACAGCAATAGGGGTATCAACAACTCGATGAGAATGTGAAACTTTTGTTCCATCACGAGAACTCCGGTAAACCCCCAAATCATCCATCCTGATCATTTCCATCTTAAATCCTCCCATGACAAAGACGTGGCGAAAAGATCTCGTAAATATCATTTCCAGCCAGCAAGCACACCTGCAGCAACATCGTTGCGAGCCCTAGGGACTCGACTTCGCATGCCATGCGACCCTTGTGCCGCTGGGGAAGAATCGAAACATTAAAACGTGGGGTGGCACACCATCTGCTGACCACAAGTGAAAGGCAGCAGACAGGCGGTGCCGGTTGAAGAGTGAAAAAGGCTGATCGCTGTCAAGTGGTCCCGGTTGACTAGCGTCTGCGGTTCTTTTCTTGCAGGATGGCGATGCAAGCGTCGCACAAGGCTGGTGTCGAAGAGGAAAAGGGTATGGTTGATGCCGTCAACCGAAGTGGTGTCCAAATCCTTATGGTCGTTGAGTTCGTAAAGATAGGCTGCACCCACATCGGGAACGATGTGGCATTGAACCAGCGTCGGAAGCGATGACAAAAGAGAAGGCTGAAAAGATGTCACATCGAAGAGTTCGGTGTGGCAGTGCTTCGCAGTTGGCAACATCCCTCCCACGATATCGCAAATCGAAACCAATCTTCCATTTCCATGAAATCCCACACCCCCCATTCAGCGCTGCCGCCTTACAGAAGGACAGCAGCGACCATACCAGCAATACCGGCGAAAGCCAGGCTGCCAGCGTTGAGGGCGGCGCCGGCATTGGGTTTCGAAGTAGTCGCAGCGGTAGCCGAGGCAGAGACGACGGCAGAGCCGCCCGAGCCTGTGGGCTTGAACGTCGCAGTGCTGTTGCCAGCGCCGTAGGTCACGGTGGTGGTGTGCGCGCGTTCGAGAGTGATAGTCTTGGTGTAGGTCGCGGTAGAAGTAATAGTCGTCATGCCGCCGCTCGACGTCGTGCTGCCGCTGGGCGTTATGTCGCCGCTCGGGGTCTGGGCCATTGCCATGACAGGCAGGAAAGCGGCAAGAAGCGTGGTCAACTTCATCGTGTCTGTAACTGGTTTGGTTGGTAGAGGGCTGTACGGGTCAACTGTCGAAGCGTGACGAGGTATAGACCGAATCGAATATGTGCGCCGAAAATAATCCGCTCAACACTATGTGAAGCGTGTGCTTGGTGTTGAATCTTTCAAGATGGTGATACGAGTCCTCCTACTTGGCTTGTTCCTCCTCAATGTGGGATGGATCGGCCAGGTGTATATATGCGTTGGCGTGTTTGCTGCTGTGTCTGAGCGAAGGCAGTGAGTGATGGAGGCGGGGAGCGCTTGTTGTTGGTTTGCGACAAGAGGGCGTCTGTCCGCGGATGTAAATAGGAATGAGCGTCAGTCCGAATACTTGCTCGGCGAGTAGTCAGGTTTGGTGGTATTTGTTTCAACGACTGTGCGTGAAGCGAAAGAAGGGTGAGGCAGGAGACTTTGCCAACGAAGTCTGTGGGTTAAGGATCGGGGGGGGAGTGGTTTGAATAAGAGGATGCTGGAGAGAGGACCCGGACAAGCGAGTAGTAAGAAAAGACGTGGGTTTTGGGTGTGGGGAGACAAGCAACGGGGGGAGGCGACGGGGGCCTGGCAACCTGGGACGATTGGACCCAGGACCCGTGGACTGTGAGGTGACTGGCAGGGGTGACGACGATGCAGGCGCCGACAGGGAAAAGGCCCTCACACCTAAAATGAAAGCCAAGCCCGGCCGAGGAGGAAGCAGAGGACGTTAGCTGTGGTCCGTGAGCCTGTGAGAGGGCAAGAGGTGGAGGTACTCGGCCCAACCTTCCCTGTCCTGTCCCGTCCCAAATGGATGCCGCAGATGCATCCCGGGGAAGGAGCAAGAGTAGACGGCAGGGACGGCTGGGACGGGACAGTGACACAGGAGGGAAAAGAGATGAAAAGAGCGCTATGGTGCGAGTCGCGAGTCGGACCGGGTCTGCCATTGCGAATGTGCGAGTGCCAACCGAATGAATCGAACGGAAGCCATCGTCACTCGGCCGGTGAGGTATCGCAAAGGTAGCTGCAAGGTACCCGTGTCCAAGGTTGCTCTGTTTAACCCTGTTAGCCATACCTCCAGCTTAACTTCCAACAAGTACTGGGAACATCACTCACCATCAAGTTTGAGCGGTAACTATTTGTACACACGACTATTGGTATGAAGGCTCAATATGCAGGCAGGGGTCTGGATCTTCGCGGGAAATTAAGGCGCAAAAGCACAGCATTGCGTTCGCTAGCCGTCGACCACGTTACCTTGCGCCTTACCTTGCTGCGCTTTGCGAATGGCTGAACACTGAATAATTGTGCAAACCACCCAAAGCCCTTCCTCATCGCGCCAGCAACGAAGGATCGGCAGGGCGTCGATTGGAAGCTGTTCGTTGTTTGCCCTGACGCGGTGACAGCGCTTTTCTTAGAAGTCTTGTGTGATCCTGACGCCGGCTGAGCACGATCCTCACGACTCAAGGCCCAGCAATAGAAGCAGAATCCCAGAATAAACAACAGCCGTCGCGGCGGGCTAAGGAGGAAACACCACTTTGTGCCAGGCAAGACAAACCCAACGGTGCTTCACTCGGCTTGCTTTTTCCTATTGTCTACCCAGGTCCGGCACAAATACCCACGACAAGGTCCGCATAGAACCGGGAGAGAAAGAGCCGGAAGAAAGACATTGTGGCCAGCCGCAAACGGGCTTAGTGGGCGGGGATTGTTCGTACGATTCGCTGCATCGGGGCGAATAGCGGCAGCATTATTGAAGAGTAAAATGGCATAATTTACACCTCTTCGTTTGGATCCCCTCCCGAGTAGGTAGCACGAAATGCCGCGCATTTTGGGCCACCAGATGAATGAGATTGTGCTTCCGAAATGATGGAAATGAGTGGCACGCGAGAAAAGAAGAAGGAGAGTGTTCCATGCCCGATGCAGCAAGAATGTGAGTGGGCTTTTCATAAAAATTGAATTGCACAATTTCCCCAAACTGCCAACGCCCAGTGATTGGTCGGCATGGTGATTGTAGCGGGGCTCAGCTGGCAAGAGTCGAGACCCCCATCTCGCGACTGGCCAGCTCGTTCCTGCATTTGAAGAGAAATGGTTCCTGACGCTAAGCCCTGGATGGTCAGCTCTGTGTGTCTCGTGCGTTCTGAATGGCCGGGGGTGCCTGAGGGCCTGCAGCCAGTTGGTTGGTTAGATAATGGGTGGATAGCGTCAGAGAGGAAGAAGAGATTGCTGT
Organism: Colletotrichum orchidophilum; assembly: GCF_001831195.1. Taxonomy (NCBI): domain Eukaryota; kingdom Fungi; phylum Ascomycota; class Sordariomycetes; order Glomerellales; family Glomerellaceae; genus Colletotrichum; species Colletotrichum orchidophilum. The sequence goes on along the minus strand of NW_019172992.1, from coordinate 300,113 downwards.
CAGTGCGGCATTTTGGAATTTGGAAGGAATCGGGCAAGTCACTCCAAGTCGGGCAGTCAACAAGGAGTCACCCCGGTTGCCTTCGCCGGTTCCTTCCCAAAAGTCGAGTGTCAAATCTTAGGATTCCCTCCTTCCTTCCCAGAGCGTTCGTCCGACGGTCTGTGCGGTCGCAAGAAGTCGCAACGAGTCGCAGCTGCTCATCGCCCGGGAAAATGTCATCATCCTTCATCCCTATTCCCCGTTCAGATCACTTGCGGAGAAGCCTCTTCTAGTGTCGATTCCTTTTACTTACACGTGTACTTACCCACCTACCCACAGAGACGGATTCTCCTCGTCCGCGCAGATCAATTTAGGTTCCAGCGTGCAGCTCGCAGCTCATCCATCCATCTATCCATCCATCCATCGTGAACAAGGCCAGCCGCCAACCGTCGCCAGCAGCAACACAAACTAGGCACAATCATCTCATGTGTCTCGGTCTCATCTTTGTCTCTCCGTCCAAACTCGCACATCAACGACAATCAAACTTGAGGGCTGTAGCCGCAACCGCAAATCTTCGGATGAAACCCGAACCCCCCACCGTCATGTCCTCCAACATGGACCAACCTGACCTTCTGGAGATCACGTCGGAGATCAACGAGCTTGGTGGACCGGCGAGGGAACCCCTTCTCAACGTCTCGCCATGGACTCACCATTGATGATGGACATCGCCTAGGTTCTCAAGTTGCCCAACCTTGACAAGGGAGTCTTGACTCTGGGCGGCCTGACCTTGCTACTTCCTCTCCATCTCACTTCGCGCACCGCTCGCACTAATACGGTAATACCTAATTAATCGCCTGTCGTCGCCCCTATCTGTCGCAACTTGGTCACAACCTGCATGGGCCTTCAACAGGCCTCTGTCGCAACAGGGCCATCGTGACTCCTCTTTTGTGCCACCAACCCGTCCACCCACCAGTATCTGCGAAAACTGCTCACTCAGACGCTCAACAACCGGCCACTTTTCCCGTACGCGTTGCTTCCCGGTGCTTCGCTGCCACAACGTGAAACTTGACATTGTGCGTCCATTGAGGGGGGGATCCGGGCGCTTACTCGCTGCTCGTTCAGCAGCTGCGAGCAAACCATTTGATCAAAGTCTTCCTGGTGTGAATCGTCTAGGCCGCTCACGAGGCCTGCCCAGACCCACGACAGCTAGCGCAGCAAACCAGCCAGCGACGATTTACTTGGCAATACCACGAGTCCACGACATGTTTTCCTCTCAACTTCTCAAATACCTCGGGTACAGGGAATTCTCTACGCACCGCCTCCACCGGCGGCCTAACCCGAGATAGAGGACAGTCAAACGAGCCCAGTCACCGAGGATTGATTCGTTTTCCCAGATGGTTGCCCTCGGCCCATTCATTCCGCCTTGTCCCGGCCCCCAGACCCGATCTCGAGTTCTCGACCTCTGCACCGTGGCAAATGTCCCTTCGAAAGAATTTTCGCCGGTTGCCCAGGCCCTTTGGCGGATCGGAAGGGGGGCAAAAGAAGAAAACTCAGCGTTGTCGCACGCCACCAAGCGCAAAAATGAGACGTTATGATAGACTTAGACAGCGACTTCCAACGTTTTTTCGGTGGGTCGAGGGATGCGTCACAGCGCCGGCGCTTTGCGGACACCAAACATTTTTGCTCCTGTGGTCTTCGGCCTTGAGTCTTTGGTCTCACTTTCGCCTATTGTTCTCGGGCAACAGACCACTAAAGCAGCTCAAGTTTACACAAAGATCCATCCGCATAGCTGCGCGCTCACTCGACCCAGCGCCACCCGTCCTATACGCAGTTCGAATATCATGCAAAGGCACTGACCATCCTCGAATCCATCTTGTATTTGCTTCTCTACATCTCGTAACATGTCTCGGACTCAACGTCCCAACGGCCACATGCGGCGGCTTGCAGCCTGTATGCGCAACGCAGGCTGCCGCTGCGTCCTCGGCATTTGAATCCCGGTTGCACGCACAATAACCTGCAGCACAGAAAATAGATCCTGAGCCCCGGCTGCAGTCGCCCTGGAGCTGCGACAGCATCCTCCAACACTTGTCGATTCACAAGAGATTGCTCTCCCTCAGACTCCCTGAGTGTTTGTGCCTCAGCGGCATCCCCGACTCGTGGCTCTCCATCCTGGCATAACATGACGTTGCTGCTCGAGTGGGAACGCAGCCATGTGGGATATGATTGAAAGACGACTAATCCACGGGCGAAAAGTGGGATCCTTCTCCTGATGGACCCGGGCGAAGATTCCTCCTCCCATTAACTTGATGTGAAGCGACGTACGGCACCCCGCCCCGTCTCCCGATCCTCGAGCCGATTACCAGCGGCAGAATCCCTCGTCAACGGTCAGCGTCGTCATCGCCATCGTCTGCGTAAATGATAACAGTGACTAGACAACTATGGACCGTACTATGAGTATGACCCCCAATTGGGATTCGTATGACAAACGCAGTGCTCGTGTCAGCAGTTGCCTCTAGCCCATCATCTGAACGATTGGATTCAGCAGCATCTGCAGCCCTGAGGACAGCCTGAGGGAGCTGGGTATCGGCAAGCAATTGAATGACTAAAAGTAGGTCTCTCGCCAACGTCGCTTCTGGGCTCCCTGGTGGTGTCCGATCTTGACATCCGATGAAACAAAGGGTGTTCATCTATCGGGTGCGTTTTGAAACGGATCAAATGGTTCGTCTGAGCGCGCACTTATTTCCAAACCCTTGGGGCCAGTGACGAACATGGGCTGGCACCAGACCCTGCATTCTTGAATAGCAAGCAAACGTGAGCATCTGTGCATGATGAGCTCAGACAACACGGTACAATTTGTGAAAAAGTCGGGACCGAAATGATCTCGATGACGCCGGATCTTGCGACCAGAAGCCCGTCTGCTCATCGTTGTGCTAAGCATTGAGGATGCCGATACGCGGGGTAGTGCCGTCGTCTCTCGGATGTACCCTCTGCGCATTCGAATCTCTCTACTTTCCCCACCAGTCTCTCCGAGATTTAAACACATGCACTGAGTCGCAATGTGGAAGGCATCGCTCAAACGCAACTTACACTGCCGAATCCAGAACCTAGATGTTTGCGCGGTAGATGACTTGGTCTATTATCTAGGATTCTCAAGCAATCTCAGGAGCTGCCAGTCCAGCGCGAATAATTAGCGCCGGTTATCACCGGTCTATTAGTCTAGTTGGTTAGGACGTCGGATTCTGATTGTCGGAACTTCCGTAGGCCCAGGTTCGAATCCTGGATGGACCTCATCTTTTGGCTCCGCTGTCTTTTTGGCTCCGCCTGAGGCTGCTTGGTCAGTTAGACAAGGATGCTTAGTGTCTTGCAAATGCATCTTAGCGACTTCTATCCATCTACGTCGCCTAGCAAGAGGGAACGTTTTGAGAGCCTCCCCTATATAGGCTTACCTACTATACTATTTGGTCTTTATAGTATATTGCCTCTGGTACAAAATACCTTTCGGCTTATTTGACAAGACTGAAAATACAACAAATTCGTCAACTTATCGAAAGAGTTAACAAAAGGAAGATCTGGTGAAGTGGAAATGTTCCTGAACTAACCAAAATGAAGTCACAGAGTGAGCTGCTAGTCTATGCGCACCAGGCGATAGATTTATAAGGAAAAGGCAAGATTTCCTTGGGGTGTGAGTGGCTCTTGTGCACATGGAAGGGTATCTAAGGCTGGGCATAGGGGAAAACCATATTGGCCTGGTGGTAGGTAGTATTAATATAAGCACCAGTCAGCATGGCACTCAATGATGTGCATGACAGCAGATAAATCGAGCTCATTTGTACAAACAACTCCAGTATTAGAATCTCTCAATAAATCCTACAGTTACTAAGTAGGTAGCTCTGGATCATTTACAGTCAAAGCACCAGCTGCCCTAGAGTTGTTCGAGCGCTCAAGCAGTTTGACAAGACAATATGCACTTATCGCTGGAATCAAATATCGATTTGCTAGAGCGGTCTGCGAGCCACCGCAGTGGGCAGTGGGTGAGTGACCCCAGACAGGTCGAGACCTTCTGTATGTCACAAAATGAGTAAAGATGTGAAGGCCTCCAGCCTTCTCCATTACAGAACCGCCTGACAGTCACGACAGCAGCCAGAAGAAACCTTGCAGACTCGACAGACTCCAAAGCTAACGTCCAAATGAACTACCGCAGGGAATGCAATACCGGTGACCCTGCTTCGCTATCCGGCCACAGCGATTCATGCAAAGGCCTGAACGCTGGATGTTGCCGGCGTGTATCTCTCTACCGCAAGGGCCGCAGAATCGATGGCCCGGGACGGCGGGAAGGGAATGGCATCGCATACATGCGGTCATGGTGGGGAGTTTTGTAATGTTCCTTTGTAAGACGCGGACCTTTGCGCTGCGTTAGCTTTTGGGCCCAGGAATGCGTGCAGATGACAGGGTGTATTAAGGATACTTGCCAATCTTGAGTTCTGGTTGATTAATTTTCGGAAACTCTAGGACCATCGATCATTTATGAATCTTTTACAGTTTTGGGGGTATTGGTTGACTATAGAAATAGGAAGACAAATGTCCAAACTTGGAGAGAGGGGGGAAAGCACCCGTCTAAAATCGACTGCGTTATCTCGCTGGCGTAAGTGCACGTGTCATAATTGCCAGGTTATGGATCGTCCTCAAGCAGCAGGCTGCCACACTTTTGGCTTTAGTTGGCCGATGGCTGTGCCAGGATGCCACACTTGGACTGCATGTTCCCATCATCATAGCCTCATTTTCAACGTCCCGAAACCGAAGACCTATGCTATTAATGGAGCTTTAGAAGGCATTCAAGTGAGGGGATAACCCCAAAATCGGACTACTCGGGTGGCATGATGGGATTAAAATCCACCCCTGGTATCCTCAGATAAGCTGCCGGGGCAAATTGTGTTACTTGGGTTTGTCTCGTGATTCCTGTGCAGTGTTAAGAAGGAGAGGGGGGTGGAAGGAAACCTGCTTAACAAAAGACCTTGCATATTGGCAAGCTGCAAGGCCGGTGATGCCACCAAGAGGAGTATCATTGGCTTCTTTCAGCAAAGAAAAAGTTTTCTTGCCATGGTAACAGCAGCAGAAGATAAGCCCACAGCGAGCCAATGTCATCTTTGGCATCTATGAACAATCTTCCCCTGTGGATGAGTTCGGCACACGGAAGAAACGGATTACATTGTCTATGCGCCAGCCTCTGGTCAGCGGCTGGGTCGATGAGTAGGTAGATATACTCGATGGTGTAGAATACTCGCGGAAGTGGACATGAGTTTGGATGGCTATCAAGCAGACCTATCTGCAAAATAGGCCTTTGAGCATATATGGAATCAGAGTCGGGAGTAATTCGCCTTGTGTTCCCACTCAAAGACGTTCACCTCGAACGCTACGCAATTTGACGTATGGGCTTAACCGCCTTCTAATATGGTTCAGAACCACGGAGAATTTCCATCATCATTTGATCGATCGTGTCCTTCAATCTCCTTTAACTCTAATGGTTATAGGATATCTTCAAATCTAATCGACTCGGATTTCTATCAAGCGCCAGGCTGACTTTATTCGAATCAACCAATTCTGTATTAAAATGTAGCCAGAGCATCCGTAGGTTCGCGAATCTTTGTCCTGTCTGGTACAAGTCCACGAGTTCCTGGACATGAGGCAGTATCTCCATGGTACACCCGTGAAGCTCGAGGCTTTCGAGATTAGGAGGAATATGATTTACGAGCCGAGGAACTTGCTCCAACTCTAGCAGCTTTTCCTCTTGGCTGAGACGGTTATAAAGACTCGGAACTGTCCAAAGGTCGGTGAAGCCAGTGAACGCCTCCATGCCGATGTGCAACGTCTTCAAGGAGATCATGTCCCGAAGGAACGTGCCGATGAATAAGCCCTCTCTCTGGACGTACCATTCTTGATCACGCCACTGACCATGGTAATTGATGTGTAGACATTCGATATTATCCCGATGTGGCGACATTGCTTGGGCTAAGTCTTGTAGCTTGATCTGCATATCCAGGAAACTGCTGTCACCTGGTGTCCAGTGAAACGACTTGAGCTTTCTACACGCACGAATGACAGTGCTTAGTCCCTCTTTTGTGATATTTGCATCGAGCAGGGTCAGGTTTTGTACGTGTGAACACTCCGGCGGGTTGGCGTCCTCGTCGAAGAGATGCCCGTTCGGGCCACTGCTCGATAAACTGGCGCAAGTGAATGTACGCAACTGGGGTAATTGCAGGAATTCCTTCCCAATGTTGAAGAAGTGGAAAAGACTCTTGGGCATCTCTGGCTCGCCATAGTACTCTCGCAGATGATGGAGTAACGGGCTTTTCATGCTCTTCCCGTGCAGCGCTGCTGCTTTGATCAGCCGAGGGAGCAGCCGAGGCGCGAGAGGCGTTCCCAACTCGAGGAATTCGATCCTTGGGCATGCAAGGAACAAGAGGCCAATCTGCTGCTCGACCAAGCCGTCGGCGAGGCCGCGAAGCCATTCGTGTCGCACGGCCTGCCATTCCTCGACGTGGTCGGAAAGGCCCGAGGCATCAATCATATCCGCGTACACGCCAATCTCATCGCTCTCGGGACCCAGCGGCTTTTTGCTTGACGGGGCGGTGCGGTAGATGAGGCTGGTGGAGACGTGCTTGATGGTGATGCGCCGCACATACTGAGCGAGTTGGGGTTTGGTGATGACGATGTAACGCAGGAAGTCGAGATTGCGGCTGCGCTTCTGCGCGTACTGGCTCGTGTTCTTTGGGCCGGCGGCGCTCTCGTAGGTCTGGACTGAGAGATGCAAAGCGGCTTGGTAGAATTGTTTGCTCGTCAAGAGAATGGCGCGGATCGATGCGGGGTGTGAGGAGGCGAGGTCCTCGAGGATGTGGTTTTGGATTTCTAGCGGCAGTCCGACGAGCCCTGGTGAGAATGTCGACGGGTGTTCGCCCGGCATGATGCACTTTGTGTATCGCTAACTACGTTACCATCAGAAAACTTGGTAGTTGTTTGCAAGAAGTTGCATGCGCCAAATTGAAATGTGGCTGGAGGAACTACTGGCTTCCGAAGGTGCTTAGGCGCCAACCAGAATAGACCTTTCCGCTCGGTTCACGTTGGAAGGTGTGGCGCTTGATTACCTATCATTGGTCCTTAGGATCAGCGTCTTACTCTGCATAACTTCTACTTCTTTTCAAAACACCTCTTCTTATCTTGAGAGGAAATTCAACGAAAATTAATTCACCGATTTCACTAGATCGGAACCCGCTTGGCTCTTCTTACAAGCCACAGCGAGTCTTGCTTGAAAGATGTTTGAGTGAGGATTACCGAATTATCAAAAGGATCACCAAAAGACAGCTGGCCTGGAAAGTAAACAAGTATTGTGCATAAAATAGCCTTGACCTGAGCTGCAGAATCCGTCTCGTGACTCTGCAATAAAGACGCAGCTTTCAGCAGCCAACGCTTGGGTTGATTTCAAGTTACCCCCGGCATTCTCCGATTGCAACTTGTCACTATATTCTAGTGGATAAGCCTGTGACCGCAACTGCAGTCGCAACCACACGATCGGAATTCTTTTGGGAACGCTATAGCGTCCAAGGCCATCTTTTGAATTTTCTGGCTTAGCTACTTTCACTGCCACGTGGCTAAATGCAACTTCGGGTGGTCGTCGCTCTCGGGTTCGTTCAATAGGAAAGTTTATGTCAAGTCCGTTAGTGTTTATTAATTTCAAGTGAAGATACGCTCGAAATTCTACTCACCGTTCTTTCCCCATCCTTCACCGCCCGAGCTTACTCGTCGATTGAAAGAGGTCCCTAGCTAGCTTGGCTTTGAAAAGGCTTATCAGTGAATGTCTTTTGTTTATTTGTGCTAGTAGACGACCAAGTCTGCCAGGAGATGCTTATCTCAGGGGACCAAGTTGACGATCGCGACACCTCGGGCGAGTACTGGCCTACCAAATACCACGTCACCAGGCGCTTTAGCGTCTTCTCCATGAGGAGGTTCCGGACGCTGCATCCCGTATCTGAAATGCGAAAACATGCTTGTACTAACGGGATGAATGAATGCTGCTTAGGTACCTCGGTGCGATTGGGACGGTGACGTTCGGAGGTCTTCCGCTTGGCTACGATGACATCGGTTGACCGCATCGGCCCACTGCTGAGAATGGACTTCTTTGAAAAGCGGCATGACGAAGACGGCATTCTGAGGACTATATCTGTCTTTTGGACTAAGTTTCTGTAAAGACAGCTTCCAACAATGCTGCCACGAGTCGTAGATGATATGGAGGTAAGGGCTGGTGAAATGGGATGGGCCTCAGTTAATGATCACCCACACCATTGCATCTTGTTCTTCTACCTACACCAAAGACCTCAACCTCGATTCGCTGTGTGAATACTCTTAAGAAGTTCTATTTCAGCTCAAGCTCATGGGAATACTCCACGATTATATTAGAGAATATAGGTCCGAATCCAAGATGAAGTCCTGTGGACAGTCGGCGATATCCAAAATCACGCCATGTTCTGTCTGGATTCTTTGTCGACCCAGTGTGTACAAGTTATGACTTTCAAAAAGACTCTCTCTTTCTGCGCCCAGTACTCTTATCAGACGCAGAGCCGCTAGCCTCAATTCCAAGCACTTGCACTCCATCACGATGAAAGATAGAATAGGTGAGAAGGCAAGTTCGAAAACGAAACGCGGTACTCGTATCGTCCGCAGTTTGTTAAAAGCAGAAGCCTGTGTAATCATCTTGCGGAAGTCGTGTATGTTCTTTTCGTTGCTGTCGGCTTGGTCTTCGGGAAACACCATGTCGAAGCAAACCTGGCACAGTTGGAAGCGCATTTGCATCAGCGCTTGCGGACCTGCGCTAGCACAGTCCGCCTGTGACGTTGAATCAATATCGAGATTCTGGATGAGTTCTTTGCATTGATGCAGCAAAGAATCGATGCAGCTTCGTTCCTTCACCACGTCGAAATGAGTCCCTTTTTGCTTCCAATGTCGCAGAAGCATCAATTGTTTGAAAATGTCGTCGAGCATGGATTGTGCATCCTCTATGCTCTCAAATCTCGTTGGGACCACAGGTCTTAGGACAGGCGCAAAGGCAGAGTCCGCTAGGGGCTTTCCGATGAGCAAGGGGAGGACGCTTAAACGCCGAAATATAGGTAGGAGATGCTCTAGAATCCAAGGATTGTCGTTGTTGTAGTTCTCCAAAATGGCAAGGCCGTGGTTGCAATGCTGAATTGCTGTTTCGTTATTCGACAGTAGCAGCTCAATACAGGTAAACAGAATGCACACCACCAGTACCAAAGACTGGTCTTCTACAGCCTTCAAACCTTTGATTGATGCGTTGTAATATTGCAATGCAAGGCTAGGTCTGATGGATGGGGTACTTTGAATCTCACGAGCCTCATATAGATGACTGATCGCCAAGAGAGAATGCTTCACGATTGGCTCCGACTCGCTGAGTTGCATGACGAAGTGCGTCCAGAAGACAGGTCTCCTAGGGCCAGAAAGGCGTGGCGCAGCGTATTCATAGAAGTATTGCAGTGCTCTTCGCTCACTTGCAGAGTTTGATCCATGCCGGCCTAGGTCTGAACGAATCTTTGATTCGAGTGACGCCTGGACTGTGTAGCCGTCGCATTTACGGCCAGTGTCATTGCAACATCGGCAAGAAGGCTTGGTTTCGTCACACTTGATCTTCCGAATTCTACGCGAGTCAGTCAAGTCGCTTCTTATTCTGTGATTAAGAATATTCGTACTTGCAAGTCAAACACCCGGTCTTGGTCTTCTTGCAACCTTTCCGCGCCATGGTATCAGTCGTCAGTTGAGATGGGCGGCGTCATTGCTAAGCACGGCTGTGCCTAAGAGAGCTCCGATATTGCCCCGATGCTAATTCAACGAATTTCGTTATTCTTTTCTCCCGAGTTGAGCATGTGGCTGGGATTGATCTTTACAAAATTATGACGGGCAGGTTTGGAGGTTTGAGTATGCGGCCGCAAGACCCATTTACGTGACGGTGGTAACAGCATGAACTCATGAAGGATTCGAAAAAGCCGAACGAGCCAATCGAGTTGCACGCTAACTGAAATACGATTTCTAATCACCAGCGCCACGATACTAACCACCATAAACTCACTCTGATTGGCTCATTCGGATTCAAGAATGCTTTGAAACGTCATGTTCCTTGGGACGAGGCTATTGAAAACCCTTGAATAGCTGCGTTGCAAGGCCTCGTACATGTGGCATTTAGCCCATTTGGCCACAAAGGCGATAACATAACATTGTCACCTGCTTTTTGCGTTCTTTAAGGAACATGGCAACTGAGTAAGGTATTTAAGTGAGGGCTCTGTCCGGTGCTATGTTGACCTTCTGATCAAAGACAAGTTCATTTCCCCCTTCAGTGTTACTTCCTTCGGTTTTCTGATTCTATATTCTTTCGGACACGATGACACATTTACGACAAGCCCGCAAAATTGCCATGGTTGGCGCCAGCGGTAACCTCGGGCAACACACTCTCGAAGCACTGCTCACCCATGGCCTCCACGATATCACCATCATTGTCCGAGAGCAATCTACCTCACAATTCCCAGCTAGCGTTAATGTCAAGAGAGTAGCTTTCGATGACGAAGCCGCTCTCACTAATGTTCTGAAAGGCCAAGATGTTCTCGTGCTTCAACTGGGCATCTCGTCGGTCGGCCTCAGCGACGTCGTTATTCACGCAGCCGCAAAGGCAAATGTTCCATATATCCTGCCTACTGAGTTTGGCAGTGACCCAGCAGGCAAGCTCATTGACGAGCTGCCAGAGATTGCCGCCAAGCGCAAATATCGTGATCTCATCGAAGAGCTCGGAGTCGGCTCATGGATTGGTGTTGTCACCAACCCCTGGTATGATTTCTGTCTGCCCATGGGTGATGTCTTGGGCGTCAACGCCAAAACGCTGAAGGCTACGCTATGGGACGGTGGAAACACGAAGATGAATTACAGCACGCTGCCTCGAGTCGGAGCTGTGACGGCCGAAATTTTGGCAATGGCAGACAAGGAATTGGCACGCTATCGGAATCGATGCTTCTACGTCACGTCTTTTCATGTCACACAGAGAGAGGTGCTGAACAGCGTGATGCTGGCGACTGGTACTTCTGAGAGTGAATGGGACATCGGCGAGGAATCTGTGGACGCGGTCGTCGAACGAGCCAACGCCATGAGCGAGGCAGACCCGCACTCTGTGGTGCTAGTGAAATTCATGCCTTTGCATTACAAGGAGGGCCAAGGGGGCGACTTCAACAACAAGGTTGAGGATCTCAGACGTTTTGGCCTGGAAGAGGAAGACTTTGATGCGGTGACTAGTGAGGTGGTTCAGCGGATTTTGTCGGCCTAGTGTGTTAAGAAAGAACCCTGGAATCCACATAGTCTTGACCTATCGCACATAGCTAATAGACTGCGACGCTGTTCTTTTGTTGGAAGACGTCTTTGCTTGAACTTGAACTAGGTACAACCCGATTTGCTGACTTGAATATCATTTGGCAAGCAAGAAAATTGGCATACATGACATGTCTACTTGATGTCGTGTAATTGCGGATTCGCTTTCATGTTACGACCCAAGAGGGACACAACAGTGCCGACCTCAATCCCTTTCAATGGTACCAGAAAGCTTGCAAGTAGACGATGCGAGATGTGATACAACTTCCTCTATTAATTCTCTCACGGGCAGAATAGCTCCTGGCTGACTCTAACGGTTGCACCCATGGGGAGTCATAATTACCATGTATCAATCACCACAGGGTATCTTCCCCCTTTCGCAACCACTGCCTAGAAGCTGTCAATAGTTTTCGCTGAAGTTCTACTTCTTTCCCGCAATGTTACCTTGGCCGTTGATCCTTTGAGCGTGACCAACTGCAAGGTTTCCCCCTTGGCATCTGCTTGACCAATGCCATACCAACTTTCCGGCCAACTTGCGGGCCGACTCCGCCGACTGAAAACACTTCAGAGCGGTCGACTGAGTGGGAAATACATGCAGCGTTATCAAGTCGGTCAATGGAGGGATTGTCTCCCGAGTGACACAGAGTGACGTGACCATCAACTGGATCATCTGATCCCAAAACCACATACACAATTCGGACGGGTCAACCTAACCTGCTCATCAACGGCGCCGGAATCTACAAGCCACCTTCGAGCGACTTTTTGGACCCGCCTAGAATCTCGCTAATAATGATGTCTAGCCGTTAATTATTTTCTTTTGAATAACGCGGCGCTGACGCGCCACTCAGCTGACCAGCTCTCGAAGAATTCATCAACTTGTGCCACAGCCACGCTCCGTCTGGCCCGACCATTGAGCTATGATTGCTGCGAAAGACCATGTTCTTTTTTTCCATTAATGAGGTGTATGATGGCTCAATTAGAGTTTGAGCCGCAGCGAAAACATAAATGATGTGTTATTCATCTCTTCGAATATCGAAAATCAACGAATTAAAATCGTACCATGATCCAGCCAGAGGAGGAGACAACAGGCGACACGAGTTTAAAAACAGCCCTTTTCATCTCTATGAACAAACGGATATGTTACACTTCATCTTGTATCTAAGATATGTTTGGCAGTCGCAGCCACCTTTCAACCAGCTTCTTATTGACCACAGATTCTTTTCGTAGGGCGAGACTGCCTTTGCTCTTTTTTGTGCGGTGTGAGATCCTGCCTGATTCGGCCGAGATCACTGGTGCCTTCTGTAAATTGCTCTTCAACTGCCTTAGCTGCACTTTCCCCCTGATATGTCCGTTGCTGCCTTCCTCCTGTGAATTTTGCCCTGATCCACCGGTCATGTGACTAAGGTAAGGTAAGGGAATTGAGGAGGAAGGAACTGTCTTCCAAGGTGAATGTAATCAAATGACCTCCAGATTCACCTCTGGATTTACCTCAGTAGTCTGTTGTCATTCACCAAAAACGTCAATTCAGAACGCCATCTCGATAAAGCGTTGAAGGTCGTGCCTCCTGTTAACACGCCTTCTCCTTCATTTATCACTCGTTGGAAAGCTTCAATGACACAGGCCACAACAACAACCCATTTACATTCTTTCACCACCAATACCTACCAAATGGCTGGCGAAAATGAACAAGATCCTGCTTCCCAGGATGCCCAACCTCCCTCTTCCGCTGCCCCCGAGGCACAGCCATCGGACCAAAATCAAGACCAACCCCATCTTCGAGGAGGCTGCATTGACCACGATGGTATGTGCTGTGGTGTCTGGTAGGTACCCCAAGATCATTGAAAATTCGTATGAGGAGGTGAGTCTGACAGAGTATCAGGCCGGCCGATGGTTGCTACCCCGGAGCGTTCTGTGCCCTCTGCACCATCATGTGAAGCAGCCTACTCGTCGTTATGGAGATGAGATAATTCGATTTCTACATAACTTGGAGGAGGTCAGGACAGTGGGAGCGGGAAATGATGGCAAGCAGGAGAACGATGAAGAGATAACGGAGAGGTAAAACTAAGTCATTCGACTGAACAGTCAACGCAACTTCCGCCACTGCAATTCCGCACCCAAGATTGCACGCGTAATTAATGATTGCATTATCTGTCCATTTTACATGGAAATTCTTCACTGATACTGTCCTTGGTCACTCATGAACATTCAACCGTTTAGCGCTGGGTCCTTATGGTTCGATGGATCTCTCATTTATTCGCTACAGAGCGTCCTTGTTAGGAAGTTTTCGTTGTTACGAATGATAGGGGCAGGCTTGTCTGTGCTTTGGGCCATCGTAGGGAAGCACCCGGCAGGACCGCCATTGTCTTGCGTGCCTACATATATTAGCGGAACGGTACATCATGTTAGAACGATCTTGCATCATGTGATTTAGGAAAGTACCAAGACCCAGGTAAAGAGCGAGGTTTTGAGGCTGAGTCTGTTGAACGGTTTCTTTTACGGCGTAACATCTTCGAACACTAGCAATGTACAACGTTTTGGCTCTCGCACTACGTGCTACTATTATTAGGGATTGGCAGCCAGTAGCCCTAGAAACAAAACATTGGAAATATGCAGAGGTGAACAGTATACTTGGCATCGGAGAGCAGATTGTGGCTGCACAACTGGAACGCTGTCTCGTCTATAGGTCTAAGCCCTGTTTTAGGTCAGCTATTCGACAGTAGGGTCTGCTAACAGAAGCTGGGGATTGACGCTGTAGATCAGATATCGTACTAAGTAGTAGTGCTGAGTGTGCTGAACAGATCAGTTCCGAAAAGAAGGACATCAGCGCTGTTTGAGGACACGAACTGTCTGCTTGCTCTATGTATAATATCTATGCGATGACAATCCAGGCGGATGATGATGATGAAAAGAGCGGGAGATGAAGAAAGAGAGGTGACTCAGATGAGGAGGCGGCTAGGGTTGATGACGTTGCAATATATATAACTGTAATGCGCTCGAAGGTTGATTTGGGTTTCACTCACTTTTATGAATCTACTTCACACCATCTGAACCTAATGTTACTTCAGCGGCTTGCCGGCCGCAGAGTTAATGAACCCTTCAAACCATAACCAATTGGCTCATTCAACAAGTAACGAGGAGCCCTGATGTACCGTCTGCCTACCAAGGCTGGTGTCGTTCGTTGAATGCAATCGGATGCCCTCATTTGCTAGTCTACTAGTAAATTGACACATTGACAATCCTTCGTCTGTGGTAGTGGTGCACAAATATATGATCGCCCGAGACCATCCGTGACATGAATGTTGTGTAGCTAGATTGACGACCTATGGTCAATGACCTGCGCAACAATGCCACTTATTTCGTTGCATGCATCAGTATCCGTCAGCAATCCCACCGGCTTCCTCCCGTGCCCTGCGTTCCCCGTCCGCCGCCCACCACCACTGGTGAGACTCGTCGTGACCCGATGCATCGCCTTTATTATCAGCCCAGGGTTTGGGGCTGAAGATGTAGTGAATGTTCTTGACTTCCTCATCCCTCCAAATAGCATCGTGCACGCCGTGCCACCTCAGCGTCTTCAGCGCGTTATACACGTACGGCAACCCGACCCATCGTCCCCGAAACAGATTTGCGAGGAGGTCCTGATCAGGAAATACCCACTCTGCAGGTGCGTTCTTGACGCAGTCTACTATCGCAGCGTAATGGGCTGCGGAGGGGACCACGACGAGAAGACCGCTGTTCAGGAGACCGAGCGGTTGCCGAGTGAGATCCGCGCCGTTGGTCTGAGCTGCACCGGGGTTGGCGTGGTGGGATGTGAATGGACAGTTGGCCGGCACCCAGCTCTTTGGGAAGTGGGGCTTCTTGAGGGGGTTGCAGGTGCATGCATGACCGGCGGCGAAGACCTTTGTGCCGGCAGTGGTGGAGGTGCTTGTTGCGGCGGGGTCCAGCGGCAGGTCCATCATCAGCTCGTCCATGTTCTTGCGCACGAGCATGTCGCAGTCTAGCAGGACGACCCGGCTGTACGCGGTGAGAGAGAAGACGGTCAGCTTGGTCCATGTGTCTTCGAAACGCGGCTCGCTCGAATAGTCTCTTCGTTTTTGGGGACTTAGCCGAGGTACCCGTTGGAGGGGTATCCCTCGGGCGGCGATGGCGGCGCGACCCTCCTCGGGAAAGGAGTCTGTGTGAAGGGCGATGAAGGGATAAATTGTGTTTGAGGCTTCGAGGGAATGATGCAACGTAAGAAGCCCGGGAAGGTAACTCATATTTGTGATGAGACTAGCCCAGACTCGAGAAAGAGTCAACGTTGGTGAGGCTCCAGGTTTGGGAAGAGAACAATACCTTTGTCCGATTGGACCACCCGTTCGACTTGTGACATTTTCCTAGTCAATTGTTTTTGTGCCAGGCTTGAAAGATTTCTGGCAACAAAGATGAAAAGCACACCAAGGTATTATATGCAGTATACGTATCCAAGATTGAGTTCCAAAACAAGATAGTTTTGGTACCGAAACCAAGTTTCCGTGAGATAGGGTAGAAACAACGTTTCCGTAGCTCAAGTATAATAACAGGGCGCCAGCTGGCTACAGAAAGGGCCATTCAGCCGCGGAGCGACCGGAGAGCGACCGGAGAGCGACCAGTGTAGACGGAGCCCAATCAGAGACCCGTCCGGAATCACATCTTCTCCGGCCTCCGGATCTAGCCTATAATCACTAGCTTACTACTTAATTAGGCCTAGCTCTATTTCCACGTCTTCAACGGTTTTTCCACGGAAACCAGAGCAACGTTTTTTGTGACGGAAACGGTATGCATCGACCCCTAATCCAAGGCGTTCGTCTCTTGGTCCATGAGTCACCACTATCCCATACTATGTAGTGGGTGGCCGAGCTAAGATTGGCACTCGGCAATTTGCAAGTTGGCCACATGCGTCGTGGAACGGGAACACCGGGCCACTACCAGCGGCGTAAAGCTGGTCACGCGGGTTTACAAAAAACACAAACACCTTACAAGTACTACTAGTATAAGCCTATCATTTTCAACTATCATACCTTCCTACATATTATCAGAAATAATCTTTCCACTATGTTGCCCCATCCTATGTCAACGGTATCTTGTTCACCATCTTCCTTATGAGGCGGTACGGGTGCCGTAGCAGAGTCTCTGGTCTTGTGATCTTGTCCTCGACCCTCTCCATCGCGCCTTCGTTTGCGGCGATTCTCTCTTCTGAGTTATGCTCGGGCCGGTATAGTGCGTTTGCCCTCGTGTTTTTGTCGATTGCTCGTAAAAGCTCTACAACGGTGGCGTCAGCATGACATCGGACTGGGCCGGTCTCGAGTCTCTTGGTAAGCATTTCGCAGCCTGCTTAGGCCAATCTGCGGATGTGGTCGATATTGATGTCGAGCTCTGTGAAAAGGGTGTTGTCAGTAGTGGCATTGTGATTGCACCGGCCACTCTGCCTCTATCCCAGGATCCATCCGATGCCAAGGTCGGAATGTATCAGACCTACGCCATCAACACCATTGCCCCAATCAGACTTGCCCAGAGCGTCATTGAGTACTGGCTGCAGCCCGAACACCGGCATCTCGCTGGTAATGTTCTCTGGATCGCCAGCATGGCGGGCTATGTCCACGGTCTTATTACTCCGTTCTATTACTCGAGCAACTCTGCTGTTGTCAGCATGTGCAAGTCCTTGGGTTCCCTGGAAAAGATTGCTGGCATCAGCAATGTTGCCATCTGCCCCGGAGTCGTTGATGTATATTTGGGCTTCCCACAACACTTCATAATCTCGGAAGGCGAATGCTGATAGCCTTACATAGACCCCAATCTTTCTACCTTGGTATAGTTGAGAGCACGTACACGCCGATGATTTGATTCTGACCGTAGATGAGGTGGTCAATGTTGCCATGTCTGGTATCTGCGACCCCAGGTGCGGCGACGGTAACTTCATTGAAATCTTTTGCAGAGGAACGAAAGAGGTCCATGAAGTTTGCGTTCGGGATATGCCGTTGGAAAGCTTATATGACGCTGATGGCATGAAGGGCCTAGCGGCTGGAACGCACATTCTTTCCCAGTGCAGCAAGAAGATTTGGAAAACAAGTTGAAGGGGAGAGGCCGAGGGTTCTCCTCTAAAATTTAGAGGCGGCCATACTGCAACTGGACCAGGGTCCTTGTTGTACCGCATTTCATTGCTCAGGTTGAATGAGTAAGGGATTTGTCTCATTATGCCGACGAGATGATTCTTCGCGTATGGCAGAACCTGCCTGGCCTTGTAGAGCCTTGCACTGGTAATGTAGGCCAGAAAAGGAGCAATAATGTACGTGGCCCAGGCTGGTATGTTGCGATCGTAGGTAGTCTTAGCAGACCAGTGCCTACGACATCGGGCCAAGCTACGGGCCAAGCTACAAGCCATCGATGGCTCATCTGGTAATTTATTTCCTCCATTCGTGTACTTTAATGTAAACGAAAGGGTACCTCTCCAATTTGCTGATGCATCGTGTGATGGTGTCCTGTAGGCCATCCAGACGCGGCCATCAGATTGTTTAGGCTTCTGTTTGACAACCTACAAATTGTCCAACGTACTATCTGGCTTGCAATATTTCAGTCAGCATCTAGACTAAGTTACCCCACTTTCGCCGGATCTCGTTCAATGTACTCATGCAGAGGCCTACTATACTTTGTCAAAAGTACTTCCGCCGAACAGAACCTCTAGTTGTAGTCCCTCAGTTTCATGTTGAACCTGGATTTTTGGACACGGGCTACTCCGCCTTCCCTATACCGTCAAGCTTCTCCATGAAATCCCGCACCTCCGGGTCAAGCTGAAGCCCCTGCTGAAGCCCATCTCTGGTGGTATTCTCTATTTTCAGCCCCTTCAGAGACCGGGCGCGACTCATCGCTACATAGGCCTGTCCCTTTTCAAAGACGGAGCCCAGATCTACGATTACGCGATCCAGTGTCATGCCCTGGCTCTTGTGGATGGTCATGGCCCACCCTGGAGCGAGAGGTATCTGCACCCTCGACAACATGGAATAAAATCTGGGGCCTTTGTCACCTATCTCGTTGACAGTGCAATCTGGGCCGATGACGCGGCGTGTGCCATCGCTGAACTCGACCTCGGGAACTACATTGGAACAGAATAATTAGGCAAACATCACAAACTCAAAATACCTTTCCCTCTTCACAAGGTAAGGTGTCGTGTTACTCACACATGACAGGCGCGTTGCTCGCTTCCAGAAAATATTTTGTTTGGCGATATCTTTCCATGGCGCGGCGATACCCTTCAGGGTCTCCTTCGTAATTATGTCCCTGTGGCTCAGCAGGCGGATCGAGCTTAACACGCGGCCAAAAGTCACGAATGATGCCTTGACTGCCGTTGCAAAGCTTTGCGACTAGGTCTAACTGCGATTTCTCTTTGTAAGAAACTTGGTCCTCACTTCGGATCAAGGCGCGGGAAACCTACGTTTGCGAGTAGAATGACAGGCATGTTAATCTTGAGCTCTAAGCGGCTAGCATAACGGTGGTCTTTGAGGAAGTTGGACGCGCTCTCTGGTATTGTAAACATTGATATTGTAGGATCAAACCTCTGCGTCGGATGCCCAATCAGTATATCCCTATTGAGTGAGATTTGGCCTGTATGGATAATATGCGGTTCTGGGGGAGGAGAGAACTGACATCATCCACATCATATGTCTCGGGCTTATATCCATCGAGGCACCGATAGTTTATTGACTTGCCGGGCAGCCTTCGAAGTTCCGCTGCATTGCGCGCGTCGACTTGGTATCGAAGGCTGTATAATCGAGTCCCGTTCTCGACTTCAGTGCAATGTTCGAGAAGGGTGGTGATGTCGCTCTTATCGAGGATCTTGCCTAAGCGACACTTTTGCAGGATACCGACAAACTCTTCATCCTTCTGGCGATGGATCATCTTCAGATGCACGTACTTGAACCTGCATCTTTTCCACTCGACAGATTTGAATGCCCATTTGTCGTTATCCTGAAAGTTCTGGTGCCCTCGAGGACAGGAGTATAAAGTCGTCGTCTCCGACTTATCCCGCGCCATCTCTCTTTCACAGTCCGTGCAGTGCTGGAAAGGTCTGACAGGTGGTAACTGGCAAAAGTCGCCAACCACAATAATTTGAACACCCCCAAATGCGCCCCCAACATCCCCTTTGATCTGGTCTTCTTCTCGAACCTGTACTTCTCCAGGTCTTGGTTTTGCAGATATGCCTCGGACATGTCTCATAATGTCACCCAGTCGTTGAAAAAATCGGTTCTCAACCATGCTGATCTCATCAATAATGAGTACATCCGTTATGCGGAAACGCTTAAAGATGCGGTCGCCTCTTGACTTTTTTTTGATGAAGTCAAAGGTCTTCCTCATATTGTCAGGCACCCAACCAGCGTAATTGAACGCCGTCCTGCCATTGATATTGAGAGCAGCGAGGCCAGTAGGCGCGATTAGGTGGACTGTTTTCCTCGAGGCCTTGAAACTATTCTGAAGAGCTTTGACGAGGACGGATTTGCCGCATCCGCCGGAGCTACGAGCTCGACGAGTCAGCAACACAACGTCGCAGATTTATTACTTTTACAAAGGTGAGATTTCACAGAGTCGTCCGCACCAACACAATGAGCACATACCCAGTGATGAACAGGTTGTGACCAGCCATGGCGAGGTCCATTGCCCCTTGCTGTTCCTTGCAAAGAGGAGGCTCTCGAGGGTCTGGTACGGGCTCCAATTTGCCACTTTGAGGCTCTCCCGCGACTGCAGTGGTAGCGACGGGGTTTGCGGCGGCGCTGTTGGAGGCGGCAGGGGTGTGTTGAGGCGTGCGTTGATGTGTGGCTTGAGGTTGCTCTCGGAGTGACTGCTGAGGACGATGCGCTGCATTATGCATCTCGAGCTTTTGCTTAAGCCCATTGCGAAGAAGGGCCACCTGGCGTGTATTCACATCAGCCTTGAATAGCGCAAAGGGCAATGTCGGCTCACGGCATGATCGAACTCCTTGGTACTGGTGTCTGTATTGAAGTATTCAGCCCGGGGACCTGCTTTTTTTTTTTTTTTTTTGGTCATGTTTGAGAGGCAACTCACGGATAATGCCGTCCTTAAACCCTTGGCCCGAGAATCCTTTGACAGATCCCTGGACCTCGGGCCAGTTTGTAAATATGCCACATTTGAGTCCATTCCAAACTACATAGTACTTTCCCTTTTTGCCGTAAACTTGGCGGGGAACGCCCTTAATGTATCCTTCAATCAGACGCTCCACCTGGTGTTCGATTGACATTTGGGACGGGTTGGCGGAAGACCCGGGATCGACTTGCGGTTGATGGCCGGATGCGGCTTGAGGCTGGCCACCGGCTTCGCTGCTTGTCGTCAAGTCGATGTATACGGGCTCGGTTTGGGATCGTTGTCGCTTCGGTGTCGGCGCAGAGGACGAGCCGCCCGGCGCGTCTGTGCGCTTGGCGCTTGTGTCTGGGGACTCGTGAGAACATTAGCCACAGCGTGTCTCGAGTTATGGATATGGGCGGATAGATCTCGTTGAGTTCTACCTACGTGCTCCGTGTATGGAAGGCATTTCTTGCAGTCGTCCATCGGCATGATGGTGTGGTTTGGAGTTGGGAGATCGCACGTCATGTGCAAGGGAGCGAGCATCTTCGTCGTAATCGCAAAGACACAGCGTTGCGACCCTTTTTTTGCTGATCAGATTGCTTCCCACCTCCCCGCCGGCGCGGGCCATCCGTCCGATAGGGATTGTGGGGCCACAGGATCAACCATCGTACCACGGCCTCCCAGGTTCCTGTGAAATTACCTTAATCTTCGATAAGCCACAGGTGCCGATACGGTAACATGGAGAAAGAACAATCAATGCCGCCTCAGTTTACCAACAAAACCACCCGTCTAATGATAATTAACACTTTTCGGAACTTTGTAACGTCGACGGCCGTGGTTGGGTGAGTTTTGGCTCAGGGATCGGATGAACTAGCCTTGCAACGGCTAGGCAGGAAAGGAACCAACACACCACACACATAACCACCGCGGCTTGCTGCTTACGTTGTTTTCAACCAACTCAACGCCCTATTTCCGATTCCTGACATCCGTTCCAGTCTCCCCGCATGAAGCGAGTCAGCCACTAGCAGGGTCCCCATCCCGGGGCCCCGGACAACTCCCGAGCCTTCCCCAGTTCCAACGTCGTCGCCGGACACTTGTCCGCGCAAACCTGGCACGACTCGACGACTAACATCCCCGCCGCCGCAACGCCGCAAGCATCGTCGTCTCTTGGCGAATTGAACCTTGGAACATGGCGGGACCGCACCACTTTTTGAGCGGGGAGAAACAAGCTATGGCTGGAGTGGGGGAGCAGGCTTGTCTCGAATCAGACCAGCACTGGCGTTATGGATCCCTGGACCCATTGACTACCACAACATGACCCCCACCTATGCCTTTTGGGTCGTGGATTCATGGGGCACCTAAAGGTGTCAAGGTGGAGATATTTGGCATCGTGGGCCATTCGCGGGGTGGGTGAACTCAGCTGTGTCTGCGCGACGGGTCCATCTCAAGGCCCATGGCATTGGGGAAATATTGGATTGACCCAGGTCATCCCAATCTCTCATGCGCCATGCCCTTCCTTTCTAGCGTTGATACTCACCAGTCATCATCACCATGGTTGTGAGCGGTACGGAGGTCGCTAAGAATAACACCAAAGACTCGTGTTGGGTCGTCGTGCACGGCCAAGTATGGGACGTAACAGGCACGTTCAAGCTCTGCTACTCATCTTCGGTTCCCCGACTGACATCACATCAGACTTCCTGGATGAGCACCCAGGTGGCGCAAAGCTCATCATCAAATGCGCCGGCCGAGACGCAACAAAAGACTACGACTCCATACACAACCCAGACCTCATCACCGAAACCCTATCACCAGACCGGTGCCTAGGTCCTGTAGACCCTGCAACTCTGCCAGGTCCGCAAGATGTCTCGTCGAACTTCCCCGAAAAGCAAAAGCCAGCTTTTCCGCCTCTAGGCGCCATCATCAACGCGGACGACTTTGAAAAGGTCGCGGAAAGATACCTCTCGCCCATGGGCTGGGCGTATTACTATTCGGGCGCAGAAGACGAACAAAGCCTCCACGACGCGCGACGTATCTTCCGCAGGCTCGCCCTACGCCCACGGATCCTCCGCAATGTCGACTCCGTCTCCACCTCCACTAACATCCTTGGCCTCCCTTCCTCCCTACCCTTCTACGTCTCGCCCACGGGACAGGCTAAATACGCCCATCCCGAAGCCGAGACGCTGCTCTCGATGGCGGCGGGCAAGGAAGGGATCATGTACTGCATGCCCACCAAGCCAAGCGCCCCGGTCGAGTCCATCTTCGGCGCCAGGGTCGACGAGACGCAGCCGCTATTCTTCCAGTTGTACGTTGACCGGAATCGGGAGAAAGCGCAGGCTATGATTCGGAAGGCGGAGAGGTTGGGCGCGAGGGCGATTTTCGTAACGGTCGATTCGCCTGTCATTGGCAAGCGCGAGCGGGATGAGAGGTTGACTGCCGGCGATGAGCCCCTTTCGGAGCCCAGCGGCGTGGCTAAGACAACGGCTTCTGGCTTGCTGAATGCGGGTTTGACGTGGGCCGATCTTAAATGGATCAGAGAAACGACCTCGTTACCGATTGTCATCAAGGGGATCCAATCGGTCGAGGACGCGGTCATGGCTCACGGGCACGGCGTGGACGGCATCGTGCTGTCGAACCACGGCGGGAGGTCCCAGGACACGGCGCAGGCACCCATGCTGACGCTGCTCGAGATTCGAAGATATGCGCCGCACCTGCTCTCTCAAGAGACTAGAGCTAAGTTCCAGGTGTTTGTCGACGGTGGCGTACGACGCGGTACGGACGTTCTCAAGGCCATTGCGCTTGGTGCCACGGCCGTTGGCATCGGTCGACCGTTCTTATACTCAATGACGGCTGGCTATGGCGAGGCTGGCGTGAAACGACTGGTGCAAATCCTGAGGCATGAGCTGCAGACTAACATGGCGCTTGTGGGTGCCACGAGTGTGGAAGAAATTGTCCCTGAGATGGTTAATAGCGAACGTGCTGAAAAGGAGGTTACGGGGAGAGTGAAGTTATAGACTAGACCAGTCCGAGGAACAAGCGTCATTTTAGAATACAGTCACAACTTCTACTTCTCTGTACCAAGGAGCTGCTTGTTTGTCGTGAATGCAATCAATTGCGAGTCTCCCCCCAAGCTTTATTTATTGCAGAGCTCGCCCGAGTGACAGCATTTCATTTTTCATGGCATGGTACGTATGGACAGACACTCAGATGGCTGGGCTATCCTCAATCGTGATGGAGACGGCTGAGAAATCGCTGCGAGAACGAGCCAGTCCATGGGCAAAGTATTTGATCCGGAATAAGCGAGAACTTATCGATTCCCCGGTGGATATCAGCGTCAACAGAAAGTGAAGATCAAACCCATCCTCAAGACGAAACTAGCCACAGTACATTGCCTCACGAGAACCTCAAATGAGATATCTAAACCCTCCAGCAATTTGCGCCTGCGTCGGCCCATGCTTCCCCACGTCCTCGCCCCGGTCCAACTTGGCATTCAACCTCCTCAACCAGATCCTCGTCACCGTAGCGAACCCAATCGCCAGCCCCGTCGCCGCGATATTCACAATAAACGCCGTCACGTACCGCGGCGCGCCGTAGTACAGATAACTGCCCCAGATATTCGGCGTGTTGCACATGGCGTTGATCAGCGCGATGGCGCTCGCCCGCTTCACAGACGGCTGCGCCAGGCTGCCCGTGATCCACGACAGCACCACCACGGCGGCGGCGTAGAAGGATCCCGGGAGGAGCATCATGGCGACGTAGCGCGCGGCTGTGCTGGTGGTGGAGACGGCGATGATGTTGGCGACGAGGGTGACGCACAAGGGGATGACGATGTGGAGGAAGCGTTCTTGCTTGCGGTCCGAGTGGAAGCCGTTCAGGAGCATTGTGATGACGCAGAGGAGGAAGGGTGGCGCGGTGAGGGCATAGGTCATTGTGCGGGAGAAGCCGAGGCCGCCAACGACGGAGGGGAAGAAGTTTGCGACGGCGCCGACAATGTAGGTCTATTGTAGTCCGGATCGGTTAGAAAAATTGCCCATAGGCTTGCTCCCTGACAAGGATCTGCGAAGGGATCAGACGCGTGAAGTATGCGTGCGACTTACTGAGTAGAGGACACCCATGAGCAACCAGGTCTTTGGGTCCGTGACGGCCATCATGAAGCCCTTGAAGGCGGTGACTTCGGTCGAGTCATCTTCCTGGCCCTGGTCCGCGGCGAAGTTGTACTGCACCCATTCGCACTCCAACTGGGTCAGAGTGGGAATCTTCTTGTTGGAGTTGGGCAATATGCAGGCAAACGGGATGGCCAGACCGACGGTGATGACGCCTTCGACAAGGAACAGCTACAGCAATCAGGGTCAGATCCAGACATGCAACAATCAACATGAATTCGGCAAGGAAAGACAGAATCTTACCCAGCGCCAGCCCGCTAGCCCATGAGCACCATCGAGAGTCAGGATCCCGATGGCAAAAAGACCGCCAAAAGCATTACCCAGCTGCGAACCGGAGTAGAGGATGGCGGTGCGCAAAGCAAACTGCTTCCGGTTACTAAGTAGACACATGTTAAACATGCCAGGAATCAACGGCACGTGGAGACAGAGAATGACTGACTAGAACAGGGACAAAAAGTAGAGCGCGCCAGGGAAGAAGATGGCCTCGACGAAGCCGAGGAAGAAGCGCGCCATCAAGAGACCCTCGTAGTTGTGCACCACGGCCATGAGGGAGGAGATGACGCCCCAGGCCGCCATGCCGCAGCAGATGTACGCACCAGGCCACTTGATCTTGCCGACAATCATGTTGGAGGGGACCTGCATGAGGACTGCGAAGATTACATGTCAGAAAGGGCCAAAGACGGCATTTCTTTGACGAAGGAAATTGGAAAAAGAGGGCACGGGATGGGGCCTTACTGTAGCCTACAAAGAGAATGCTGACTGTGGTCTGGTATTCGACTTGGCTTAGATTTAAGTCTGTGGTGATGTCGGCCAGCTTTGCGCTGGCAATGTTTTGGCGGTCGAGGTAGTTGACTTCCACAATGTTAGACGTGTCCTCGAGGAGAAGATATCTACAGAGGAGGCAGGGTTCACTTACGGATGTACATGATAACCATGATGGGCATAATTACCACGTCCATCTTCAAAGTCGCCTTCTTGCCGATCCTCTCGTATTCCTCCTGACTTAAAGCCGCCAGGCTGGCGGGCATGACGAGGTTGCCACCATGATGGCTCAACTTATCGGCATTGACGTCCTCGACCTGCTGTGAAGACCGTTCTGTCTTGTCCACGTCCATGGCTTCGTATCGCTGGGAGACTGGGGAAACTTGTTTTGCTTTCCTTCCCTGTTGTCCAGGCAAGAGCGATGGAGAGAGAGGCAAAAATGGTGATGAGGTAGAAGACGAGAACAATCTTACACAGGCCAAGCCTGCAGAAGCACGGGAAGGGTCCTGAACTTAATCTCCTTTCCCCGGAACCACCCAACATTGAAGGAACCTCCCATTCCTTTTCCTCGTCCCACAATCATCTTCTTCCCTACCCTTTCCCCCATCCTGAAAACAATGTGGAGAACCGCCCAAACGCGGGGAAACGCCCCATGGGGTAGGACCTAACTTCCAACGATGCCTTGGTTCCTTGCTAGGTCAGCCTTCCTTGCCCCATCCCCCAACATCAGCCGACTTCTCGTCGGACCGCCCCCACCTTTCAGCGCAGCGGCATTCGGTCCGGCATCAGGGCAGAAGAAATCTGGGCATTCCTGGACACACAGGGTCAGGGATGTGTGCGTAAATATGTGGGGGTCAGATGTTGGGGTAACCCTCTCTGGCCGTCGGGGGGATAGTGGACGTCCAAGCCTTACACTCCTGGGACTACTTTTTGTATATGTGAGGCATTCATCTAGAATTGGAGGTACTCGCTTGACGCGGACTACACATCGGTTCAGAGACTCATCTCTACATTCTTGCCGAAAACACCACTGATCACAAAAGAAAAAGAGAACATGGATGACAAAACAGACCTCACATCAGTTATTGGCCTTCGAGGTCCTTGCTCCACTGGGGCCATCATCATTCCACCCGTTCTCGTCTATGACCCCCACCTCGGCATACCTTTTCCAGCATCCAGGAATCGCTGACCGCCTGGGCAGCATCCCTCCCTTGGGCGCCACCACCACGGCAGCGGGATTAAGTGAGCCAAGAAGTAGCACGCCGGCGACGTCAAAAGGCGGTAAGAAAGCAAAATGAACAAGAAAGAAGGGTAAAAATCAAAAGATTTGAAAAGACGGCGGCCGGGAAAGTAACCCAATGTAGAAAGAAAGGACGGACAGTTGCCGTTGTCGGTCTCATGATGCCTGTGGTTCCTGCAATACCCAGATATGTAGTCTGGGATCAACTGTCCATCGCCTAAACCCCATAGTCTCGGCAAGTTTATTTATCCCCATTCACACGCCAAGCCTATGATGCGTTCGCTTGCTCATATGCTACATTTATTCGTAATCGTCAACCACGGAAGAAAACAAGAAGCGTTTGATCACTCCAGTCTACCGCCTTGATTCTGAGCTTGTCAACAGTCCAAGCCGCATCAATCCGTCTTGCATACAGTTTGGGATCCTCATGGTGATGTTTTGTCACGAAATAAGGCCTGGCATCAGCACAGACGAAGACATCTGCTACGTGCTTTCTCATTTGGCCCTCACTAGCACCCAGTATATAGACTTGACCTTTTCCTGTGTTTACTTTAAGTTAACAAATACCTCTTAATACCCACTTCATATGCCTTTGCTCTGTGCTCTAACTCTTGGCATTTGTGAAGGGCGGCGTACACCACCTCCCTACCTAGTTTCGTAGACTCGTAGCTGGGGCGCAGCGGCGGCGGCTCTTGATATTGATATTGATATTCTGACTAATCGTGGTGAGTGCTTACATCGACGGGTCTCGGTGCCGGAGCTCCGAGCAGGAGACTCGGGTCCGGTCGACACGACGCTCTCATTGGTCAAATCAAGTTGAGTCAACAGGGAGCCTCCTAGATGGGCAGAAACAACCTCATAGGTAGACAGCAAACTACAGGATGGAAACCGCGGGAGTAGTCCTGACATGCCGATAATAAATACCTCTACTCCACGGGCTTATGACGGCTCCTTTGAGGCTCTGCGGTGCATTCTACGACCCGAGAACAGAGGAGACAACTGGTGATAAGGCAGATAATAGACTTGAACACAGTCACAGTGTTGCCCTCCGGAACCTCTAGAAAGCAACCATTAAAGAAGGCATTAATGACATCATAGCAGGTCATTGGGATGATCTGATTACACTAGACGCTGTAGGTGAGATATCCTGAGAGAATGTCCCAGGGGCGTCGATTTCTACACCACTTAGATCGTG
The DNA here is from genome assembly GCF_001831195.1 of Colletotrichum orchidophilum. NCBI lineage: Eukaryota > Fungi > Ascomycota > Sordariomycetes > Glomerellales > Glomerellaceae > Colletotrichum > Colletotrichum orchidophilum. The sequence continues at coordinate 272,281 of NW_019172992.1, read as the reverse complement.
CATCCTACATGTGTCTTGCATCCTACATGTGTCTTGCACTTATGGAACGACATTTCTGAACGAGCGAGAAAGTGATAGTGCATAGTCTATTGACCATGGCAAATAAAGTGTAAATTTATAAAATGGTACAGGAGAATGGAAAGAACAATCAAATGAGAACAATCAGATGCAGATGATACTGCCTTAGAATACCATCTCAGCAAAACCCAGACACATCCACCCTTTATCACCCCATCCCTTGCCCGATGCAAGCGGTACTAGACAGAGCATATGCTGGGCAATATTGACTGTCGGGCGGATCAGTGGCGAAGCTTAGCGCAACCGACAGTAGAATTTGCGCTGGGAGTAGCAGAATGAGTAGCGGAACGCGTAGCAGAGCGAGTAGAAGTGATCAGGGTCGTCGAAGGCGGGTGGGTAGGGACGGTCGGCACAGAAGCCGCGGTGCTGTTGACGCCGCTCGATCCGCCGGTCCACACAGCAGGGCCGGGCATCGGGAAGGGCTTGTAGCCGCCGTAGAGGCTGAAGCTCACGTAGGGATCGGTGTACTTGTACGCGCCCGGGAACTTGACCAGCGGGCCGGGGGTGCCGTTGCCGCCTCCTGTGATGTTGATCTGGACGCAAGACACAAAGTGCTCAGGCTCATGGTCGAACGACTTGTGGACGCCTGAAGGGGTTTTCGTTAGACAGCCAGCACACACGCGTCATGAGTGATGTCCATGCAAAAAAATATCTTACCAATGTGCTCAAAGCGCAGGAGGTACTCTCCGGAGGGCGTATCCTTGGGGATGGTAGCGGTGAGAGAGCTCTTGGCCCAGGAACACCATGCGCCCTGGGTGAAGTCGGCACCTTGGTTGCAAACGCCCGTGTCGCCAATCTTGAACCAGTCGCCTGAGCCATCGTAGTCCTTCACGTTGCCATTGGGGGCTTTTGACAAGTAGTACAGGGCGGGTCCTAGAGATGGCCATAGAGGTTAGTCGCTGTGCGGCGGCAGGGAAACACCAGGCGGCACGGCGGCGGTGGTGGGGTTCACGAACCAGGGTGCGCAATGGTACCGCTAACACCAAGCTGTACGGTAACGTCGCTCCCCGCAGTCACGTCGAGGACCTGCGTCTTGGCGGCGTTGGTGAAGGCTCCCTGGTTGCATCTGCTGTCCGGGCCGTCAATGTAAGAGTTGTCCCGGATGTCGGCAGCCGGATTTTCTGAGAATTTAATCGGGTTGTACTTGGTGGGACGAGTGAAGTCTCGAATGTACTGGAAGGACTTCCCGGCAGTACCGCCTTGAACCACGGAATCGAAGAAGTAATGAGCGGACGCCACCTGGGCAACAGCCAAGACATTAATGGCAGAGAACCTCATGATGACAGAATTTGCTTCCCCGTATAGAATAAGATGGATTCTAGTAATAGGGCCAAAGAGGGAACAGAAGTAGAATGAGAAACAAATGAGGTGAATGATTCGAACGATCACGGTGGCCAAAGACAGGAAATGCACCCTTCTTCTAGTATCTCATCTCAAAGATCGTCGGCCGTAGGTCCAGCGGCCTACAACTCACATTTTCCACTGCAATGTCCAGGTGCTGGTAGCCGATGTTTCAGACGAAGTGGGCTAGTGGTGATGCCGCGGAGCCCGTCATTCAGTCTAGTCGCTTTCCCGCTGGTTTGTATGGACCTACAGTTGTCACGGATGAGGATCTCTACGTTCATTATACCACTTACCTTGGGCCACGGACTAAAGGAAGTTGATTCAAGCGCAGAAATTGCCTGTTGCATTCTGCAGATACCGGTAGACAATGGAACAGACATCGCCTAGCCCCTGAGCGGCAGATTCACTTTACTTGACTACCTGGTAGGTACCCAAAGACAGACCGGCAGCTAGCTATGCGAGGAGTTCGGGCCAACCCGAGGTAAGGTTGATTGCGTCTCCCTGGCTCCCCTAGTACGCCACCACGCCTTAGTCACTGATTATCCGAGCCCAGCTAGAACCCCAAATATATTATCCCGACTCCTTAATTCCGGGTCCACGGCGCACACCCACGCCACCAACATTCCAACCGCCAAAGAACCACCGTGATCATGAACCTTTACTGGTTGCTATTGCGCCTTCGCTGGCCGCCATTGCATACGAGGAGATGCGAGGCCTTCGCGTTCATCGGCATGTCTGGAAATGCTTCTAATATATTAGTTCCCCAGCACTTTGGCAGCTGTCAAATTTCTTGGCGCGCAGAGCTAACCCACTCACTCCCAATTTCGTTTCGTTCCATTCTTAATTCATCTCCCTCTTTCCCGCGCTTGATTGGTTGATCCAATGGCCCCCTTCACTAGTACGCTACTTGGTGTTGCCGGCCTAGGTGTCTTGGCACTGGGTCAGGTAACGGTCGATGCCACCTCCAAGTTGCAAAGAATCGACGGCTTTGGCTTCTCTCAGGCTTTCGGCCGTGCCAAAGAGTTCCAGAACGCGCCTGCGGCTCTTCAGAAGCAGGCGCTTGATCTGCTCTTCAGCCCCACCACCGGTGCCGGGTTCAGCATCATCCGCAACCGCATCGGTTCCGGCGGCCAAGGCGACAGTATTCTTCCCACCAGTCCTGGGTCGCCTTCAGGCACGCCGGCTTATACCTGGGACGACGAGGACAGTGGCCAGGTTTGGTTCACGAAGCAGGCCGTCAGCTATGGCGTCAATCAAATCTACGCCGATGCTTGGAGTGCTCCTGGATTCATGAAGACCAGTGGCAACGACGCGACGGCGGGGTGAGTTGCTCGAACGCAAGCAGTCTACTTTGGCAGCCACTTACTAACACCCTCTCAGCTATCTGTGCGGCACAACCGGTCACACTTGCCCCTCTGGCGATTGGCGACAGGCCTACGCCGATTTCCTTGTGCAGTATGTCAAGTACTACCAACAAGCCGGTCTAAACGTAACCCAACTCGGCTTTCTCAACGAGCCCGACTACTCGTGAGTATCAGAACCCTCCCAATTCCAACTAGATACGAAAGCTCATCACCGTCCAGGCCCGGGTATTCCCAAATGCAAATCAGCCCCAATGCCCAGGAAGCCATCTCTTTCATCCCCATTCTCTCCAAGGCTGTCCAATCTGCCGGTCTCAAGACCGCCATAACCTGCTGTGACGCAGTCGGCTGGGGCTCCACCGTCAAGTACACCAACGCCCTCGTCGCCGCCGGCATGGAGTCCTACCTGGGCCTCATCACCTCGCACACCTACTCGGGCGACGCCAACACCCCCCTCAACACCACGCTGACCTCGTGGGTCTCCGAATCCGGCATCACGACGCCCTTTGACCTGACGTGGTACGAGAACGGCGGCGCTAGCGAGGGCATGACCTGGGCCAACAAGATCGCCGTCGGCATCATCAACGCGAAGCTGTCCGCCTACCTCTACTGGGAGGGCTTCGAACAGAATCAGCTGCAGTCCGACTCCCACCTCGTCGACACCCAGAACGGCACGACCGCGACGCCTTCGGCCAACTTTTGGGCGTTTGCCATGTGGTCGCGGTACATCCGCCCCGGCGCGCAGAGATTGCAGACCTCGGGCATGGTGGCGGCCGATGTCTTGACGGCGGCAGTCCAGAACAAGGATGGGTCTGTTGTGGTTGTGTTCACGAACAATGGCAGCGCTGCTCAGAATGCCAGCGTGTCGTTGACAGGTTTCACACCCGAGGCTGCGAGCGCATGGGTCACTGACAATACTCACAAGTTCGTTTCCACGGAGGTTAGCATCTCGTGCTCGGGTGTCTCCGTCTCAATCCCATCCAAGGGTGTCGTCACCGTCAAGTTGACTTGATGGGAGCTGATCTTACAAGTCACAAAACGCCCATCATATTCGCAAAGTCTGCCGCTCATCTTTTCACGTGGTCAATCTTTTTACTCAGTACATATCAGACTCGGTCCTTTCCTTCATTCACACTTGGGCAATGCAAGCTGCGTTCTACCCACCTTGTTTTCCTTTTGCTGTGTGCTCTAACACGGTTTCATTAGAAGTTTTCCATGTAATAAAGCGATATGCTCAATCGCTGGCCACTTTGCTGTCCATCATTTCTAGCTAGGAGCGTAATAATCAAGGTGCTACAGGCTCATAATCCATATTTATTATCAGAGCAGATTGTGATACTCTAGAGCCTGAAGTAAACCTTTCCAGTGGTGTGTGTCGAGTCTCGAAAAATGGGAAGCTTGTCTGGTGCTCACTTGGCGAGAGTCTAATCAGCCGCCGACCAATTTGTGAAGGAAACTATCAAAGTCCGCAAAATCGCCATCAATAAGATGATAGAGTCTTCTGGCAAGTGTCAAAAGCCCCGGGAGGAATGTAGCTCGCATAGAGGCGCGAAGGGTTAGTTTCGCTAGTAGTCTGGCGGCTATTTTGGCCCGAGCCGTCATGCACGTGTGTCTCTGCAAGCTAAGAAATAAGACAGTCGTAGTAGTAAGCGGCTAACGCACGCATGCGGCCGTCACAGAGAGGCTTGGAGTGGGCCTCCATGTGTAGTTGCAATATGCTTACGAATTGGCACCTGTCTATCGCTAAGATGCGGATATAATTGTGGAATGCGGATAAACTATATGTGCATGACGACTCGGGTTAAATCCGTTTTCGTCTTGAACCGATGCATGCTAATCAAACCCAGTAATCGTGGCCTCAACATCTTCACCCGGCAATTCTTGGACAGCAATACCGCGAAAGGCACTGATGTGTTATCACAGTGCGTGCGTTGGGAAGCACGTGGGAACGATCTCGCCTCACTTTTGACTACATCTAGGCGACCCAAGGAGCACATTTCAGAAGCACCCACTCTTTGCTTCCATCCTTGATCATGCCAATTTTAAAGCTGACAGGCTCCAATTAGCCGCCATGCACGACTGGGTCGATGATGAGCCGAATGATCTGCATCAGGTGGCCGATATCCACAACTGGCTGTAGATCGCAGGCCTGTCATTGCCGCTGTATCCGCTCCACCACCAGCATCTCCTGAACCGCAAGATTATGATCACTTAGCAAATAGAACATGCCCTTCGTGTGGACAACAGAACGTGTCTTCATGAGGTCTTTGCCTCACTGGCTACTCAAGCCGTATTACTTCTGGACGAGTACGTTATCACGCAGTACGTATGTCCAACACAATAAACCTATCTCTACAACTGTATTGGTCGACGAGACCGCGCTCCCAGCCTTCCCTTTTCGTACGCGGCCTTCACCGTTCGGGGGCGATTTCAACATTGCCCAGGAGATGTACCTTAATTCCAAAGGGTAACAGTTGCAAGGGGTTGGCGTGGAGGACAGCCATGCGAGAACCTTTGGGTACATCACCCATCGACCCGTAGAACGCCCCGCGTTTCCATTGCTGGGGAGCTCCGCTTCAGCCGGCTCAACCAGATCTGCTTGTCCTGAAACAATATACCTATCACTCCACAGCTGCATATTTCACCAGAACCAGTGCGGCTCAATCTTCTGCAACAAGTGGTTGGTAAAGAGTGGGAGACATCAGGGGCAAGGATAATGTCCGAGGTGGTGTCATAGGTGGCACCGCGTCGGTTAAGTTGCAGCTCCCTTGTTCAGCAATCGGTTGGCCCCGGCCTCCTCGTCTGAGCAGTGCAATGGGGTCCGAAGCTGCCAACGTCTCCACGACAGAACTCGTGGCCCGTGGGGGTTACGCAGGCCCGACGACCTGCGGCTCGCTTACGCTTGTATGGGGCTGTGTTGTCAAAATCTTCGCCTACATGTGGACTGTGCTATCTATCAGCGTTCCTAGACGATAAGAGAGTGTAACATCGATAATTCTCCGGAAATTGAAGTGGGTAGCTATTAATGTTTTGTTTCTGGAGTTCATCTTTTGTTAAGGGTGTTTCCGGCTTGCGGCCTGTATTCGAGAAGCTTCGTGGGTTCGATGACAGCGAACAAGAGAAAGAGCCGGAGAACAATCGACTACTCCGGATATGGACTGTGTCTGGTGAGGGCAGCCACGAGTGGTCCTGGAGTTTGAGTAATTACCAGCTGTGGGCGCACTGGCCAAGAAGTGGATGGCAAGGCCAATTCCTAAGCTTACCTATGGAAGGGAAGGCAGCCGGAGTAACACCCGCAACCCTCTAGCAAAGTAGTTCGGTCTTGGAGGGAGACTCAAAGTTCCACGCAAGACAATGTGAGCCGCCAAAGCCAAGAGAGGAGATGGCCATGAGGATTAATAAGAGGGGACTATCGCCCTTCATCTACTCGAGGTCACTTGGAACTTTTTCTAACCTGTTATCGACTCATTCATCCTCTGTTCTTGCTTTCGTTGGTGACCGCAGGCGGGCGGAGCATGAATTATTGTGTCTAGGCCTGAGGCCCCTCGTAATCTAGGAAAGGAGCACACAAAACTGGCGCCGGGAGGACGGTGGCGTAGGAAATGTCTTTTGGTCTCCGCTAGTTGGCCATATAGCTACAGATAGCCTTGACAGCAAATGAAATCGAAGCAGTCTCAAGCTGGGTAATTGGAAAATGTATAATACAGCGAACTCATCAGACTTAGAATGAGCCACGAGACCTGAGCAATAACGATTTCTTTCAAGACCTAATCTGTCTCGCTTTTGCTTCCGTACCTAGGATGAGGTGATTGAAAAAATTGAGTTTGTTTTCGCCCATGAAATTATCATCGCGCAGTCAGAATGTATGCCGTACAAACTATAGCCCGATGAGTAGCAGTACTGAATATCCCCCATCTGAGCATAGTAGGAGTGTATTACAGTCCGTTTCTGAACGGTTCACTATCGAATCGGCAAGGCTTCCTCTCGCGTCTGGGATTGGCCAGCTTCTCTGCCTGCTCTTTGAGGTGCCATCTCGGTCTGGTGGGGCTCTCGTGGCTTCTTTTGGTTGAATAAAAGAGTTCCCGTGTTTGTGTGCCTATGGCCATCGCGATCAGGCTGAGATTCAACTTTAATATCGCTCTAACGATCATATGGCTTGGCCTCGGAATGAAGGAAAGTATGAAATTTCGAAATTCGTCGAAGAAACGGCTTTTAGTTTGAAGTTTGTCGCGGAGGCGTCAGTCCTGATAGACGATATAGCCACTAGCTACACCGACAATCAGCATGTATCAACCCTCATACGCAAGCTTGAACAGCTGAACGGGTGGCAGACAAGTATTTGGGAGCACGTCACGAATTTCGAGTGGAAGGAGTGAAGTATTAAAGAAAAACAGTGTCGTGTAAGTAATCCGACGGGATTGAAAACCTGGAAGAGGAAACCATCGCCCGAAGCAGTGAAAAAGCACAAAATGTCCAAATTTGTATAGTCTCTAATGATAGATAATTCATATTTTGCAGATGTAATAGCTAAATTCGCAAGTACTAGGGAGAAAGCTTGACAATCGACTCCATATGCGGCCCGCAGTTGGCGTAGTACATAGTTCAAAGAGGTTATATGGTGTATCAAATTTCCAGAAGAAGGGGGTGCTTTAATCTTGGCAAGAATGTGAGGATTTTATCAGAGAAAACGTAGCGGCTCCGTCTCGGATATCCCTTACCAAAGTTGCACCGTCTTTATACTATGAGCTTGTAACGAGACGCAGAAGAACTTCCTAGAGAAGAAAGGTGTCGAGAAGTGCTCAACAAAGTATCACTAATCCTGACCACCGTCAGCAGCTTCATCTACACAGTTGCTCACTTGAATATCCTCTTCCCCCTTTTCACATATCTTAAAAAGACACCGGCAGATTTGTACAGGATAGCACGGTTCAACTTCCTGCCGAATTTCTCTTGAACGCAACAACGCGGCCTTATGGGAAGGCTATCCGGGCGTGTCGATAATTTAGACTCAAAAAATTCTGATCAAGCAAATGATATCGGCTACACGATGGGAAAGGATTCAACGGGGAACCAGAGCCTATTGAACGCTCAGTGTGAGCAAAAGAAGAGAGATTATATTCGTATAGGCGCTGTTGCGGAGTCCCTCCAATCTATTTTTGGCTCCATGTAGAGACGCATGAGAGACGTTCAAAGGGCGATGACGTTGGAAATCTTAAAATGGTCTGATAATCATCTCCGTAAGGCTCAAAATAAAGTACTTGCGTTACGGTCGCATGGCTCGCCAATCCCAGTGCCAACAACCTAATCTTACAGCTCGATTAGATACCTTGAGCGACTGCTAGTAAATGGCGTATGCCAATTTGCGAGGTGAAGTTGTGCAAGACGACCATCACTCAGATCACCGCTTCTTCGTTATCACCGCCATCCAGCCCCCCTCCCCCAAACCTCAGTACCCTTTCCTTTATGGGAGAAACTTTTCAGATACTATAACGATCCTAGCAAACATACCAGTTATATCCCGCAGCTCTGGGTACGTATTATAGACTGTAAATGACTCACTAAGGACGACGATAGTGTAGTTGTCAATTGGCAGCAGTTCATCGTCCTTCTTTGGCACGTCGATATCCGTTTGATGATCACCGAGTTGGGTATGGCACTTGTGATGGCTAGTAACTCAGCCTCACCCTCATAATCTTCTATATTCCCCATGAGATCAGCAAGTTGCGTACAATGGCAGAGTCAGTCGCGGATACGGAAGAGCGTACATATGCGCTTGATGTGGGCGACGCTAAAGAGACCCCACATGGCTCTTTGATAAGACGACAACTCACATTAAACAACTCAAAATAATCCGAAGACTTCTCAGTGCAACTAAGAGAAGCATGATCTTAGTGTCAAGGGTTGCCGAGGACTAAAGGTACTGTTTGTGTGAGCAGATGATCTCTATAAGGCTTGCGGGCTGGATACCAATGTAGATTGTCATGATAGAAAACACGAGCAATTCCGCTAGCTTAGTTGCTCGGTGTTCTTTCACTGACCTCGTCGCATCGCTGAGGGGATCTCTTAAACAAATGCCGAATTTTCCAATAGTCGGGCTTATCACTGCGGCGAAAGATATGCGAGGTGTAACGCTGATGAGAGATTGGGCTTCACATCAAATAATCTCACGCAAGTCCTAACCCAACTGTATTCAGACGCCAGGATTCCCGCAAAAGAACATCTTTCACCACTGTGAAACGCAGTAAACTTACGAACGGGATGAAGAAGCTCAAGGTTCGATAGACTCATTCACCTTACAGATTTCTAGAGGCGAGAGGACTGGGCTCAGTATTAGCGAAGTTGGTACGAAGCCACAAGCTGTCCCTCGCGTATCAAAAGTTCTGCAGGCTTATTTTTGTTCATTTAACTACATTCATCATCTTAGTTGCGTTAGTCGCACGAAACTCCTGGGCTCGGGCATGGAGGAGACCAGATCACGGTCTGCTGGTTGCTGAAAGGGGCGGCGGCGTCCGCACCCGAGTACGTCGAACTCAGGGTGCCATCGGGGGTCATGAGTATTCTATTGAGGTGAAAGCGTAGACATGCAAAACTCCGCGTAGAGTATCCATATCTCATCCGGCGTCCTAATCATGGCACAACCTGCATGTTATCACGCTACATATCACGCCCAGTACACTGTCTGTTCGGTCTAGTAAGGCAAGAGACCAAGTTTGATGTACCTTGGTTTAAGAAGTCTTTGGTCGTTCTGTTTTTCTCCTTTTGTTACTGCATTAACATTTCATTCAAGAGGCATTCCTCATTACCGGAGTCTATGGCGGCATAGACACAGAAGTCGTTAAGGTTTCTAACCAAAAGACTGCCCAGGTATGGCTAGCAGCTCGCAGCCAAACCAAAACCCAAGCTGTGGTAGACAAGGTCAAAACCCCGGGTTCAGTGGAGAAAGAATATTTCTGAAATTTGGACTCTATGACCTGGCCACTATTAATGCATCAATACAGTAGCTTTTGTACGGAGAGAGCCGTCTCGATGTGCATCAAACAACGCCGGTATGACGGTCCCCCATCAAGATTCCAACCCTGTGCAGCAATAAGGGCTACTTTTGGGCATTTCAACATTGCCTACCGCGTCTTGGGAAGACTCCTAACGCGCCTCGTACAGTAGAGCGCAAAGAAGGCGCAACAAGACCCAGTGAGTGTCATTTGGGTGTCATTCAACGCTGCTAACGGCGCACCTCGAACAGCCATCGGCAGCTCCAATATGTACTTACGAAAGGACGAAGGCATTTGATCCAGTTACTCAAGATGGAAGGCGGAGAGTGCTCTATAAGCGGTAGAACTTGCTCGTCGAGCGGTTCGTGGGGGAGAAAACTAGAGTCCGCAGACTAGAGCTCTTCTTGAGCAACCTGATCTCACGATGCCTTCACATACGACCATACCCATTGGAAAACTCGGGATCCCGTCCGCTCTCCCATAGATAAGCTAATGAGGGCCGGATTAGTAGTTGGGTCGGTGACGACCAGCGAATACCTGGTGTTGTATGTTTTTGAATCTGTTTTCTCCATTTTGGTGGAGCGAAAGAAAAGCGGAATCGTCAGATAACACTGGCCCCGGCCCCGGCTGAAAGTGCCAGAGTGTGTCTAATCATCTTGCTCTGATAGCCATAGATCTCGGTAGCTCTATTACCGATTCACAGCAACACATGCCAAAATCCCAATTGGAAACGTGTGTAAGTTGCAATCTTGCATGGCAGCGGAAGAAATCGCTCGCATGGCATGGAAGCTCATCTCATGCCCACCATTGAGCAAAGCACTTTGCCTATACCGAGCCGTTGCTGGGTCAGGCCAGCCTGAGTCCATCACTATGGAAGGTAATGGCGGCTGGGGTATGTAGATAAGCATTGACATCATGTAAAGACATCGCTGATTGAAACAACAGTATACTGAATCACCATCCAGGAAGAAAGTAAATGCTCGAAAAGATCTCCTCGATCCTTATTTAGCTTGCCAACATTGGGAATGGGTTGACGCCCAGATCCAGCCTTATTTGGAGACTTTGTAAGGCAGGCTGTGAGGCTCCAAACATTCTCAAGCAATGCAACTCTGTGGGATCGAATAGACTTGGTTGTTGCCACCATATGAGAAGTTTGTGGTTCTACGTTTGCCAGGTGGGGAAATATCGGCCCACGACAACCCACAACCCGGACGCCGACTGTTAATGGGCAATATTGTTGATTTGATTGCCTGCAGACTGATATAAGACACTACTATTTATTGCGCTTAGGACCAACGATGCAGTTCAATTGTCGTATTGCCGGTGCCATCGAAGACGAGACTTCCTAAAATATAGTGATGATGATGATGATAGATTGTTGAACACCACTTCCACCAACTTAATTGTGCCGATTCAACTACCGGAAACTATCTACCTTCACGTGAAGAGTATGAATGTAAAAATAAATAATACAATCCTGCTTTAAACCTTTAGATATGCTATAAATCGATCTTGGTGAAGGTAAAGAGAAAGGAAAGTGACCGGCAGATCAGGGGAGACTTCTACTAGAGGAGAGTTCTATTAGGGAGAGTTCTAATACTTCCAGGGAAGCTTGAATAGGTTCAAGACCGTTGTTAAGAAGGGCTAGATGTCCGGGGTGTGCCTGACTCTACGTATCCAGCAGGGTAAGGTAATCTTGAACATCTTCATGACGAGGGGAAGTCGGGAAGCTCAGATAAAGTAAATTTGGAAGCCCAGTGACACAAATGTCTTACAAGAGCACATCACTGGCGTCCGCGTCTCTTCCTACATCTCGGCCGAGACCCGAGGTGACGTTTGACTTGATGGCGATCGCGAACTGAGAACCGGACCACAGCGTCCCCCAAAGCTGACTTCCTTGCATGACAAAGGCCGCGAACGTGGAAAAGATATCGAGTGTAATATACCTCTCTCTTGAATTATGGGAAGCACTGTCAGCCGGAATTACAAGTCGGATTTGTCCGCGACTTTATAGTTGGTATATAAAAATCGAAACTATATGTCAACCAATCATCACTCAAGGGCCCGGCCTGACCGATCAAACTTGGGTGGATCCTAGAGAAATATAATCCTGACTCGAACCAAGGGCTAACTCGAACTTTGACTATTAATATCTAATCTTTAACCCCCGCCCTAGCCTGCACCCCACATCTACAAGTATGGTCAGGCCAGGTCAGGTAGGTGGGCAGTGGTCGGTTGACCTGCACCCTCGGAATGTTGGGGCATCAGAATGGGGAGGGCCCCTTTGCGGGCATCACCATACAAAGGATAACCCATTGGTCTCGGCTGTAATACGAGAAGATCAGCAGTCATTTGCCCACAATTAAGTTGCCCGATATGACTACCAACACAGCAGAACATCGTTGCGTCCTCTGTTCGGGGTTGGCTATTATACCTCCTCTCGGGCGCGCGCTCTCTCTCTCTCTCTCTCTGTCACCACTGTGGGCTTGTTTGCCTCCCTATTTTCGTCATCTCCAGCAGGAAATCTTTTAGTTTCCCACACTGCCATCGCTTGCCACCAGCCTTGACTGAATTCGACTTTCAAAGAGTTACTCACCCTGGTCAAAATAAAGTCAATGATCGGTGTGGAGCATAGGACGATTCATCTCTTGTGCTATTTCTGGCTGTACACGTAAGGTAAAGCTACTTAGATAGCTGTTCGTGTTTACTCGCTTCCGGCATTGCCATAGTTCCCTTTACGAGATCTAAAGTTCCGCGGCCATTATGGGGGCTGCTGGACAGTCAATCTCCACAAAATGGCCACCTCCCAAGAGACAGTGACGTCGAAATCACCAGCCTCACTTGTGCGACCGACCCGACTCGGCGATGATGATCATTTGCTCCAGTGCCCAATCCTGAGTATAAAACTCCCACGGAGCCTCTTCCAAGTCAGACAACCTACTCTCGTAAACACTCTTTGCTTTGCGACAATAATTCAACCCTGATCAATATCACGAGACACCATTCCAAACCGACTGCAAGTTGCAAAATGAAATTCACTCTCGCTACTATCGCTGGCCTCTTTGGCGTCTCTGCCATCGCTGCTCCAGCACCCCAGGAATCTGGTGCCTCTTTGACATATGAGAACATCAACATCGCCGATCTCTCCGTTTTCAAGCAGCAAAATGGCACAGTGACCAACGTCAGATTCCTCCTCTCTGGCAACAATGCCGCGGATCTTACCTGCGAGGGTGCGACCGGTGTCCCCTCGGATGTGATCACCTGCGGCGAGTCCAAGTACCGTTTCACGATCCGTCCAGGCAACGAGACTGAATTTGCGCTCCGCATCTACCATGAGCTCGGCCTTGCGTGAGTTATCTCTGTTCGCAGTAGTTGAGAACGATGGTGAACTAACACGAGCGGACAGATTCGGTTACTGGGGTCAAGGTGATGTACCCACGTACTGTCACACCGCTGGTCTCGGAGAGACCTGCAACCAAGTCAACCCTACGACGATTGTCATTGACAGCGCCCCCCCGCCTGTCAACCCCTAAATGCTGCTATTATCCGTCCATAGCACAGCTTTTTGCAAGTACATCATGGGTATAATTGTATTAGATTACTCGTTCGCAAAGAATGCATTAGTTGAAAGATTGAGCAATAAAAAACATTAAATTAGCCAAAGCCTCACATATTCTGCTGGCCCCGCGCATCTGTCTTCTTGCGTGGGCGAAGATTCGCTGCACGAGTATTTCAGGCTGTCCTATTTGGCTAGACACGACTTGAAGCCAAGGAAATAAGTAGATCCTTGGGGTTTTGTTCGAGAGTCGGAATGCTTTTGAGTCTTGAGGAAGGAACAAGGAATGTCATCGTGATTTTTATTTGCGGGACACGCAGCCTGTCGGAATTTCAGGTCACAAACATCGAAGCAAGCAAATCTGATTAGTGATAAAATGCGCTCAGTGAGAGTTTGGGGCAACCTATCCGTACACGGATGTGTGTCGTTAAATTTGCCAGCCATGACTTGCAGTCAAGCTCCTTTAAACCCAGTCAGCCGATTCTTTTCCCCATCCTATGAAGTCCTCAAAGAAGAAACTCATTGGTCATTCCGATACTTGGCCAGTTTTGGATACTATCCTGGACATGGTTGCATGGATAATAGCCATCTTTACTATGGCATTCCGGAAGTCAACAAGAGAGATTGGAGAGACTACCGGCGAATGCCAAAAACAGAGCGGGCAGCAAGAACAAGACGGAAGGTGGCGTGGGTGGACACCAACACGCACGGATCACTATTACTGTGAGATGGCATGGCCGGGAAAAGGTACGTCCCTCCGTGCCAGCTCTGCCCCGCCTTACCTAATCCGGGTACCTGAGCATTGCGGTGGCCAGGGTGAGGTCAGGTAGGCACGAGCATGTTGCGTAGCTGTGGTAGCCTTCGACCTGAACAAACAACCAAATCAGCCTCACCTTCCTAATCGACAGCCTCTCGACCTGCAAACCCACCGCCTCCACGATCCTTCGACCTGAATCCCTTTCGCTTCGTTCTGCACACTTAAAACTCCGTAACATCGCCCAGCATGTCGGAGGCCGCCTTGAAGCCCGAGAAGGACTTCTCGAAGGAGACGGACAAGCAGATCCCGGAGGCAGAGAAGCTCGCGAAGGTGCGGAATGGGGTCCTGAATTGACATGGCCCTGCTTTTTATACTGATTCCCCGAGCACAGAGCGACATTTCCGCAGCCATCGAGAAGCTGAGCGTCCTAGAGAAGCAGACCCGCCAGGTGAGCAACGTGCCCCTCCCTTCCCTATACATTGACATGCTAACGGAGCAAAGTCATCAGATCTTGCGTCGACATCGCGTATACTCATCGCCATTGTCAACATCACCAAGAATGCTGGAGACTGGAGCTTGATGAACGAGCAGGTCCTGATTCTCTCCAAGAAGCATGGACAGCTCAAGCAAGCCATTACAAAGATGGTCCAGGCGGTCATGGGCTTCCTAGACTCCACCCCGAACCTCGAAACCAAGCTCACTGTCATCGAGACATTGCGGACGGTCACCGAGGGAAAGATTTTCGTTGAAGTCGAGCGCGCGCGTGTCACCAAGACTTTGTCCGATATCAAGAAGGAGCAGGGCGATCTCAAGGCGGCGACAGACATCCTCTGCGAGCTGCAGGTTGAGACATTCGGCTCCATGGACCGAAGGGAGAAGACCGAGTTCATCCTCGCACAAGTCGCACTCTGCATTGAGGTTGGCGACTGGACTCAAGCGCAAATCCTGAGCAGGAAGATCAGCACCCGATACCTCTCGAGGAAGCCGAAGAAGACCGCCGAGCAACTGGAGAAGGAGAAGAAAGAGCGCGAGAAGAAGAAGGCGAGAGGCGAGGAAGTTCCTGAAGAGAAGGAGGACGACACAACGGATCTGAAGCTGCGGTACTACGAGCAACAGATCATCCTTGCGAAGCATGACGACAAGTACCTTGATGTCTGCAAGCACTACCGCCAGGTTCTTGACACCGAGGCAGTCGAGGAAGACCCCAAGAAACTTCACCCTGTAAGACCAAAGTTTCCACTGTGGCAAGCACAATCTCTTACTTAGATCTCGCAGGTCCTTCAACGTATCATCTACTTTGTCATTCTTGCTCCTCACGACAACGAGCAGCACGACCTTCTGCACAGAATCCAGAAGGATTCCAGAATCGGCCAAGTCACCCAAGAGGCCGAGCTTCTTAAGCTCTTCACGGTCCACGAGCTCATGCGCTGGCCAGAAGTCGCCAAGACCTTTGGTCCTCACCTGTGCGAGACTGATGTCTTCGACGCCCAAACCGGTCAGTCAGACGACGAGAAGGCGCATCAACGCTGGTTGGACCTTCGTAAGAGAGTCATCGAGCACAATGTGCGTGTGGTCGCCAAGTACTACACTCGCATCCAGACTCAGCGCCTTACCCAGCTCCTGGATCTTACCGAAGACGAGACGGAGAAGTACATTAGCGAGCTGGTCACTTCCAAGACTATCTATGCCAAGATCGATCGCCCCGCCCGCATTGTGAGCTTCGCGAAGCCAAGAGATGCGGACGACATTCTGAACGAGTGGAGCTCCAACATGAAGAGCTTGTTGGGCCACCTCGAGCGGATTGATCATCTCATTACTAAGGAGGAGATGATGGCCAATATTCAGCCTGGCGCCTCGAAGTCGGGCAAGGGAAAGTCTACAAAGGCGCGCTAGACGTCTGGATGGTTGCCGGGGTTTCGGCACGGGATACGGCGTGTAATTGTAGAACACTGTCTTAGACGAAGGCAATGAACCAGGCTGGGATGTGTAAAACATGCTTCGGTCTATTCTATGATGAACCGATGTCCTTTGGTGCCCCTTCCTATATACCCCTACCCGAATCATTCGCTCGTTAACTGATGTATCATGTTTGTCTAAATGTTGCTCTTTGCTGCGTCCTCGTCTGCAATCTTCTTGATGAAGCCGATGAGCGGCATGGCCCATTCCTTGGTGATGGGCACGTAATGCCCACCGGGATGGACAACGACCAGCGGCTCCTCGCACCGGTCCACAAGCCCCTGACTCCTTGATTCCTCGACCACAGTGTCCAAGCTGCCAAGGAAGTGCAGCGTAGGCGTCTTGATCTTGGGCTCGTACGCCCACTGCAGCTCCTCGGGCGGCGCAAAGAAGCCAGAGTAGATGGCGGCAAACTTGAACGGCCGACCGCCGTTGGCTTCTCTCAACGCCTGCGCAGGGGCCTTTAGGTCCTCTGGGATCTTCTCATCGCGGTACGGCGTCTCCAGGATCGCCGTCAGGAGCGCGGCAAAGGCACCGCCCTGGCTGAAGCCCAGCACGCCGTCGACGCCGCCGGCCTCGCGGACCGCGTCAGCGACGGTCGAGATGCCCTGGTCCAGGAAGCGGTAGGAGCCCGAGGACTCATTCTTGCGCCACCAGGCCCAGGCGTCGATCTCCTGGTCCTCGCCGTTGGAGGACTCGTCGGGGACAAAGCCCGGGATGTCGCGCGGAGAGAGCTGTAACGGGCCTGTTGGGTAGAAGAGGGTCGGGGTGAGGTTGAAAGGGCCCAGAGATTTGGCGATGAGTTTCTCTAGAGCACGGGTTTTTGAGCGGAAGAGGGGCCCGGATTGGGTGTAACCTTGGAGTGTTAGTCAGGTTTGATGAGATTTGGGGGCTTTTCATGGGAATGAGAAGGTTGATGATAGGCTGGCTATAGAGGGCCAGCATGAGAATATCTTGAAAGTTGTATGACCAGAGCACATATCTTACCATGGAGCATAAGAATTTTGATCTCCTTCTTGCCGTTACCTGCAGGCTTCTTCGCTGCTGAGCCATTTGGGGCTGAGCCGACTGCCGTAGACATTTTGCAAATGAACGTGTGGCTGAAATACGAGGGGGTATTCTTGCTGTTATTGGCTGTCAACCGAGAAACTCTAGAGGCAGAAGCTATAGCTCTGAATCGAAAGTGAAATGAAAGTGTCATGTGTGTGTATCTATGGCGCAGCTCAAAGGCGTGATGAGAGGTCCAGGTGTTCAGTGAGAAAGGAGGGTGGGTACTGACAAATCCACAAGTGACTCTTCGCCGAAAATAAGGGGATTTGAGACGGCGATAAGGAATAGGACCAGGACAACCGATTGAACCACTCGTTGAAGTCTGATGAGGTCTGATGTAAATAACTTTAGGTTGATCACAGTCTCGGATATCACGGTAGCTGCCAGCATCATCTATCATCTTTAATGGTGGAATTATCGAATTGAAGTTGTCACGTGATTCATACGCCATACGTCCGAGCCTAGCTGTCTTCCGCAACTCAAGAATTTATACCAACCTCTATTGCTTATCGTCCCTGCAACCTACCATTTCTGTCTTCGAGGTCCAAGAGGTACCATATTCAAAACCCTGAAAGAGCAAAGCGATGTCGTTAGATTGTCGCTGTTGGCGTTGTTACATGAATTGAGCGCAGAGCGCCTGCAGTTCCCTCATGTCGCGGCACTTGCGGCATCAATACATCAGTACATCAGTACAACAGCTCAATTGAATGCGAGCCATGCGTCTATGATACAGCGTCCATGAAGAATACGCGTTGGCGGGTCTATATCCTCGACACGTTTCCCAACTGCTCGGCCGTCTCCCCGTGAAACCCAGTCTACTGCATTGCGAACTTAATGCTTCTTGGCGAGGGGGTTGCGTGCATCGTTCTTCCACTCGTCGGCTGCATCTCAGAATTAGCATTGGCGCCTCCACAAGTCTTTGTTTGCGCGACGTACACTTCATCATTGCGTTCTGAGCAGAGTTGATGCCGTAGGCAATGACCAGACCTGTAGGATTATCAGCAACTGGTGCGCTTCCCGTCGCTCCTCTTCGTGTTTTCGTTCTCGTTCTTCGCGATTGGTTTCGCTCATGTCTCAGCGTTGATCGGGGGACTCGGACATACCGGCAGCGAAGAAAGGCGCCATCGGCTTAACTGTAAGGGAGGTCAGCGATTGCGCGGCGGACACACGGGGACGGCCGTCGAGGAATACGTACGGACGGGCGTGGGGTACTTCTTGAGTGCGCGAGCTCCGAGCCAGGACATCTTGACGGTTGTGATGTGGGTTGCAGGGGGGATATTGAAGGGTTCTGTATGGCGGGCGGTACTCGGAGGTTCAATGTGAAGCTATCAAAACGAGCCTTTTTCCTCCGATTGAGCTTTCGGTTTCGGCGGCTGGACCCGTAGCCGAGGAAACTATGGCCTGAGGCCATAGCCGCGCCGGATTCTGTTTCTGGTCTTTTCTGGGCACGGGCCACTCTTGTCTAGGATGAGCCGGGGAATGTGCCGGCTCGGAACATCGCAGTAATATTTGTCCTTGTCCCTCGTCCAGACTCCATGCCCCCCTTCTACCCCGGCTCTCATGTGACATCATTCGACGCTTCTCCGCATCTGGGCGCATTTGGAGGCGATACGTACCCACCTGTGACCTTAGCAAGCTCCAGCTTCGCTGTCCCGCACCCGTTCCCCCGTGCCATGGCAGGCAGCGGCGACAGCTTTCCCCAGGTTCTGGGGGCTGAGTTGGACTTGGGACCTTGGGATTGGCGTGGTGGTGGTGCCAGACCCCGAACCCGTAGTGTAGCAAGCCAAACATCTCCTCCCTTGTGTCACATTCATCTTGTCCCTGCCACACACACACACACCCAGACACCTCCTCCTGAAGCTCTCCTTTTCTTCTTGCTGCAACTGCCTTCACCTTGCCAGGAAGTGCGGGGAATCTGCAGAGAACAAGAGACACGAACCATAGTTGCACGGTTGTAGCCCGACCTCCTCGTCGCCTCATCCAATTACATCGGCCCTATTAGCCCAGTCTGCCACTGCAAGCACGGGCGAGACCACCACCTCCTCCTTGACATCTAACCGCTACCTACGCATAGGTTACTACTACCACCACCACCACCACCACCACTTACCAGCGTACCAACAGTCCGTCCGCTGCCGCCGACGCTGCGCCTCCAAACGACCTCCTGCACGCCGACCTGCTTCCCGCTCTGTGATAAATCCCTGCTCTCGGGTGCTTCCTGCTTCTTGCCGATCGAGACGTATCGAATTCGCTCTCCTTCCTCCTTCACATCTTGTACCAGAGGCTTGTTCTTGCTGAAAAAAGAGCCCGTTTTGTCACCTTTGTTTGAGTTGACATACGTCCCCTTGCTCCAGCAGAAGAAGAAAAAGACACCTCTTGGTCACCATACATCTCCTCATCCCACCTTCCTTCTCCAAAACATCTTTTTTGCCCATCCCAAAATCCACCACAGGCAAAGATGCTGAGCCAGCGATTGGTGCGAGCAGCCGGCGCGGCGACCCCGCGTTCCGCGCTGCGAGCATTCAGCTCCACGAGCCAGCAGCTCAAGGTGCCCTCAATGGCCGACGTCAGCGCCGCGCCCACGAGCGTCGCCTCCTTTAACGACAAATCGAAGCAGTTCCGAGAGCAGTTGATCGATCAGCAGAGACAGCGGGAAGCACGTGCGTATAATCAATCCTCCTCCTCCCCTGCCTCCTCCTCTGAGCCCGCCCAGGACTCATCCGTGAGTGCTACTTCAGGACAGAAGGCCGAGGCCTCCCAAGAGCCTTCCCGCAAGGCCGGCCCCTTGACCAACCTCATCTACGGCACCAAGGAGGGTCGCGAGCTCGATGCTCAGCTCGAGGCAAGCTTCAGTCAGGTCCTCGCCCGAGGCAAGTACGTCCACTCGATCGTCTTGCACGAGGTCAAGCCCGACAAGGTGGAAGAGTACACCGAGCTCGTCGGTAGCTGGTACCCACGCATGGCTTCCATGCCCGAGAATAAGGTCCATCTGGTAGGAAGCTGGAGGACCGAAGTCGGGGACTGTAACACGTTTGGTACGTTACCTCCGCAAAACCTCCCCCATGCTGAAGCGAAACCAGATGATGCTAATATTAGGCTCGCAGTCCATATCTGGGAGTACCAGCGATACCAGGGTTACCACGAGTCAATCCACAACATTGGCTCTCACCCCGAATTTGCCGAGTTCGATAAGAAGCTTAAGAGCCTCATCACCTCGAAGAAGACGTCTCTCATGCAGGAGTTCTCCTTCTGGCCCACCACGCCTCCCCGACAGCTTGGCGGCATTTTCGAGCTGCGATCATACACTCTACACCCTGGCAACCTCCTCGAGTGGGAGACCCACTGGAGACGCGGCCTGAAGGCCAGACGCGAGGTCATGGAGGGTGTCGGTGCTTGGTTCGTGCAGATAGGAGACCTCAACACCGTTCACCACCTGTGGCAGTTCGCCAACCTCGAGGAGCGAAAGATCCGCCGCGAGAAGAGCTGGAGCGTAGAGGGCTGGAGCGAGACTGTCCACAAGACTGTCCCTCTTATTCAGAGCATGAAGTCGAGAATTTTGATCCCGATGCCCTGGTCTCCTGTGGCATGATCGTTGGGAGTTCCTGGCCCCTTACTGGTCCAGCCATGTTACTGGCATGCATCGCATCGCATGCTTCTACATATCGCCCACATCAACTTTCATTTGTCGATGCCTACATGGCCAATACACTGGATGCGCTGATCGACCCGAAGAATCCTGCTGACCCAGCCTGTGTCTGGCCAATGAAGACAATTGGGGAGGGACTGCTTTCATGGATTGGGGTTCGAACGTCAGGAAGACAGATGGTTTGGTTCGTTCATGGAACTTTGGGGGTTTCCATTTGGCAACTTGTATGTGTACAGAATTCTGGTGAACAAAACCAGCACATAGGGATTTGAAAACAGTAACCTCGATGAAGACTTGCAAATTGACTGCCCTGCCAAACTCCGGGGTATAAAATTCCAACCACGCACTAGGGCTTTCTTCACTCGTCGAATTCATCGCCCATGACAGCTGCCAGGTTCCTCCTAGCACTAGCCAGCGTGTGACCCAAGGCAACCAGCTTGGCAGACAGAGACATGAGATTCGGGTCGGGCAGACTCTCGACGCGGACCTTCTCCCTCACAAAAACCTCTGTGGCCTCGCCAGTGCTGGAGGGTGTGCCCAAGCCGCTTGGGCTACTCCCGCTGCTTCTCGACTGCGCTGTGCCATGCCTGTGCTTCTGCCCGCCGTCCGTAATGGTGCTGTACGTGAAGCGGAAGGGCCGGTCCATCTCGTCGTGTTCCAGCCTGCGTACCGTTCCCAAGGCGAGGCCGAGCTTGGTACCGAAGTGTACCGGCGAATCAACGGGTTCGAGGGCGCGCAGCCAAAGCACCAAGCTCGATTCTTGGAGACCCAGGTGAACGCTGATATTTGGGCCGAGGGCTGGGGCAAAATGGACGGGCGGGCAGGAGTCGGTCTGCCAGCTGGGGTCGGCTTCGTTCAGGGCAGGGCCCTTCAGGAGGGAGGAGGATTCGTTTAGGGAGGCTGCGATGATGCGCAACTGGGCGGCGAGCTGGGTCGGGTTGTTAGAGGGGGCCGGGGTGTCTGTTAGGGAGAGGAGGTCGAGGCACTCTGTCAGATGGGTGTGGATCGTTTCGAGGGCGGCGATGTGGACCGGGTGGGAGGGTTCGAGGTTCAGGGTCTGCGTTGGGAGGGTTCGGAGCTGGAGGTGAATTGTCTTGGTGATGTTAGCCGCTGGATGAACGATTGTTGAAGAGGGGTGGAGGAGGTATCAAGGGGAGGTGGCCGGGGCTGAATGAACTGACTCCTTTGATTATCCGCGTGCCGACTCGGGTTACTGTTCCCTTTACGCGCTCGTTACGCTGCGTGCTCATGACGAGGGTGCTTCCCGGGTCGATTGGGGCCAAGAGAGCATAGCAGTCCTGCAGGCCGTGGCGGATGTCCTTGAGGATTGCGTGGGTTTCCACGACGATCCATTCTAATTCGCGGGCCTGCGGAGGGGTTTCAAGCCTGATAAGCATCGTGTCTATCGAGATTGCGAATACAAGATCGACGGTTCGGCGCGGGGCAAGCAGAGAAGGCGAGACGACATACGAGGCATTCCCTTTTCCCTTTTATCAGCTCCTCCGGGGCCACGGGAGGCCAGATCGCTATGGACATGTTGTCAACTCAGAGACCCTCCTGCTTCAGCAGCTGCTAGTAGTTGTCTCTGTTGATGAATAGATCGCAGGCAGCCGCAGCAGGGGAATTAGCGTCTAACGATTAGCTCATGGTGGGCAGTTTGAAGCTCGAGACGGGCATCTCGTCATAGCGGGAGGCTTGGGACCAGGGGTTGCAGTGCGAGCCAGCCAAGGTGCCTTGTTAAGTGGGGACCGAACCGATTTAGCGGAGGGGAGGTGATGCGCCTGCACCCCGCTGCTGCAGACGGCACTGGACCCACTCAAAGCACTTTTCTCATCTGGGGCCGTCGGTCCAGTGCCGATTTCGATTTCTCGTTCAAGACTTCAAGCAGTTACATCTTGGAAAATCACGATTCAGACAACTCTACGGTCTAGGACTTTGAATCAATCGAAAATTCATCTCATTCAACCTTGAGTTTGGTCTTTGCGTCTTTACAAAAGCCATCATATTCTGCTAGCGCGTCAAGGCAGGAGGAAAATACCCACCTCAGACTCACACTCACATGGCTGCCTACCCTACTATGGCGCCTACTCATCCAACAGCACAAGGCCAGGCTGGCAAAGACGTCTCGAATTCACAGAAACAATCCACATCCACAAGGATCAAGCTTCCCCGGCTGCCTGAAGGTCAATTACTCCATCACTCTCCTCCGTCTGATGAACCCTACGCCTAACACCATTCCAGGCTCCAAGATCCAAAAACGCGCCCTGCCTCGCCGCCAACAACCCGTCTCATCAAAATCACAACTTGTCTACGTGTCTTCATCGACACCGTTCATGTCAGCCGTCTCACGCGTCCGCAAACAGCTAGACAAGTCTCTGAAAGGCAACGCGCCGTCGACGAGGGGTCTGAACCTGAATCAGCGCATCGACCTGCTTCATCGCGACAACGGCACCAAAGGGAGGAACGGGGAGGCGATCGTGCTCGGTACAGGCAGGGCCATAGAAAAGGCCCTCAGCATTGCGACGTGGTTCACCGAGCAGAGCGATTGCGAGGTCGAGATAAGGACAAGGACCATAGGCACGGTCGATGATGTCGTTCTCGAGGGTGATGAGGAGGGGTTTGGGGAGGAGAGCCGTGTGAGGAAGGTTAGTTGTCTAGAGGTCATTGTGAGACTTCGATGATCTTCTGGTAGTCTTTGAATACGCGACTTGCTGGTTTTGCGAAGGGTGATGGCGATGAATTCGGTTTCGGTGGCGTTCGTACGAGACGAGCTCAGCCGAGGCTTCGCGCCTCACAGGGCCTCTCAAGAGCATGTTCGGTTTGAAGGGAGGACTGTGACTACCGGGCCAACAGCATGCCCTGTGATCTACCTTTAATGAAACTCAAAGGTCAACTTGACGCTGGATGTAAGCCCAGACTAGGGGCAGGCCCTGTCAGACTGTTTAGGGCACTTCGTAAAGCTCAAGCATTGCCTAGGATCGGCTGCGGGCTTATGAGACCCGGCCACTCAGCCTAAATACATAAATGACCCTTTTTGAAGCAACCCGTCTCTACCGTGTCCCATGCTGAGGCAACGCCGCTCCCTGCCTGAATGGGCTTGCTCGACGCTAGTCATATCCTCAGGTCTTCGAAACCTCGTGGTCAATAAGCATTGTTCGAATGAATGGCTGAACGACGCATGCGACCTTTTTCCAAATATCGGGAATCATGATTGAGTTGCAGCATAGCTTCAGCATCGGAGCTGCTGGGTTTTGCTAGCCCTTTGAAAGAGTGAAGTTGTACCTTGTTTGGACGCTTTGGGTACTCGTTGTGCTCGCGGGGGTTGGGGACCTAGGATTTTCCTTGGCTGAGACAGCGACTTTCACCTGCCCCGAGCATCTGGATCGGCTTCTATTATTGTTGGTATCCGTATCACAGGATTATGGGTTCGAACCGTAGGTCTTAGGGGTGACGAAGGGTCAATTGACTGTATATTGATTCTCTGCGTGGGTTGTAAAAGAGAGGTGCGTAGGTTAGCCGGTCAGTTGGAAGCTGATGTAGCGAACCGTTGATGACCCCTACGCTTGCCCTGACTCGAGGTCGAATTGGACTTCCAATTCGACAATCATGAACCAGCTTTAGGGACCGGTTGTCCCGGATCAAAGGGATGAACCCCTGGGCGTACTTCACTATCTTACGCAAACTAAATTTTGCAATCAAGACTCCTTGAGTTAGATCACGAGAATATGATGAGGATAGCGTACGTACGCGAAATGAAATCTCGAGTCATTCACCTACACAAATTGACACAACGGCAGCGGTGTAATTGGTCTTGTGAAAAGAAGGTTCAGACTACTTAGTTTGAAGCGAAGATTGCTATATTGCATCGGATGCACGATCCCAATTCAGACTTGTTCCCGTGGTCACGCTCAGTCTCAGAAACTTGCTCTCAGTATGTCAACTCCTGAGAAATATAAAGTAGAGCATGATTCCGCACCTCAGTGTCAAGATTGAGTATCCTAAATCAGCTCTCGATTTCGTGCTGATATCTACCAAAATGCAGCTCTCAATTCTCCTTTTCTTTTCAGCTTTTGGGGCTGCGCTGGCTGGCAGGCAGCCGGAGAAGCCGCAAGTTGACACTTCCTGCGCAAAAGACCGCAGCAATTTGCATGTAAGTAATTCTGCTGGGGAGAACAACTCCAAGGCAACAGATCATGAAGAGCTAACTGCTATTAAAGTGCAAATACCCAAAGCAGTTCGTACAATGCACCGATAGCTGGTGAGGCAAAGTCTTCCTCTTGCGCTTTGCATCTCGCCTTACTGATAATGGCTTCTAGCAACTGTCAATGCGTGTTTTAAAAAAGTAATTTGTTGTGGGAACAATCTTTGTATGGTTCTGAGCAAAATAGTTCGATGGCCAAGGTTCAAATTAGTTAGACGGATACTTGCAGTGAACGAATGCTTGCAGTGAACGAGTGCTTTCAATACTTTCAACTGAGCTCCTGTAGTTGAGAGTCATTTGCCAGCCAATGAGGTTTAACGAGTCGTTTCAATCATTGTCTTATCCATTCTCAGCTTGCATAGTAGTACCACCGTGTCGTGCCGCAAATATTTGCATCAACGTGTTGACCGCCGGGCAGGCCAGGATTACTCCATACTCATTGCAGGCATTCCGATCCTAAGGATTTGCAATGCATGGCAGGCAGAAACGTTGCAACAATCCTACCAATCCTGAATCAAGTGACTGAAGCTTATGATTGGTGAAAATCGGCGGCACGCAAGGTTCTTTTGCGGCACCGATAATGGCCATTTGGTGCCTCAGTCTGTATCGCCAATCGGTGATATCCCCGTGGCTGGTCAGACTTCAAGGATCCGTGTAATACTGCAACACAAAAGATAGCAAACCCCCGTTTTGAAATTCGCAACACCACATCGACTGTCATCACTTTAGAAAGGAAATAACCATACGCTATTTTGATCGAACATATCGTTTCCCACTTCAAAGAAAACAGTTCGCATCCGCCAAATGATGCTGCGGCCTGCCAGCATCTGAGTGACAGGATGCATCAATCGTGGTTTTCGTACCCAATCTCCAAGCCGTATCCTTTCCGATGGTTCACACCCGTCGCTCTAGTCGGTGGCCTCATTCTCACCGTCCTATTTTCGTTGGTCAACCTGAGCGCGAATGGCTACTACTTGAAGCCCCTATACACTTCGGACCCCAATGGCACCGAAGCCTATGCAAATGCCCAGTACGTCGGCCAAAGAATGAAAGCTAGTCAACCCCGTGCTGACATTGGTTTCAAGATGGTTCAGAAAGACTCCTTTCAATTGGAGAAGTGATGTGCAGGCAGAATGTCAGCCACGTCTACTGGCCATCGGAGACTCCTTTTTCACCTCCAACCTTGGCTTCCGGTACATTATCAAAACAATTTCCGACTCGAGTACAAGCTCACGTTCCACTTTGAACTACAAGAACAACACTCTCCAACACTGCACGCCCAAGCAGATAGTCCTGAAACTGAAGAAGGTCGACACTGCGGTGCCGCCCTCCCCTTCATGGTGGCTGTCCTGGACAGATTCTACGATGGAGGCGACTGTGGACTGCACAATCATGACTGATGACGGCCCGGTGAACATTACGCTCGTTACAGAGGATACTGGTGAAGGCGATCATGACTATAGCTACGTGATCGAAGATGACTATAGAACGCATGCAAGCGTGTGGTGGGGGACCAGACTGCTCAATGCATACTGGAATGGAGTGATGACTGCCGCATCAAACATGACAGAGATAGACGGCTTCAAAAGCTACGTCGTTCGTACTGCTTTCACTTACACCACTAAATCATTGAGAGAAGAGTAGGTTACCCCGGCTTGTCTGTTCGCTCGCAGCTGCTTACTCCCTGGTCTAGTATTCGGAGCGATACGTTTTTCGACCTCTACTGGTGGATGGCGAATGCGGATGCCACAATTCTTCACACGAACATGAAGGAGAATCTCCAAGATTACAACTCCGATGTAGGTTCTGGCGTCGTTTGATTTTCCAGCAACGCTTCTTTTCTTCCTCAAGGAGGTCATATGCACTACCTTACGTTGACCTCGGGTATAGTGGTACGGTTCGCCAGCATTGACAGAGGGGCTCCATTGCGCAAAGATCCTCTTTTCTCTGCTTTCCTTGGATCTCGGCAATTGTCACTCACCAAATCTACTGCTGGATGATCGTGGCCTTCAATACGCAATCTTGGCACCAGACGATCACAACCGGGACCCGGGACAACTCTTGAACGGCTCAACTTCACAACTTTACGGAGCAGACCGTTTCAACATGATTCCTGTTCCTGGGTCTAACGACACGGATAACGGTCTAGTGACGCTCATGGAGAGCTACGATGCGTTCCAGCCTCTGATGGGACCCCTGACTTGCAAGAACGCCACTGTCGTTAGTCAGTATCTTTGCTCTGTTCCTCAACAAAAAAGCTGGGGCGTGATGCTGTTTGCAATTCTGCTTGCGGACCTTGTCTTCCTCCAAGCAGCCTGGAAGATCCTAACGTGGACTGCTGATGGGTTGGTTTCAAAAGCAAACACCGAAGCAATGTCTTGTCAGGGCTGTCAGACCAAGACTTTATCGTACCAATCACTACATGATTCCGGAACGACTAAAGATGGCCTAGAGGCAGTTCCGGACAAGACTATGAATTGGAGTATGAGCAGAGAAATGTCATCCAGGGAATAAAAAAGCGAGTACAGTCCATAGCGCACTAAGTTGCATTAGAGGCAAGATTCACCCGCCGAGACATAGCGGCCGTCACCCGATGACTACGGTGACGATCGAAGATCGTCGCATTGAAAACTTTGGTTTTTTACGTCTGGGCCTGAAGTCATGTATTGGTTGTATTTTCTTTTTTAGCATGGTAGTATTGGCAACCACTCAAGGTCCCGTTGCGAACGTCTTTTTGTGACTTAGCCTTCACTAGCGTTCACTCGAAAACGGGTTCGCTGGTGGCCGGTAAGCGTATCTATACTTATACTTGTAGCCAGGTCAGTACTTGACGTAGACGACGAGTCATAGTAACAAGCAGCGAATCATTCCATTTTCGGCCAATCAGCTCCGAATGCTTTTTGAGAGATAACTTCCTTGATCCGTGGGATTGGGTTAGGCATACCTTACAGAGCCATAGTCCGAGGGTGTCGGAACATGACTTGCAGCAATACCTGCAATGGGGCAATTTTAGTCGCTTATTCAGGTACCAGACTCAACCAACGATTGCGCGAATTCTACCCGTTTCTTCCCAGGAACCAGGGACCGTATCCGCAAACCCACGGGGCCATTCCCAGGGAGACAAGATGATCCTTGTCAGTCTCGCACTTATCGAGACCATTTATAAATACATAGTATGTTTACCGCGCAGAATTACGGTTCTTGGCACCCGTTATCTTCACCGCTAGCGATACCGGAAATTTTGGTGTGGGGTAGCGCAGTCCGAAGTCAACATCGGAAGCTTCCATTCGACATCGTTGCCGAAAATTGACTATAGCGAAGAGTGAGGAGACGGGTTTCTTTCGAGGGGAGCCTTTCTCTTCTTCGAACGTCGCTTTTATTCCCTCCTAGCCGACTCAGTCAGAGCCATCTTCGTTGACCACGGCCCAAGATGCTGTTCCAAAGCTCTGCCGCTGTCCTGGCGGCCCTCGCCGGGCCCGCCTCCGCCAGCTACGCCTTCTACGTCGGCAAGGATCTCACCGCCGACGGGAGCGTCATGGTCGGCGGAACCGGCGAAGAGGTTTCCTCCCACTGGCTCCAGCTGTTTCCCGCCCGCGACCACGCGGCCAATGCGACAATCACCGTCGGCGTGACGGATAAGGCCAACATTCCCGGCGAGCTCTTCGCGATCCCCCAGGTCAGCCACACCTACCGGTACATGTCGATGGAGTATTCGGACTTTGAGGGTTTCCCGGCGCCGCTCACCAATGGCGGCCTCAACGAGAACGGCGTCGCCGTCCGTGACGTCTGGGCCCAGAACCGCGAGGAGCTGGTCAACATGACCCCGACGCCTCAGCACGGCATCCAGTACAGCGACCTCGCGCGCATCATAATGGAGCGCGCCACGACTGCGCGGGAGGGCGTGGAGATTATTGGTGACCTGGTGAAACAGTACGGCGAGGCGACCTACGGCGGTAACACCCACTTGATCGCTGACAAAGACGAGGGCTGGATCGTCTGGGAGATGGCCGGCGGCAAGAAGCTGTGGGCAGCCGAGCGTCTCAAGAGCGACGAGGTCCGCGTTTTGTACCCCGGCTACATTGAGGACTTCCCCACCGACTTTGCCAACAGCTCTGATTATATGGGCTCTGAGAACATCGTCTCCTTTGCCGTCGAGCAAGGATGGTGGGACCCCAACGGCGGCGAGCCCTTCAACATCTTCAACGCGTACGGCGAAAAGGGCGAGAACATGACGGCGCGCGACGGCGGCTTCAAGTTCATGTCTCAAGCCGCGCTCGAGAACGCCACTCTCGAGATGGTCCCCCTCACCGAGGAGAAGCTGATGGAGCGCGTCCGCGACAAGCGCATCGCCGACGACGAGGCCGGCTACGGACAAGTCGTCAGCCTCAAGGCGGGCATCGACTCGGACCTGCTGCGCATCTGGAACGCGCCGGCCACCTCCGTCTCCTCCCCGTTCGTGCCGTGGTGGCTGGGCGTCAACAACGTGCCCCCCGAGTTTGGCGAGCACCGCTACCTCACGACCGGCGCCTCCGGGAGCTTCCTCAACACAGACTTCCAGCTGCAGGAGGCGAGCGTCTTCGCCGGGCGCATCTTCAAGCGCGTGCTGTACTACATGTGCTCCGCCCCGGATATCTACCTGCCCATCGTCACCCAGATGCTCACCGGTTTCGAGAACCAGAGCCGCAGCGACGTGGACTGGGTCGAGACGAGCGCCAGGCTCCTCATTGAGAACGACGAGCGCGAGGCCGCGCATTCGCTACTCACGTATTACTCCCACAGTAGAGCCGCCAAGGCCCTCGAGCTAGGCAAGATCATTACTGATGCACTAGATGGATACATTAAGCTGACTGGTCAATGGCGTGATCCTGTCGGTAGCGAGATCAACGATGCTGGTGAGGGTGCGGAGACGGTCAACTGCCTTGTTGGTTATGACCCTGATCAGCCCATCTGGAAGCAGCCTGCGCGTCCTAACCGCCGCAAAACAAGTATGAGAAACAAGATGATTGTTCAGCGGTACTAAGGGGTGATGCTGTGTCTCTGTCTGCCACAAGAGCTCTGTCACGAGAGCACTACCAGCTGTACTGCTTCATAACAAAGCTTAATCATGGCCCAAGTGAGGATTGGGGCCATTGTGTGACGGACTAGACCTCTCAGCATCATTAAGCATGTGAAACAAGCGAGTAAATCGTAATGTATCAAACTGAACAATTTTATCATCTTTTCATTTGGCATAATTACGGGAATAGAAGCCGTCAGCGAGGCATGCAGATTTTCCCTGGGGCTGTGCGACATGTCTAGGCATCACCTTGAACGGTTGACTTCAGTTGAGGGTATCGTGACCTTTTGATTCTCCCATAAGGAACAACTCCAGAAACAACATGAAAGCTGCATCAACCCGGAGCCCCCTTAGCTCAGTCTTTCAACATCTTCTCCACGCGCCGTCCGACAGTCGCACTCCAAGCGTCAATCTTTTTACACCACCAGTCCGACAAATACAGTGACACGCTCAGCAACATAATCCAGCCGACAATGAACCCCAGGATCCGACCGAAGCGCTCAAAAAGCCTCGG
This sequence comes from Colletotrichum orchidophilum, assembly GCF_001831195.1. NCBI lineage: Eukaryota > Fungi > Ascomycota > Sordariomycetes > Glomerellales > Glomerellaceae > Colletotrichum > Colletotrichum orchidophilum. Next base: position 241,773 of record NW_019172992.1, on the reverse strand, counting down.
CATGATCCAAAAACCCAGACTATGCAGCACCGGGCCGTGAACGAGATAGAACGAGAAGCTAATTTTTCCCAGATACTGCGCCACCGGCCCCTCGAGCACGCCGCGTAGGAATGGGCTGTGCAGAACGCAGGGGAGCAGGAGCATGGCGCCCATTGCCTGATAGAACATCCAGCCCGATAAGGGGATGTAGTATCGCGGCACGAGCGAGGAGAGGAAGGTGAAGCCGGGCGTCCATTCGGCTCCAGTGTCGGGGTACGAGAGCAGGTAGAGTGCCACGAAGAGCGCCGCCCATCGAGCTGTCCTTGATCCGAGGACCGATTGTCCGAGGGTTGCTTGTCGGCCTCCCTTGCCATTCGTGGCGGGGGGGAGTAACCCGCGATCAGCCCGTCTGATGTCCGCTTCTGAAAGCAGGACGCCGCCCATGAACGTGGCCATGTCCCATCGTCCCAAGATTAAGCTGTAGACGGAGAGGAAGCCGCCGATTCGAAGGCGCCACTTTGCCTGGATAGCTGCCGTGCCAAGCAGGAAGAGGTAGAGGAACATGGAGCCGCGTAGCTCCATGGGGATGGTAAAGGTGTGCGGGTCGTAGCGCGTGTGGTAGTGGCCAAAGTTGAAAGGGTTGGCCCACTCGATGTAAGCTCTCGTGAAGTTTTGAAGAGCGTAGGTCATGTTGTCGTGGATGAAAGGGTGCTCTTCCCAGGCGCCGCCTAGCTGGAACCAAGTGAAGGTGACAGGGTCGGTGACATTCGCCGAGTCTTTCTCGTCATCGGGAATTGCTGGTGCCAAGTGCAGGTGAAGGAGGTCGTGGTAGGATCTATGTTTCTCTGGCGTCTCCTTGTCCCCAAGGTCATGCGTTGTAATGTTAATTGCAGTGCCGTTCAGGCTGCTTGTCTCGTTCACCACCTTGGAAGCGGCCTCAATGTCATCTGCCAGCTTGTAGAGCATTGGGGACATGAAGAATTGGGACGTGGCATTGAGACAGAGAGTGTTTGTGTCGTTGGTCGTGACGTTGCCCAAAAAGGCTGGGGTTTGCAGGCCGAGAAACTTTGCAACTCCAACAGCTCCTTCGACGGCATATGTGCCGTTCACGCAGGTGTTGTTCAATGTAGCAACAGTCACAGTACCGTTGATGTACCTCGAGTCGGGCCCTTTATAAATATCAAACTCGGACTTGAAGGCGCCCATCTGAGCAAGCAGGGCAACGAGGAACATGCTGATGGTGGGAGGGATGTAGAGGCGGAAGACGCGCCTAAACACAGACGACGCCAGGCTCTGGTAAGCGGCCTCGAAGCGTCGCTCGTGGATCGCCCTTAAGATATGGCGGCACAGGACATATCCCGAGATGGCAAAGAAGATGGCCACCATGGGTCGTCCGCGTTGCAAGAGGCACAAAATTGGCAGGGATGACAGTTCAAAGTACGGCGCGGGCGATCCGGGGGGCATGGCTCCAAAGCCAAGCATGATGGCCGGCGTCCAGGGCCATAGGAAGTGGTAGTTGAAGACGAGCAGGCAGGCGATTCCACGGAGCCCGTCGAGGCATCTGATCTTGTCCGCGCTGTTTCTCGTCGCGGCGACGGCCGATGCCTTCTCACCTACGGCGTCGTGGTCGCCGTATGGGTTCTGCTCCTTGAACCGAGGGGACAGCACGCCCTGCTGCCCCTCCCGCCCCCGCATGGATTCTTCCCACATGGCGCCTTTTTGTCTCGCTTGGGTGTTGCGAACAAACATGCGTGTAGTCTAAGGGAAGTGTATTTCTTCAAAACGAACGAGAGAATGAAATGAAAGGCGATGGAGCTGGAGCTGCAACGGCCGGCATCTGAAAATGAGGCTCAGTGTACCGGAGAGAATTACAACACACGTATGTGAGAAGGACCGAGATAAGGTAGGTAGATGGGCGTTAGACAGGTGTACGAAAAGGGAGAAGCGCCCTCCAGAAGGTCCTAAATACGACTCTGTTGGACGTGGGCGATGATGCCGGGATATCCCTGTCCAATTATGTCATCTGCCTTACCCAAGACAACCTTTGCGAGCCCCTGAGTTGTCACCCCATGTTGGATCAACTTAACTGAAAAAGAACCCCAGTTTAACTGTGACGGTGCTGTGCAATAATAAGCCCCGTGTGTTATTTTTATGGAGAAAATGGTTTGTCTAGCACCGGTCGGACGTCATAAAAGGCGTGTCTTTGCATAGTCGCTTCAATAAATATCCCACAAACTCTTTCTTGTGCGCTATGGTTGAGCGTTTACCGTTTATAAATATGCGCAAGCTTCCCTTCGTGTCCGAAATGGGTTTATTGGGCGACCTCGGTCCTGGTCTTTTCAAGCATCCGCCCCCGTCCTGCCCAGGATTCACCAGTTGATGCAACACACTCCGGATCTGGGGCATTTTCTTGGAAGAATCCCAGGTCCCGCGTCAACTCAATGGACCGTAGACCCGTCCAAAACCAAGGAAAATCAGTGCAGCGTCGGCAGTTGGCATTGCGGCCACCCGGACCCGGATGACTCCCGTTCCCGGTGAGGATCCCGAAGGAAACCTCCTCCAAGGCCGCTGGGGGTGCCCTTTGGCTCGGATGGTGAGTCAGCATGCCATGCCAAATAGTCGCGGAGCACGGTCCAATAGGGCCTGCATCCTTTCCAAAGTTCGGATACCTCGAAGGTTTGCTGATCTTCTACACGTGGCCTATCAGTGGCCAATGCGAGGGAATTAATGGGAACTGACGGGAATAGCTTCATTTCGATAAAGTAACGATGAATCTAATTCTGAATAAGGTTTATGAAGCTGCAGTCTCGCGCCAACGACGTACGGGATGCCGCAGTGGATTTCCTATTCAGCGATTCGACGATACGCATGATAGCATTCGACTAAGAGGCGCTAACTAATCGTTGTACGGGACGTGTCGGCTTGTAGCGAACATTGCCGGTGGTTCCGGGCCAAGACTGCTTCATAATTATGAAGAAAAGAAACGCTACAGATGAGAGTGAGGAACCATGGTTTTCGGGTGACAGATTGCCTCAACTGCTGTCTCCAAAAGACGGCGCATAGAACAAGATGTTTCACCAAGACCATCACCAGCTCCACCCTCGGCCGTAATCCGCCGGGCTTGCGGCTCATGCAAAGATCGTGTCGACTGAGTCTCCGGATGGCAGTCTACCGTACCCGCGTCCGAGCTGACAACTTGAAACGCGACCCCTTTTTTTTGTCGTGTTACCAGCTACCTGGACCCAGGATCTCGGATTGTGCGTCTTTCTTCACCAAGCTCACCCGCGGCCGGCGACCGTCACCTAAGTCCTTGGAGGTACCATTTGGGCCATCGAATGACCTGGGCTCCGTCGCTGCTCATCGATTTCCAGAGTCCTGTTTGCAGCATCCCGTTCATCGTCAGTGGTGAATGGACTGCGGGTGATATTCCTGAGAATATGAGGAGGCACAATGCCACCAGGACCACTGCTTCCTAGCCTCATGTCTAAGGTCTTGGGACCCTCGTGGTGGTGTAAGGCCGTATCGCCTCTTTCGCTGTTGCTGACAGGGATGGCGTGGATGGCTGAGGACACGGCAAGGATCGGTAGGCCAGCCTTAAAGAAGTGCATGATTTTTGGAAACGAGGTGGAAAATTGAACGTGACGGTGCTGGTTGGGGCTATGCAGCTGGGTTCTCGCGAATTAGTGCTTTCGGGTGCAAATTGGGTTCTAGGAGGAGCGCATCGAGAGAGCCCTTGATTTGCGCCGCTTTTTATTCTCCAAGGGGCGACTTTACGCTCTCAAGGTATCCTACATGAGATGGAACCTTTGTGAGCCGGAGCTTGAGGGCCTGGTTCATCGCAACCATAAGTTTTTTTCAGCTATGCAGTCGCACCTGGAGGAGTAACTACTACGAATGATACTCTCACTCCTTTACCAAGTGTAATGAGTTAGAGCACACAGTAATGGGCATATGAAATGTCAATGGGTGGGTAGAGAGTGGCTTGTATTAGCCCAAAGTGAACAAAGAAAAACTCAAGTCTATAATACGCGTGATAGTGAGGGCCATGCGAGAATGCACGTGGTAGACGTCTTCTAGTGTGCTGATACTAGGCCATATTTCGTGACACCAAGAGTTCGCCTCTACGAACACGACTGGGTCATCGAAGGTTCGGTCCTAAGCTTTCAAGCTCATGGGTCAAAACCCGCACAGCATGACGGAGCCTTTGAATCAACAGTTCCAGGTGCCTCTCCAACGGGCCATTCGAGAACCCCAACGGCAGCAAAAAATAGGACGCAGAGATAGCCAATCGAGTCAGCCTTGTCTCAAGGCCAGTCATGCCCACCGCAGGCGGCCTACAGATCTGAGACGCATCTGACGAACAGAGGAATCTGAAACGTCAACCACAATACCTGAGAAATAAGCCATTCGGTTAATCGAACACAACTCAACCTAGCAAGCGAATTTCTGCTTTCACAATCTTCTCATACAAAAAAGGGCTTTCTTGACTCTGCTTTTATGGTAGAGGAAATCTCAGATGACACCGCCGTAGCCGAGTGGCCCATGCGTTCCCCCTCGTTTGCGGGCAGCCCCAAAGTTCAGCAGGCCTTGTAGCGAACTCTTAAAATTGTTGTATCGTACTCGTGGGTTGTAATGAGTGGTAATTTCAACAATCTCTTACTATCATAGTTGTCAAAGAAAATAAAAGCCATCTACAGCCACACAACTTATGAGTGCCAATCACCCTAAAACCACATGTGCACCTTTCCCCTCACCACGCTAGGCATTCAAATTTTGAATATTTGACTGTTTTGAACAAATTATGTCCAAACTGTGACTTCCAAAGTCGGCCCTTCTGTTGCTGAGCCTCTTGGCTTTCGACGTTCCTGCTAGTCCCCTCAAGAGGTATTGACGTTTTGCTTCCTGGGCCCGGACACAAACAGAGACTAACAACAAGTGTAGCACTAATGCCGTTGAGAAGCGTGATCCGCAAGACGGCCCTCCCCGTTTCTCATGCAGCTGCATCAATGGAAAGAGTAGCAAAATGCCCACCGCAATCTGTAATTGTTGTATTGGAAGTCCAATTCGACCTCGAGTCAGGGCGAGCACAGGGATCACCAACGGTCTCTATATCAATTTCCAACTGATCAGCTAACCTACGGTGAGAACATCTCTTTGACAACCCACGCAGAGATATCAATAGACAGTCAATTGACCCTTCGTCACCCCTCGGATCTACGGTTCGAACCAACTACCCTGTGATACCGATACCAACAGTAACGGCGCCGGCGGTGCTACGGGTCAACACCCAAACAAAGATGGCACAGTGTGCAATGGCCTCGTCACGAAGTTGACGACGGAGGATTGTCAGGCACTGATTGATTCCAACTCCCAAGGTCGATTGTGTTGAGACCGCGTAGATTTAGATATTGTCAAGAATTCGATCGTACGTCTGCTTCCAGATCTACTGCTTTATTCTTACTCGAACAACGGGAGATATGTCCACGAAATGCGTCACAGAAACAGCTTGGGCATCGGTCAAGTCAGGTTTCTCGACGGAGTTTCTGTATCTAGAAGAACACAAGTTCTTGATGATTGATTTGCGGCGGCATTTCCATCGTTATGACCGACAGAGATATCGATATCAGTCAATCTTGGGCCTATTCAATAGAAGCCTCCGTTCCTTCCTATTTCTTGTTCTGTTTACCGCCACGTCTCTCATCTTCATTCTCGTCATCTTTGCCATCATGTTTCTCATTCTCCTCATTCTTCGCCCCGAACCATGCGAATGTAGTAGCAAAAACTCCAGCGCCTATCTGCACAGCCCCATTGACAGCCGCGGCACCGTACCCAGCCGCACCGGCGCTTTGGAGGGTAGCAAATAGGCTCGGCGCCACTACGTTACCGATCCCGGCTTGCACTCCCGCCGCCGCGGAGCCTTCCTCCCCGTCGGGGTCAGCGGTCGAGGTTTCAATGGTACAACATTAACTACACCTCGAGATTGAGGCCATCACTTACCAGCAACAATCCCTTGAGCACCAAAGCCCGCAGCTCCCAGAGCGGGTGCAGCGACGAGAGCTGGAGCAGCCAAAACGACAAGGCTTCCAGCGGTGGCACCGTAGTAGATCGTCTTGGCGGGGTTATTGTACATCCATTGGCCGGCCTTGGTGATGGCAAGAGTGTCAGTAGCGTTACATGTCTTGTTCAGAGAAAGATACTGATGCACCTTTCGAAATCCGGATGGCTCCTCCTCTGATTCGTCTGCGTTGTCGTCCGCTGGTGGCTCCGTGTCTCCTCCGCCGACACCTAGTAGCAGCTGTGAAAGCAGTTTCGCCCGTAGCAGGCCGATAGCTGCTACTTCAGCATAGGTATTTCCGATCTTGAGAACCTGCATCACGCTCTTATCGTCCTTTGATTTGCTTATTGTGCGGTTTGGATGGTAAGATCATCAGCAACACGTCGGTTGTCACGAAGGGCCTTGACCTCTTTATAGATTCTGATGATGGAAGGGAGAACTATGGGCGAATAACTTTAAACCCTAAATACAAGCTCAAAGCAAAAAAACATGTGATGAGGGGATATTCGCAATCGGACGGTCGATTATGTTGGAGGCCGACAGATGTCTGGGAAGTCGGTAACATGGTTGGTTTATAGCTTTGGCTTTCCATTACCCCGCGTCAGCATTGAGCCTTATCGGAAGTGAAATTTTGTCCTCCATTCTCAATGACTTTCCTCTCGATTGACAAGAGCTTCGATTTTATCTCTAGATCTATCCGGACCAATGAACTGGTCACCAGGTCCTTGTTGAGAAATGGATCTGTTCTAGTGACTGGACGACGCTCTCCTTCACGCTTCGGGTCCTTGCATGAGGAATTGTCGTAGGACATATTATATGGCGTCAATAGCTACCCGCAAACGACGGCATCGTTTTCGCGACAGGAATCAATGAAAATTATTGTGCCTTCACCATCTCCCTCGTTTGCTTTACGAATTCAAAGTATACTTGAGCAATCGATAGACATTTCAACGGTACAGCAACATGTAGCGCAATACAGAGAAATAGGTAGGCACAAGCTGCAACTACATGACTTGGAGCTGTGGATGTGGACCCTATCAGCGCCTCGTTTTCCAGCTTGATCACGCTGCTCACAATGTGAAATAGGCGCTGGAGCGTCTTTCTCTCAGAACTCAAAAAGTCCTGACGAACCTGAAGGTCATTGGTTGGCAAGACCGTAAGCGCCGAACCCATGTCAGTTCGTAGGCAAACATCCAGACCGCAGATGTGGCTCAAAAACTGGAATCAAATTCATGGAAACAAAAACCCAAAGCTCTCAACCGAAGACGGTCAACAGCACAGTGGACGAGATACAGATTTCCGGCTTCACTTTCCAGCATTCAATTGCGCACCAATCCTTTGGACATAAATAGGTCTCCTTTTCCCCAACTTTTCAATCGAAATTCAATCAGAACAACTCCATTTCAAACCCTCTTCAGTCCTTCAAATACTGCCCAGCCCAAGACAACCAACAGCACCCTACCGTAGCTCCTATTATTTATCTCTCAATTACCAACTTTTTCCTTCCGAAAAATAAAAATATCATTACCTCCATTATTTCGCTCCATCAACATCGTTGAGCTGCACAAGAGCACTATACCGCTCCGTGACATCCTGCAACCTCTACCTAGGCAGACAAGCAAGCCTCACTCCTCCCATCTACTCTGGTTTCCGCCCTTCTATCGTCCGCACTAAACACCATCGAAGTTTCCATCGTTAGTTACAGCTTCAAGAGCCCCAGGACGTCTGTCTACCCCGAATCCATTATAGTGTTTCAATTCTGCAGCGCACCTTCTTTGAAAGAGAGGCAAAATATCTGCAAGTCAGATCGCCCAGACGTCACTGAATTCGGGTTGAATTTTATGAAGCTTTTGTATGTGGTGTTGGATCGGTGAGCTACAATCTCTTCCTTGTCTTCGTCTTCCTTTCCATTTCCAAAACTCCGTCGTTGTCTATGTTATTTGCTTACGTCCACACTGAATCATCAACTCCAAGCTTTCTTATGGAGAGTTCTCGTCCCCATCACCTGAGACTCAATCGTCAGCTTCATACCCTCTGGTCTTCCGTCATTCAATTTTCGTCACCTCTATTTTCCCCATTCCTCTTCCTGGTTCTTCGTGAGTGCGTCAGTCTTACCTTAGTTTCTACCCGATCACTTACCAAAATCGACTTTGTTCTTGGTCGTTTGCTTCATTTCCCCCTGCGGCAAGTCTCCGCCATCATCACCTTACTGTGAATCGCTCAATACAAGCCGGCACAGAGCTGGCAGCCGGGGATCTCTTCAAGGATTTTATAAAAGGAGCCCCTTTCTTTCTTCAAATCTCTCCCACCATCCTTTTCCTTTCCACAGATTACACCTCGACTGACTCAAAGTAGTCATCACCTATAGTCCCTTTCTCAAGAATACTCAAAGCACAAAGAAGCTTCCACGCCTGCAACAGCTTCTGGAACCCCCCCTGGATCAATTACTCCAAGCAACCATTTAAATACCACTACAAGTATCGAGATCCTCAGAATAACCCTCTCTCTTGCCAGCCGGGCTGCTGATCTTGCTTTCGCGGACCTTGACCAAACCGAGATTTGTCAGCTCAAGGATGCTCTCGATCGGGCTCAGACCGTTATAGAGCACCTCGAGGAGCTCAAGGGGGTCGACCAGACGCAGATCGTTCTGCTGCAGGCCCGCATCGATGAGCTGACTCAAACGATTACGTCTCTGCATGAGGAGAACCGTCGTCTCAAGGAGCAGAGCCCTGAGCCCTTCAGCAAGATCCAGGAGCCCCGTCATCTGGCTCAGGGGCCGTCTTCCCTCCAAATCATCGACATCAGCCGTACCATGCTGGCTGTGTCCTCCGAGTCTCCGTCCGCCTCGTCGCCGATTGAGGAGACTACCGCCATCGATCTGAATGACTTGAACATGGACGACGCTGTTAAGGACGGCTACCTCTCTGTCTCTGACAGTGGATTTGAAGATCTTGGCTCAGACGCTGGTTCTGAATCTACCTAGATTAGTCCATCAAGACGCAACGACTTCGCGAGGCATGGATTATAATAATCAAGCTTTGGACACCTAGGGCAGGTTTCTTAGAGACGTTATGGCAAATAGACGGTGACGGGAAACGGCTACGAAAGCCTCAAAGGTTGATATGATGCTGAGCGGGAAAAAATATCCGGAGGTGTCGCTGGCGTGTGTCCCGAGAGTTATTAGAGGGCTCGGAGTTTCAGCCAGTCGAGGCAGATTTTCCTTTCAAGCTTAGCATTTTCGGAAGTTTTCAGGAGTGACAGAAATTATGGCACTTGATAGTAAAGTAGCATCGCCTTTTTCCAAGAAAACTCGACTAGTTCCCAAATGATAATGTTACTTCGGTCGTCCTCCACCCCGAGAATATCCACCATATCCCACAAACTTCAACCATGCACCCAGACCCCTCGAGCATATCACCGTCCAGAGTGATTGACCCCCTGTCGTCCTTCATGGTACCCGTATCCCTCCTCCCCAAGCGTAGGGCTCACATCGCCGGGGACCCTCGGGCTCGCCGTGACGTCGCTCCCCATCTCCACCGACGAGCCTCCGTACCGCGGACTACTGGGCATCTCGCTCGCGCTGTTCGGGACCTCGAGCTCCGCAGCGTGGGCGTGCACGTTGTGGGCGTGAGTGTGACCGGGCGACGTCGGCGAGTGAGAGTCGTGGAGGCCCGGCTTTGGTTCGGGTGAGGAGTAGGGCGTGTACCCGGGCAACTCCGACATGGCGCTCTGTCGCGATGCCTGTATGGCCGCCGCCTCGTCCGCCCTCCTTCTCTTCTTCCTGCGCCGGAGGATGAAAAAGGCCCCGAGTCCCAGCAGGGCAATGACACCGACGACGCCGCCTACTACACCTCCTGCGATGGCCCCCTTTGACGGGCCATCCGAGTCCGATGGAGCCGTCGACGGAGCCGGCGATGACGACGGCGTCGTGGTGCTGCTGGGCTCCACGACGAGGGTATACTCGGGCGTATACGCCGGCCGCCGGAGCGAGGGGTCAAAGATGTACTGCAAATACACATCGCTCCACGCCCTCGGCGCCCTCTGACTGGCACCGCCCGACGCGGTCCCGCCCACAGCAGCGACAACCTGCGACGGCACGGGCGCGAGCCTCTTGGCAGCCTGGGTATCGAACCGACCCGTGTAATTCTGGCTCGCGAGCGAAAAGATCTCGACGGGCATGTGATCGGCGCAGGTATTGACGTTGCCGCCGCTGCCGTCGTTTTTCGTCTGCATGCCGCCGACGATTAAGAGGTTCTCGCCCGCGGCGTGGCAGGTGTGGCCGTACATGCCGTCGGCGCGGGTGTGCACGAGGATCCAGGTAAAGGTCGGTAGGGTGAGGACCCAGATCTCCTCTGATGTGATGTAGGTTGCGTAGTTTTCGACGCCGGCGATCATGTAAATGTTCCAGGAGGAGGCGTCCGTGGCGGGGACGAGGACGGCGCAGATGTCGGAGCGGCCGGTGGGGATGTCGGGGAGGCCAAACGTTTCTTGGCGGAACCAGAAGCCAGTTTCAATGTCGTAAATGTCGACGAAGGAGAGGTTTGTCTGTTTTGTCGGGTTAGTCTATGCGGGGGAAGAAAAGGGGAGGATTGGTCAGGGGGTTGGAGGTAATGGAGGGTACTTACGTTGACGTTTCCTGCATTGGCACTCTTGATTTGGACACCGTAAGGGGTCGGGTCGCGCGTGGTTTGGCCGCCAATGTTGACGATGATGCCCTTTTCACCGACGGGGATGTGGACCATGGCGCCATTCATGCGCGGGCCGACGTAGGTCGGGACGGATATATTGGTGAGCTTCGGCTGCGAGCGCTCCGCGGTATCAAGCTCGAGCATGCCTTCGAGGACTTGTAGATGTTAGGTCCCAACCTGTTACCATTGACTACGGTAGGAGGGAAAACGCAGACTTACACCGAAAGTCGGATGAAGATGCATACGCGGCATTCTCAGGACTGGATCTTTTCTGCACGTAACCCTCAAAGATGTAACTCCTATTCAAGGTGGACGCGTCGCAAAAGGCCGCGGCTCCTGGCCTGTCCACGATCTCGCCATTATTTGAGACGCTAAAGTCATCCGACTTGGACCACCCCCCGCCGTCGACGTCGAACTCCCATATAGCCGGTTCCGGAAGGTCCTTATCGGCAATGTACGCCGGGTTTTCGATGCTGTTGAAAGAGAACCACCCGCCGAGCTGATAGACCTTGCGGGTGGCTTTGGAGTACCACAGCGCGTGTTCGATGAGACCGTTGGGGACGTCGGGACTCTTGAAGATGGACGTATACGGACCGGTTTGCTGGTTGGTAAAGTTTTCCGAGAGGTCCAGGACCAAGAGCTGGTTATCTGGGATAGCGTTAGAAGCCCCAAGGGCATAACGTGATACGGCGAAAAGCACCACTTACGCATTCCCGCATCATAAGCCCCGGGTTCTGTGTTGTAAAACGTCGTTCCGCTCTTCGGCACGTACGTGTTGCCGCCATCTATGTAAATCTTCCCATCGGCCAACACACCTGCGGCCAGCTTAGATTTGATCCAAGATGGTAAAACCAGGGGAGGGGGGGTTCGACTCACTAGCATGCCTCCAAATTCGGCAATAATGCTGCGAAAGGTCGTATACGCTACTATTTATAGTCGGCGCCGGGATGGAAGTCGGAGCGGAGAAGACGGAAGAAGTAGTGGCAGAGGAGAGGAGGCTCTCCGAGGCGCTGCTCACGGCCTGTCTCACATCCACGACACCAAAGACAGGCTCCAGACCCGCTGCGAAAAGCAGCGCAAGCCACGGAACTCTCATGATGGCAGTGACTCAACGCACCGAAGAAAGATATGACGAAGAGAGGCCAGAAATGCGGCCAGCCGAGCGAGTGGGCATGGACGGGTATTTGCAGGACACCGCGAAGAAGGGGGAAGACTGGGGGTTGGGCTTCGCTTCGTTTACGCCGCACGCTGCAGTAAGAGATATTGAGCCCCCCCCCCCATGTCCGGTTGGTACCAACAAGTTCCGAGAGAATACCGAAAAGGGAAGCATGAGGCGTCCATCTCCAACGGGGTTGGTTGGATCTACATGAAGACGTGCAGGAATGGGTAGCTTCACTTCGGACCATGGTCCATAAGCAGACATTGACGAGACACAGCATGGCACAAACTGTAAGATCCAGAGCTCGCCGGGCAAACAGCAAGCAGTATGGGGAAAAGGATGGGAGGTTACAATACAGAATCAGTGCCTTCTAGCTTCGGAATGCCAGTTTCGGCCGGTCTCGCCGACGATCGAATCAGACAGTTGTCAGCAACGCGGGCAGCAAAAAACTCCATGTAATTGGGTCGGCGTTGTGCGTTTGGCGAAGGTGGTGACAGGATCGCGACCCTCATTTGCCTGGGTTCTCACTTTGCGTGGTCGAATAACTTGGCCCCCACGTGGCCCCCCAATGACTTTTGGTCTGTAAAATATGCAACAAGATGCAGGGAGCCGGAGCCTGCCTGCTTAGTCTTGAGCTGACAGGCCCCCTCAGTAGCTTACCACTTACTACTTGCCTGATTTGGGAGAAGGCAGAAGGAGAAAGAAGCTTATCAATGAGGCCTTTTGGAAGAGTGTTGTCCGTAAGTTTGAATGCGAGGGTGTAGGAGCCAGGCTGTGGCCCTCTCTCATCGATGATTTTGCTCATCAAAACATAGGCTTTCATTACGGAGTGTTTGCCTGTGAAACCAACCAGCAGTGGTGCGTGTCCCAATGGGGATACGGGCGACTCATTGAAAAGAACCCTGCTCGATGAAGTCTGGTCACCTGAGTTGCTAGGAACGAACAAGAGGGAGGCATGTCTATAATGCTCGACAGGCTCTGAGATGAGTTGGTTACATCAGTCTCTCATAGTCCCACTCAAAATGAGATGAACCACGCAAGAGAGAATGAAGCTGAAGAATCACGAGTGAAATCCGGCCACTTGCCCAAATCGGTCATTGAAGCCTCAGCCCCTCACACCCACCCCGCCTGAATAAAAACGCCGCTAAGAGAAGCCAGACCGAGCCCAAGGATCTCACTGAGTCTCTCTCCAACAGGTCGGCACTCTTCCAGCAGGTTGGGGCCGTTCCCCGATAACATTAGCGGGGCCGAGTCACCGACTTTACCGCAACAACATAAACAACCCCCCGTCTCGCTGGTGGACATGCGCAGGTTTCCCTTTTCCCCACCATAACCGTGACCGTGACCACCCCGCGTTCCCGGCGGCCCAGCCCAGCCCAGCCGCCTGAGTCGCCCGTCCCCGTTGCACCTGTACCCGCTGGACCGTACCTCGCCAATCACGTCGCGCCCCTCCGAGATGGCACAAGATGGCACAGCGATCCGGCTTGCGCTGGCGTCCTGAAACCTGCTCACCTCTATGCCGTTTTGGGACTCGGCGACGGTCTCGGTGGCAGTTGGTCACCAGGGCTGTTGCTTGTCATGTGCGACGATGCAGCGAGATAAAGCTTGCCCCCTGCTCGTCTGTCGTCCTGATAAGAGGCGTGGCATTTCCCTCGAAGAGGCACAGCTGAAGGCTTCATCTTCATCTCCATTGTACTCGTTTCTTGTGATTTACTCATAATCCCGAGTCATATTCCCGAGTCAGTTGAGAAAGCGTTCATTTCAGGACCCAAGATACCCCCAAGAAAACACCACTTTAATCAGCACAGGACCGGATCCTGCGCCTATCGCCAAAATGCCGGCCATTCTCCCTGACCAGTTCGTACACCCTCACCCGCACACACACTCTCTCAGACGAGATCTCTCAGGCGAGATGAAGAAAGACTCCAAACTCACAATCATGCCAGAACCCCCTCGGTCGAGCACCACCAACAATCAAAGCTCAACCTCCTCGCAACAACACAACCCAACTCATCCCAACCCCTGCCCTCCACCGTAGACTGCGCCGCCCACCTCGAGCTCCTCGAGACCTTTGTCACCCTCCGCGACGCAGTCCACCTCCTCGCCGCCGACGTGGGCCAGGGCCCCGAGCGCGTGTGGGACCTGTACTGCAACCGCGCAGTCGCCCGCTTCGAGCAATGGAGCGCCGGCGCCCAGAGGCCGGGGCAGATGCCGGCCGTCGATGTGCTCATGGCCTGGCACGCGTTGATGCTGCACCCCAAGGCGTACGCCCGGTTCATCGAGCTCGGTGGTCCGCTGGGCCTGGATGGGATCAACTGGTCTGAGACTGTGAGTGCCCTTTTACAACCTCTGAAGAATTCATGGTTCCTCGTCAAAGAAACAGTGGGATTCTCTTCAGGTGTGTTCACTGTGTGCTAACCCCAACTGCAGTCGAGATCATCAAACCTCGAGAACCTCCTCGCCTCAATCGACCTTCCCTCCCTCCTCTCATCACCCGCACACACCGGCATCTTCACCCACGCCTCTTCGACAGGCACCCCTCTCTTCACCTACCCCCTTGCAGCAGCAATCAACCGCCAATTCTCCTTCTCCCTCAAAATGTCCGCCCACGCCTGGCTCCGCAGCCCAGTCCCGGCACTAACATCGACCCTCGCGGCGGCACAGTCCCGCTACGCGCAGTTCTTCCACCTCATCGCCGCCCACCCGGGCACCGTCATGGTGCCGACGCTCGACATCGACCTCGTCTGGCACACGCACCAGCTGTCGCCCGCGCGGTACCTCGCCTACTCCAAGCGGACGACGGGGAAGCTGGTCGACCATGACGACGAGATTCCCGACGAGAGCTTGGCGGTGCTGTCGACGGATATGAGGGCTTTGTGGAGGGAGGAATTTGGCGAGGAGTATCTTCCCGCTGCCTGCCAGGATGATGCCGGGTGTGGGGGCGGGTGCGGTGGTGGATGTGGAGGTGAGGGAGGCTGCGGAAGCTGCGGTGCCATGAAATGAGGGCAGACATTTGCATCAGCATGGGATAGAGGATCAGGCACGGATAGACAACGGCATTACATGTACATCTTGCATTGAACGTATATCAATCATACAGAGAAAAAAGAAAGAGTGCAAAAGTGAAGCTATTACAATTATTGCCTCGTGGCGGAATCGAACCGCCGATCTTCTCATGTCACTATTACTAGTGAGACGCTATACCACTTAGCCAACAAGGCGCTTATTGGTTGAAATCTGACACAGGCTTGCCAGCTATGAGCCCTTCCGCCAATAACCTCAATCCCATGCTGTGCGTCTCCCGCACCACCTTGCACAAAGACCCTGCATTCTAATTCTCCTCTTCCGGACCTCTCCATATTACGAATCCTGGGCCATCCCGACACGACCACCCACAATCGTCCCCGCCAAGCACGTCAAAGTCGTATTTTGTGTTCTTTTCAAAACTCAATTAGAATGGTTAAAAGGGGCGCACCTCGGCTCACCCAAGTCCCCATCCAATGGCGCATCATAAAAAGGTAAGCAAACTGTCCCAGTCTCCCCAGTGGGCTCATCACCGCAGCACGCGGACAAGGGATGAACGTACAACCAGCCCATTGTAATGATAGATCATAGAATGCGGCCAGGGTTCTTCCTTACGCTGCCGAGGTCCGGCTCCCGTTCCGCTCCATTTTGGCTCCTTCTATCCTTACAGAGGAGCCTTTCAAAAGATCTTGCACGCGATGCCGAGACGGTCGTATCGTCACCCAGCTAACAGTATCAGTACAAGTGAGTACAGTCTCATGTCATGCGAACGCTTTCTCTCGCCTGAATCAAGCCTTGAATCGTGCTGTTGGACCCCTGAAGTGTTGAAGCCCTCTAATAAGGATGTATCTTAAAGTCCTGAGGCTGATGTACTCCACTTTATGCCATCATCTGTCCTGGCATTGTGGGCAAGATCTTTTGAAAGGCCCCTCTGTAGAAGGGGAAGAAAAATGGGTAATTCGATAGGTACCATGGAAGGTGTGGACTTTGTCGGATTCGCCGCTTTGCCGGAGCCGCCGCTCGGGGTTGACAACTTGAAGGAGAATCTCCATTCTAAACTCGGATGGCCCAGTCCTATGCGTCTTGTATCTGTTTATAGACCCCAGATTTGAACTAGTATATAAAGCAACTTCGTCAACGTTCCTCTTGTTCGTGAACTTTGTCTCAGTATCCTTCAGCTACTCATTCATCCTCAGCTCGCTCCTTGGTTTACAACTTACACCAAAGGCAAACTGTAAGACCATCATCACTGTCTTTCCAGGAGCTCGAGATCCCCAAGTTCCCACACCCTTTGTTTTGAGATCCACTCCCAGAAAGATCCCCCAAAGATTCATCAAAATGCGCGCCTCAGCAGTCCTCGCCGCAGCCTGCGCCATGTCCTCCTCCGTCATTGCCGGCGCCGTCCCCCGCGACGCCGCTCCCGCAGCTCACCCCTGGCTGGCCCCCGACGTCGCCGCCGGCGCCGTCCGCGGCCCCTGCCCAATGCTAAACTCCCTCGCCAACCACGGCTACCTCGCCCGCGACGGCAAGGCCATCTCCATGCAGGACCTCATCGCCGGCCTCGGCTCCGCCCTGCACTTCAACGAGTCCCTCGTCCGCACCCTCGGCACGCCCGCCTTCGCGACCTCCACCACCGGCAACCCAAACACCTTCAACCTCGACGACATTGCCAAGCACAACGTCATCGAGCACGACGGCAGCCTGTCCCGCGCCGACTATGCCGTCACGGGCGACGCAAAGACGTTCAACGAGACGGTCTGGGCCGAGACGAGGGGATACCTCGAGGCCGGCTCCGCGGCGACGGACAACAAGGTCGGCGTCGCGACCATGGCTACCGCGCGCAGCAAGCGCATCGCTACCGCCAAGGCCACCAACCCGTCCTTCAACCTGGCCACGAGCCAGGTCACCGTGTCCCTGGGCGAGTCCGCCGTCATCCTCGGCACCATTGGACAGAGCTACACCGAGCCTGCCGCGCCGCTCGAGTGGTTGAAGGTCGTCTTTGAGGAGGAGCGTCTGCCCTTCAACGAGGGATGGAGCACCTCTGCGGATGTGATTACTACCGCCCAGGTCTTGGGTCTGTCGCAGCTTATTGCCACCAGCGGAAGCAGCTAAGCTTCTTCGCTAGAATAGAAATAATAATTGCCATCATTTTTCAACGTTTCAAGGGTCAAGGGTGCCAGAGCAGCGTTCAGTGACATTGCCGGTGTTGATGTGAAGAATCATCCTGCTCTGTTTGTTGGTGGGCCTCACGGCGTCGTCGAAATGTAGCTTGACTCATGAGGCCCTTGGAAGGGCGGCAGTATTTGAGTTCCTGAGCTGCTGAGTAGCATTTGGCCATGGCGCAAAACATTCTTGAGTGTCGTGACTCGGGTGTCGTGACTCGGGAGACTCGGGATGGGGCCATGTGGAATAAACAAAATGGGGCTCAAAGTATCTGCGCCTTCGTTTTCGCTAAAACTCTTCGGCCCGCACAGGGGCAGTGTCAACGAACGTTGCACTGCATGAAAGATCCCATCCCTAGCCGGCACTATGAGCAATTATGCACGGTCAAAAGCCGCTCGCTTCATGACTTGTCTTGGCATTGTGTGGCGTACCTTTGATATATAAGTATATACGGATAATTCAGGGCTCTTTGCAGTCTTTTCTGGGCCCCATTGAGACTGTAACATCGTACAACAGACAAATTGGATCTTTTGTCATGACGAGGCGTAGTGCAGTTGGCTTGAGAAGATGGTTCATTTCTGTGCCGTCGTTTGCTAGTGCTCGTCTAACGGACGGCCTGGGACGGCCTGGGACATTACTGAAAGGAGCGGAAGTAGTGTGAGGCTTAGGAAAAGTATCAGGACCAAGATTTCCAGGTCTTGAGGTCAAGGGTTGTGGACGGGATAAACGGGGGAAAATAAACTAGGAGAAAAAAAAAGAAAGGAGGATGATATAAAGTGGTAGGATCCGGAACCCAATTCGCTTGTAAGACGTTGGGGGCGGCCGCTAGTACAAAAATGGAGCGGGATGCAACTAACTACCCTGAAGTTAGCTTGCTTCACCATCATCAGTCAGGAATCGGTTCCCCAAGCTCAAATCCAAGTGCCTCGATAAGGCCGCCAGCCTACAGTAGGTATTCCAAGTCTACTCAATACGCGCAACATTTGATAGAAAACATGACAGACGTGGTGGAAGCAGCACGTGATGCGGAGTGACTACTCCGATCATGTTTGGGGGTTTGGGGGACAGGGAGCGGGAAGTGAATCGGACGGATCTGCGATATACTTTACTTTAGATAACTTAGCGTGGGTGGTAGACATGCTTACCCCACGCCATGACGTTAGGCGAGAACACTGACGCCTCGAACTCGAGTTGAGCCTCATCCCCTCAACTCTGAGGAGCTTTGCGGCAAGGGACACTCTCACATGACGTCAATTCGAGCTCAGAGCTCCCCTTTTCGAGCTAAGCTCACGTATCTTAAAAGAGCTCCTTCAGCCGCCCCCGTCAAGTGTTTCCTTTCTCATCAATTCAATTTAACAATTCTAGTCCCGATATCACATACAGTTGACGCCGCCCAAACCTTGTCCACAACAACAATCGATTAATTTTGTTAATAATTTATTACACAAACAACACCATCATCATGCCTCGCGACGGATCTGGAGCTTCTGACAACGCCGGCGAGGCAACCCATGACATTGTCCACGGTGTCGGCGAGATCAAGGTACGTCAGGATATCTCCGATATGCCAATCATCTACCCAAATGTACACCACGCTGACCAACTCCTTTTTCCCAGGACCCCCACGTCGACCGCGCCGACAAGACCGCACCCCTCCCCGAGGTCGAAAAGGGTCTCGCCATCGAGGGCCTGTCCGCCAGCGGAGGTTCGAGCCAGGGTCTCGCCAAGGGCGACAGTGCCGGTCAGGGTGGCAGGTCCAACTAAAGGCCACCACTAGTTACGAGGGATGGAGATTGGTACACAAAGAGCAAGATAATCAGCTGTCGACCTATGGTGTACATCTCACGAGAATGATGTCATCGGATGGTGCCTACCATGAGGTAGACTAATGAGACACGAGTTACTCAATGTTCGTCGCTTCCGCCTGGTTTGGGTCGATGAAAATGCCATCCACATTGTTTCTTCATGACATGCCAAAGTGAAATACTAAAGTTATGGAAGAAGAAATACCGCCTTCCATGTCACCAGGCAAAAGCCTGTCAAGCCTACACATGGTCCCTCCCCTGTCCATGACTTCCCCAATAACTCCAATATCAAGGGTCGGGTAACGGGCGCCGCGATTCCGTTGGGAAAGGGGAATACGCCCAGTATGGCATACACTACAACAACATCCGTCAGCCAAAGATGCGAGGAGCTTCTTCAAACACCAGAACATTAGTGTTGGCAACAGACTTGCTTACAAGAAACGATCAATTCTCACGGTAGCCAGGGCCACGCCAATAGATAGCAGATTCGTGGAAACCCCAATAAACCGAGTGCCACAAGAGCGAGAGCGAGGACCATGTCCTTTCCCAGGGACTCCATGCCGACGACGTGTCGATCGCCCATCGAATTCAGACGGGAAAAAAATGTTTCCCCCGTCCCGTAGTGTTTTGCGTGTTGATTGAAAGGTATCCAAGTGGATGGCGTTGAAGTGAGGTTGGTGTACGGCGAAGCGGGCATCGATTTTGGGACGATCCACAATTGAATGAAGACTACGTACAGAAATGTCATTATCCGTTAGCTCGACAGAGCTTCGGACGAACTTCAAGATTCTTCCAATGTCTCACACTGTCAACTCCCGCAAGCCTTTCCCAGGCTTCCAGATCGACCACAGACAAACCACTGTCAATGGTCCCGACGCGGCAGGCGTCAAGCAAAACGCATCAAGACAGTTCATGGTCATATATCAGTAAAGTGAAACTCCAATTCATGAGGAACCTGGAATACTCCATAGTCCATATCAAATCATACCAGCCGCAACCTCATCGTAGAGGCAAAGCGTATGAGATCCCCCCTTTTTTATCTATTTCCCTCCTCCCATGCTCATCATCATGCCCAAAATCAAACGGCGCAAAGCAAAGGCAAAATCCTCCCTTCCCTCCAGGTCTCAAGCCTCAAAGACCAAGACAACACCATCATCACCAGCAGTAACAACCCTCTCCCCAGTCTCCCCCTGCACGAACCCCAAAACACCACCGCCCTCACCATCACCCCGATGTCCCCTCCACTCCTTGACAAGCCCGCCGTCCTGCGCCCTCAAATCCCACCTTCTCACCACCCCGTCCATACCACAGGTCGTCAGCAGCCAGCTATTCTTCACAAACTCCACCTTGACAACACTAAACTCCTCGTGCGCGCCCACAAGGCTCCTCCGCACGGCGAACCTCCTCCCCGCATCAAACACCGTCACGCTCCCGTCAACGGACCCCGCAGCCAGCAGCGTCGAAATCTGCCCCGGCCCGCCCGCCGCCGTCGTGAAGCTAAGCGCCTCGATCGAATCCGACGCCGTCTGCAGCGCCGCGAGAATCTGCCCGCCCGCGGCAACGTCCGCGCCACTCTTGCTCTTGCCCTTGGCCCCCTTACCCGCCTGCGCGCTGCTCGCCAGCCTCGGCAAGCTCACAATACGGATCGCGCCGCCCGCGCCGCCGACGGCCACCAGCGCGCCCTTGGGGTCCACCGCGACGCTGTACAGCCCGCCCTCGACCGCGAACCGCTGGTCCTCGGCCGTCAGGCTCACCGTCGTCTGGCCGTTGCTCTCCACCAGGCCACTGGCGGCCGCCTCGCCCCAGACATCCCACACGTACAGGCTCGCGTCCTCGGAGACGGTGCAGAGCAAGTTGCCGTCGGGCGTCCAGGCGCCCGCGGTGACGGGGGCCTGGTGGAGCCAGTACGTCTGCACGAGCTGCAGTGCGTTGGCCGGGTTGCCGCCGCCCGCGGCGATGTCGATGGTGTACACCCAGACCGAGTTGTCGCTGGCGCCAATGGCAATGGTGTTTGGGTATTTGGGGCTCGGGCAGGGCGCGATCCAGTTGATCTCGGGGACCTCCTGCGCCTCGGCGATGAACTTGATTTGCACGCTGGCGGCCTCCGCCGAGGCCGAGTTTACGCGCAGGGCGTGGACGCGGAGCTTGCCGTCCATGCCGCCGCTGACGAGAAAGTCGCCCTTGGGGAGGGTGAAGGCCAGGGCGTTGATGCTGTCCGTGTGGCCGTCGATGGCGTAGATGGTCTGGAGCTCGGTGGACTGTTGCTGGGAGGTGTCGCCCGAGTAGGAGGCCGGGAGGACGGGGCGGGAGGCGGCGGTGGCGGTGGAGATGAGGTAGCCCTTGCCGGGTGCGTCGTCGGCGTCGCCCTCGGAGCCGCCGGTAGCGATGAGGGTCGGGTGGACGGGGTGCTGGGCGATGGCGAAGACGGAGTCCTTGTGTGCGTCAAAGTAGGCGACCGAGTCGTTTTGGAGGTTGATTTCTTCGTTTTCGTCGTCAGAGTCCATGGGCATGTCCTCGTCGTCGACATTGACCTCTTCGCCAACCTCGTCGGCCTCGAGCATCTCGGGCTCCGACTCGTGACCGTCATCGACGGTTGTCTTTTCGTGAGGGGCCGACATTTTGGGTGCCGGTGATGGTCGTCTTGATGTTGGAAGTGTTGCGCAAGGGTTTTGCACTCTTGAAGTAATGCGCCGACTTCCGAATTTTACGTCGAAAGATATATAGTGATGACGTAGGAAGAAGCGCCGGGTACTGATCCGTAATTTATTGCCCAAAAACAGAAAGAAGGCGTAGAAGCAGGAGGACGTTTTATTAATCGTCAATCGAGGTTCCGCGTGCTTGATAAGCAGGATTGCGCGCGCAGTCTGGGCACTCTTTCTGGGTAGGCAGGAACGAATTTTTTTGTAGCTTTGGATGGCGGGGTGGCGGGGTAATTCGCAGTGAGGTGTCTAGAAACTGCAGGCGGTGAGGTAGGTACTTGGTATTCTTCTGCGCCGGGGCCACAGGTTGCCGGGCCGCCCAGAGGAAGGATGTGGAGGTCGGTGTGACTCTTCACCGGGCATCGGCGGCACGGCGCTTGGCCCGGGTTGAATGAATGCCCGCGATTATATGGCATGGTGTCCAGTCTTGTACATTGCGCGATTATATCTCCTAGTGTCCTAGTATTCGTGTTCCTTGAAAAATGCCCTTATAACTACCTTACCTATGACGGATCTTGAGCCGCTTCTCACTTTCTTACGTGGATCGCTTCCCGGTGATGCACATCTCATCAAGACTTTCTAGTTTCTACGCCTTTACCCAGGGCAGGCATATCTTCTTGTCTACTGTGCTCAAACACAACATCGCCATCGAAACCTCCCAGTGGCCCTCATGACAAGCCTCCCCCGCTAAAATCAGACATTTAAACGCCCCATACGCTGGTGTAAAAATGACCCCTCACAACAGTGATATATCCATCTCATAACAATTCCCCTCCATTACACTTGATATTCCCGCTCCTCCATGCAAATCATCTCAACCTCTCAGTACCCTAGGTAGCTTACGAACTCCCGCGACTAACGTCACCTCCGATTATCAGCAGGCAATTCCGTAGGCCCCTCCCCGCCATCCAACTCAGCAGGCTGCTGCGGCTGCGTCCACCCCTTGAACTGCGTGTGTCCCCCTCCTCCATGCTGGCCGCCGGGGTTCATGAGAACCTTATCATTGTTGTAATACCCAGCAACGTCCGTCCCAATCATCTCCGACGCGGGCGACGCCTGGGGGCCCTGCCCGTTCTGCTGCTGCTGTTGTGCGTACTGCTGACTCTGATACGCGTACGCGCTCTGAGCTCCCATGGGCGACTGCCCATCCATCTCAGGCGCCGTCGGCGTCTCGACGGGCTTCACGCCCGCATATCGGTGCTTCCGCCGTCTCCACCACAAAAATAGACCTACGAGCGCGGCTATCGCGACGACGGGCACGACGACAGCCACAGCGACGATGCCGCCCGTGGACAGACCACCAGTGTTCGCGCTGCTGGTGGTGTTCTCCGCCCCGGCCGCCGTCCCGGTTGCACTCGCACTCGCATCCGTCACTCCGCTCCGCGCCGCCGCAGTCTCCGTTCCCGTCCCCGTTACCGTTGTCGTCGCAGCCGAGGTCGTCTGGGGCAGAAGATCGCTCGCCTGATACACCATCCTAATACCCCACGCATTCACACCATCACGGTTCTTCATCGTGACAGCCTGGGTAGCCACAACCCCGTCGTCTGTCCGCGTAATATCAACGACCGTCGCGGGGCCAGCCATCCACGTGCAAAATTGTGTCTCCCACACATTTGCGAGGGTCATGTCGTCCTGGACGCAGGACAGCGTCATGTCGCCGCGGAAGGGGCAGCACGTGACGGTCGTGATGGAGCGCACGCCGCCATTGCGCGAGCAGTACGGTTGCGCGGTGTAGCCCGTCGGACAGACGGTCCCGGGGGAGTAGAAGGCCGTGCTGGCGCCGTTAAACTTGTCGGGCAGGCATGAAGGGTCGTTATCGATGGCGTATACATTGTTGGTGAGGTAGATGCCGGAGCAGGAGGACGCGGGCGGGGAGAAGTCGGCTGTCTTGAGCGGGTTTTCAGGAAATGTTGACGCGATGAACGTCGTTTTTGTTGATGTCATTTTGAATCGAGGGTGTATGTGGTGAACGAATGTGAGAACTGGCGTTTAGATGCCGCTTTTCGACGCGGGATTGGACTCGAGAGGTCGATATCGAGGTTTAGTCTGCCGTCGACTACTCGTGTAAGACGAGAAAGGGGTGGATGACTACGTGTGGATACTACTACACTGCGGGATCGAGAAACCTGACATCAAGAGGCGATTTGCAAACGACTGAAAGGTAACAATTGGCAAGTAGCTGCGGTGAGCAGTAGGCAAAATGACAAGAAAAGAAGGAAAACGGGGACTCGATCAGCAGGGAACAAGGGAACCACTCGCTTTTCACGAAATCCTTCGTGCTCAGTTACCAGCTCACATATTTGCACTCACACGCCCCCCCTTCCGGGTCGCCCCGTCTAGTCCGCGCCGGCCAGTCAGACGGCGCCAATCTGACACCACGGCCGATGAACCCCATGGTTGGTGTCCTATCGCGCGAGACGGTGAAAAGAGAAGCGGAGAGTGATTCGGGCAGGTCGGGGCGGGACAGCAGGGGGAGGGGGGGGGCGAGCATCTCAGGCATCGCAGGCAACGAGATAAACGGTACCAGCACACCATCGCTTTTCGAAGGGAGGAAAAAGTCATCAATTTGGATGTGACGCTAGGAAGAAGGGGGAAATAGGTGAATGGCGTTGAATTGGGGCCAAGCGACATACCCATCGTCGCGCAGGCGCTGGGCGGAGTCTGTGAGGTGCATTCGCGAATCCTTCGGCAGGGATCTGGTGACCAGGGGCTGAGCCGACGGGCGTGTCTGCATCCGTGATCTGTCCAATGTTAAGTGCCTTGATCCTCGGGAAGCTGAACCATTACTGCCACTGTCGCTGGCGCTGACAAAGTTTTGCTGCCGATGCTGGTGCTGATAGTGCTATTCTGCGATTCCCATTGTAAAGCAGAGATATTAGACTGGGAGGGCGGTAGAGCAAAAAGGACGAGACGCGACCGCCTCCCCTTTCTGATACAAGACCGCTGCGGCCAGTCCATCCGTCAAATTCTTGGCTCATTGGTGTCGCGAGCCCTTTAAATTCTAGCGCGTGAGCAGGAAATTTCGAAAATAAAGGGATGAGGTCGTTTCTTTTCCCAATTGTGCGGTTTCCTGCGGATATTGACAGAACAAGGTAACTTCAGTCCCGCGCTGGCGGACGATCGAACGGGACGGGCCTCAGCTGCTTCTCATCCACTCTTCAACTCTTCGTCGATTGGCGATTCCGGGCGAACAATGGAATGTCCTCTCTATATTTGCTTCTCTGTGAACTAAGGTAGTGAACCGGTGAATTGATTGGCAAAGGTTCGTGGCGGGGTTGTGCCGCGTTGGAAATGGGATGGGTTGCAAAGCCCCACGACGGCGTCCCGGCTAAGGCATCATGCACTTCGTCAGGCAAGGCTGTAGCACCCACTCAAGGCGAAGCCTGTAAGCACTAGACAAAGTAGAGGGGCAGTCATCCCAAATAAAGCTTTTAGGAATCCAGCCACGCCCCTCGACAGCCCAGCAAGGCGTTTATCGGCCATGTCTTACTTTTTGGGTACCTGACGAGACGTGCTAGCGGCACCATGGCCGTTGATCGCCAATGATATGCGGAGATGCGGTCGCAGTCTAAGACGTGTCTCGGCTCGTCGAGACTCAAGAGAGGCTCTTCCGGGGAGACGTCGAGGGAGTTGCGAAATTCGATCTCTGTACAAGGGTGATTTTATGTATGAATTGTCATTGTTACACGTATACAGTAGCCAGCAAATTCTGAAATGTACGTGTATAGCAGCAGAAATTCGTCCATGAGTCCTCAGGGTCTTTCATAGACCAAATAAGGCCCTACGCCAAACGCCACACCTTTGCCCCAGAAAGTGACACAACGCCTTCTTCAATGTTAGAAATATGACAGATAACTCCCCCTCGCCAAAAAAGCGGCTACTATTTGAGTGGGCCCATGCCCATCATCTTTTGGTGGTCGATATGCTGGCCTCTCGCGGTTATGGTCCGGTATTCATGACTATCGTCGTTGCGGTTGTTTGGCAACTCTAATGGTACCGGAGCCGCAAGCTCGGACGTCGGCGTCACGTTCTGTCCCGTCACGGACGATTCCCCTTCTGAAAGATTTGGCAGCTTGGAACCTGCATAGCCCTTGTAGCCCCTGTACTGCTGCGTATGTGGATGTTGATGAACGTGAGCCGCCGTCAAGGAGGACTGATACGTCGACGAAGGAGACTGCACGGCTTGCATGTTCTGCATGGCCGGCTGTTGTTGCTGCTGGTACTGCTGGTATTGTTGCTGCATATTCGGCACCTGATGAACATGGTTCGTCTGATTCATCGTCGAGCTCTGATTCGGGATCGAGTCCTGCGGAGGGCCGTTGCCGTTCATGCGATTATACCTTTCCGCTCGTCGTTTCCTCCACCACCAAAATGCGATGCCGGCCACCAATCCGATGAAAACGACCGGCACGACAGCCGCGATCGCAACGGCGGCGCCGGTGGACAGCTCGGATGACCCGGATGCGGTCGCTCTTGCTGTGGCTGCGGTCCCCGTGATTAATCCTGTATTCGTCCTCACAATGTCCCAGTCTGTGCCGCTCGCCGCTGTCGCGCTTGCAAATTCTACATCGGACGACTGATAGACCATGCGTACGCCGTAAGCATTTACACCACCAGGAGGGGTCATAAGCGCCTGTTCAGTCCAGGTGCGGCCGTCGTCAGTGTGAGTGATGTCGATGCGCGTAGCCTCAGGGGCAATCCACGTGCAGAAAAGATTGGCCCATTGACCGGCGAGAGTGGCGGGGTCGACGGCGGAAAGGATGATATCGCTGCGATATGGGCAGCAAGTGACCGTAGTGATGCTGTGGACACCAATGTTGTCGACCTTGGCGGTCATGTAGCCCTGCGGGCACACATAGCCGGGGGAGAAGTAAGCAGTCTCCTGCTTATTGAGGCTTGTGGGCAAACATTCGTCTTGGGGGTCGACCATGTAGACGTCGCCATAGTAGATGCCATCGCACTGGGTTGGCTGTGCGAACTGGGTCGTCAAGGGGTTGAAAGGGAAGCTTGTGACAACGACAGTCTGATGCGTATTGGTACTGATAGATGCCGTTACCGCTGCCGTGGTCGCGGTTGCCGCCATGGCAAACGGCAGCCTTGGGGGATAGCGGACGACCGGCCGGGGTGATTATAGGCAGACACTGGGTGGCAGAGCCGGGCCCGAGAAACGGGACGGGGTTGTTGAAGCTAGGCCGGATGGATCGAAGAGACAAGCGGTCACAACCGCGGTTTGGCCTGTCTTTGAAAGTTCCTGCAGCAGTGCAGAGCCGTAACTGGGTGGATTGCCGCAACTCGCCGAGATGCAGGCCGAAGCCACCGCCGCAGTGTGTCTTGTTTGACTCGGGAGGATTTTGCGGCGCCCATGCGGTGCTAGGCAGCAGTTTTTCTCTTTTTTTTTTTTTTTTTGAGTTGAAATCTCTGGGAAATTGTATGTGGAAGAGGGGAGGAACTTGAAAGGTCGATCGTTCTGAAGGCCAGAAGCGGGGACCGAATGCAAGAAATCTGAACCAATCCTCGCTTCATTTCCTTTACTGGAGCTTTTGGGGGCCTTGTTTTCCAGCTGACAGCAATGAAAGAAGAGCCAGCGGAAGAAATATCGGGGAACTGATGCTGGACCAGGGGGCGAACACGATGAAGGCAGGAGACCAGTCCAATGAGGGCTGGTAACTGGAAAGACAAGGTCCAAAAGGGTGGGTTCTGAGGGGGGGCGGAGCGAAAGGGATGGACCAGGGTTCGAAGAAGCGAAAGCGGTAGCGGGAATCGAGACAAGCCCGTTCAAAAAGCCGTCTCAAAGTTGGTGGTGTCTCTGGGTCTCGTTTCCTCTTTTGGTCGGTTTCTGGCCGTGGCATGATGGGAGGATCCGTCGGTCCTGGTGGGAAACTTGGAGAGACAGCTTCAAAGGTTGCTGTTTTGTAATCCCCTTCGAGTGCTCTGTAACAGTCGTCGACTGCGCAGGGCTGAACGCAATGCAGCGACGCGAACGGATTGATCCCGGGACTTTGGGGACATATTGGTTGACAGATATTCTTTCCCGCGCCGTCAATATCTACTGGTGGAGTTCGTATGCTGCACTTGCAGTG
Source organism: Colletotrichum orchidophilum (assembly GCF_001831195.1). Lineage (NCBI taxonomy): Eukaryota > Fungi > Ascomycota > Sordariomycetes > Glomerellales > Glomerellaceae > Colletotrichum > Colletotrichum orchidophilum. Next base: position 214,121 of record NW_019172992.1, on the reverse strand, counting down.
GGTGGCAGCGAGTATCGACAAGAGGGCATCTGGATTTGTTGGTCAGCCACGATGATCCATCATGCACATAGCTGTCTGTCCACGGACCATTGACCACAGGCTGCGGATGGGCTCCCGTCTCGTGTCGTCTCGTGTCGTCTCATCTTAAGTTCTCAACCGGTCGATGCCATCCCAAGCGTGACCGCCAGCTTGGGGCTCGTGCCATACCCGCATCGGCTTGTTGAACTGACTTTTAGCAAGACGCCGGGAGAATACCCGTAGATGAAGGCGGTGGGATTCAGCATGGTGATAGAGCGAATGTCGGATTGCCGTCTTCGATGTTGGGTGGAAGCGAAGTCTTTGTTCAAACGGATGGGAACAATCAATGAGATATCTAAGAAGTGGTGCAGATCGCGGAGGGGAAACCTCCTTGCTCCCCCAGTCTGACGCCTTCCGTCGGGTCGTTCCTCTGATATTTTTGAGTTCTTCGCCCCTGGCACCGACAGTTCGTGGAAAGCGGATCCCAGGGGTAATTAAAAGCGGAGACTGTATCACGCTAAGGCTGCTTAGGTGCTTAGGTCAGCCAGGATTCCGCTCCTTCCAAAATCCTTCACGGCCACGACAGCAACCTCGGAAGCTGTGTGGCCCTCGTTGACCTTCATTTTTGGATGATGGGAGGGCGTCACCTATGAGGGATCGAAAAGAGAGGTCTTCATAATGGTATTAGTTGAGGTACTTACTCTGACCATCTCTCTGGAGCGAAAAGACCTTCCAACCCATCATATCAATGCAATGATGAATTTCTCTCTGCGTGGGTTATACATGTTTTGAATCTCTTTGAGATCTTGTGACCAATCATACAGCATTGACGGCACATGGCGGAACCTTTATTCGATCTTGCAGAAGGTTTTAGTCGAAGCTTGATCCCCCATGGGTCGCTTGCACCGATTTGACCGTTTGGTGTATCCGGGCTCCTGGGAGGACGACATCAACGCGATGATTGGCCATGTTTACTGAGGGCATTCTCACATGCATCCCTATAGCTTTCCTGAAAGGTTGATGCTTGTTATCTATCATTGAACAACATCGTCAGTCATCTAGCTGTCTTATTCGCTGTATTCTCATGGAATTGAGAGGCTACGTAGAGAATCAAACGTCCAACTTACTTTTCAGTGAGACCAAACAACCTTAGCCAAGCCATTCCGACAAACTGCCCAATCCTGCAAGCTATAAATCCAAAGACACAAACTCATCTTCCTCACCCTTGACCCGAACCTCCACGCCTCCCCTGACAGCCTTCCCAAAATCTCCAGACAACCAATTCCTCACCATCTGCAGCCCAACCTCGGGCTGATCCAACGGCACCATGTGCCCCGACCCCTCGACAGTCACAAACGCGAACCTAGTCTCCTTGCCTCCCCTCGTAACCTTGGAAACCTGCTTCCACAATCCAGCGCGCACCCTCTCCCCGCCCTTGACCGCAAACCACGGCTCGGGCGCCCTGGAGACGAACTCGACCTGTCCGGCCCACGATAGCTTATTCGTCCACCGCACGTTACCCGCCGTATTGCACGCGAGGTCCAAGTCGCCATTGTACACCAGCACGTCGATGCCCGACTCGAGAATATACTTGACATCGCCCTCAGTACTGAGGAATTCGTCGCCCGCCAGCGCGAACCGCTCATTGACGCTCTCCGAAATGAGACTAAAGTTCTTGCCCACCGCCTCGGGGACCTCGAGCGCGGCCAGCACGCGCTCGGACTTGATGTACCCCTCGATGCCGTCGCCCGCGCCATAGCATATCTTCTCCGTCTCGCACGGCCGCGTGATATCAAACGGGTTCCGCCCACCAGTCTTGACGTCCTGGTAATACAGCAGATCGACGTGGCTGAAACAAAATTCCGCCGCGGCGCCGCAGATGATGGGATCTGGGAACCCGTAGCACGCCTGCTGGAGGTACATACACCGCGGCAGCGCGTCCGCGATCCGGCCGCACATGGTCTCGTTGAAGACCGGCTCGGGGACGCCGGGTTTGGTGGTGCACAGGGTGTCGTAGAAGCCCCACGTCGTGTCCGCGGGCGAGACGTAGCCGTTGCCAATGAGCACCGACGCCAGCGGGACCTTGAACTCGGGCGGGGGGGAACCCGTGTTGTAGGCTACGATCTCGGCGGCGAGGGCGGGAATGTAGTGCCCGCCGTAGCTCTCGCCGACGATGTGGAAGGGAACGGCGGCTAGACCGGGGAAGGCCTGGTAGAAGATGCGGAGGAAGATATTCATGTCCTCGGCTGCAGTGTAGGACGTCGAGGGCGGAGTCACGTCCTTGTCAAAGTAGGACAGCCCCGTGCCGGCGGGCTGGTCAACGAAGATCATGGAGGAGTTGGCGTTCCAGGCGTAGGGGTTGTGGACTGTTCCCGTGCCATTGTCGTTGATGAGGCAGGGTCCCAGTTCCAGCATGAGGCCTAGGCCCATGATTAATTGCGATTGATAGGCTGTGGCTTGTTGCGCTTCACTCACCAACGAGGCCGCTGCCGCCTGGTCCACCAGTCATCCAGAGACTGAGAGGGTCATTTTCGGGATCGTTCAGACTCTCAAAATACCCTACCGACAAGTGTTTAGAGCCGCGTTGTCATTCTAGATCTTGACGCTCTCACTCACAAAAGAAGAGGTGCTTTCCACCTGTGTCCAGCCAGCCAGTCCACTGCCTGGAACCCGCGTCGCAGATCTCATCACTCTGCTCCTTGATGCGAATAGCGTGATGTGGGTGTTCAGGCACAGAGAGAGTGGTGAACTCGGGTAACTCAATGTCCGCCTGCGTTGCGACGGCGGATGTGAAACCAGTGAGAAGCGCGAGTCCGGAGACCGCCGAGGACATAATCCAGACCATCTCGGCTTAGTTGTGAGCCGGGCGATGCTCAATTGATGATATGCGGCGATCAATTGATGAGAGATGAATGAGAAGAATCTCCGCTTGGTGAAGAGATAAAAGCGATAAGGTGTGACGAATTCGGTGCACTTTTGAGAGTTTTGAGTTGGGATCCTGTAAGCACAGCGTCCCGATCAGGAAGGCCCGGAGCCGAGTGGAGTCGGCTCGGTGTACCGGGGTCCCAAGTCTTCAGTCTGGAATCTTCGGGTCATCACTATGTGTACCTTGATGACCAGCCCAGATACTCAACACGGCGATGGATCTGTACCAGGAACTATAGGTAGCTAACAGAGGGTTCATTCCGTGACAGTTGAGGAAATCTGTATGCTTGATAACGAAGCGAGGCTTATCGGCACAGTTGCATAATTCACGGAGAGGTACACACATTTGATTTGAGTTATTAGATTACTGACTGGAGCTGATTACCAGCTAGGTAGGGAGATGTTTTCCACCGAGCTGATGGACTACCTTGGGCTCAAAGGTAGCTTCTCTTGATCGAGGACAGGAGGCATGCATTGACGGCCATGGCGTTCGTTGCCATTGACTGGGCTTCCAGGAGACTTCTTCAATCTCAGTCACCTTTCCAATCACCTTGAGTTAACCTCGTCTTATGTCCTAATCAGAAGATTACTCAGATGAAAAAGTTGTCGCCATAGCACATGCTATCCAAGTCATCACCAGATGCAAAACCTAGTTGAACGTGCCCAGTTGAACGTGAGAATATCAATATTTTGTCCCGGCTAAAGATGCCTGTCTAAGGTACCAAAAACAGTTTCGCATGCCCAATAATGCAAAGTTGAACCCCAACAAAAACAATCATTTTCATTGTTTTGTTGTTTAGAACTCCCCGGTGGCCCATGTCTCCGGCCCCCAAAACCGCCCATATTCATACTTTATAAATATGATATTGTATTTTATTCCCTGTTGAAATCGCAGGAACTCAAATCCCTCGCTTGCTAAGAGATGATTGGAAAAATGTTGAAAGATGGTAGGAAGACGAATCAGTCAACATCAGGAGCATCCTTCTATGAGATGCCCGTCTGATGTGAATTAGTCGTTCCCAATTTGCAAACATGAAGGCTGTCATGCAGGCACGAGTCTTTGGTCTGCTGGTATCATGTCTATCAGATGCAGAATCATCGATTTACTCTTGCGTAGTGTCCTCGACGGGAGGGCAAGTGCAGAAGAGGTGAGTGTCACCGTATGCTGTACTGTGTCAGTGGAATGCAACCTGGAAGAGAAATGGGCAAACTTACTGTCGTCAACGCGAGCTACGCTAGGCCAGAACTTCTTCTCCTTGAGGTGAGGCAAGGGATACGCAGCCTTCTCACGGGAGTAAGGACGGTCCCACTTGCCCTCGCCATCACCCAGAATAACGTCCATCTGGGGGTGAGGTGCCATCCGGAGGACGTTGCCCTCACGCGGCTGCTTGCCCTCCTCGACCTCGCGAATCTCCTCGCGGATGCTAATGAGGGCGTCGACGAAGCGGTCGAGCTCCTCCTTGCTCTCACTCTCCGTGGGCTCGATCATGAGCGTGTTGGCGACGGGGAAGCTCATGGTCGGGGCGTGGAAGCCGTAGTCCTGGAGACGCTTGGCGATGTCGATGGCCTCGACGCCGGCGGTGGTGATGAAGGGACGAGCGTCAAGGATGAACTCGTGTGCGCAGCGGCCGTTCTCGTTGGTGTAGAGGATCTTGTAGTGGGGCTTGAGGCGGGCGAGGATGTAGTTGGCGTTGAGGATGGCGGTCTTGGTGGCGAGGCGCAGGCCGTCGTTGCCCATCAGTGCGTTGTATGCCCAGCTAATGGGCAGGATACCGGCGCTGCCGAAGGGAGCGCTGGAAACCATGGCCTGGTCGGCATCGTGGGCAAGACCGGGCAGGAAGGGAGCGAGATGCTCCTTGACGCAGATGGGTCCGACACCGGGGCCACCACCGCCGTGGGGAATGCAGAAAGTCTTGTGGAGGTTGAGATGGCAGACGTCGGCACCGATCTCGCCGGGCGAGGCAATGCCGATCTGGGCGTTCATGTTGGCACCGTCCATGTAGACCTGACCACCGTACTTGTGAACGAGTTCACAAGCCTTCTTCACGGCGGGTTCGTAGACTCCGTAGGTGCTAGGATAGGTGACCATGAAAGCACCCAACTCCTCGGCGTGCTTCTTGCACTTGGCTTCCAAGTCCTCAATGTCCAAGTTTCCGGTCTTTTGATCGCACTTGATGGGGACGACGCGCATGCCGGCCATGGCAGCGGACGCGGGGTTGGTGCCGTGGGCGGAAACAGGGATCAAGCAAATGTCACGCTTCTCGCCGCCGGGTTGTGCCTGGAGGTGCTTGCGGATGGCCTGAAGACCGGCAAATTCGCCTTGAGCGCCAGAGTTGGGCTGCAGGGAGACGGCATCCATGGCAGTGATGCCCTTCAGTTGCTCAGAAAGACTCTCAATCAAGGCGTTGTAGCCCGGGAGCTCGCTGGCGGGTGTGTGAGGGTGGATGGTGGAGAAGCCGGGAAGGGTAATCAGAGCCATCTCGGTCGCACCGTTCAGCTTCATGGTGCAGGATCCGAGAGGGATCATGGAGTGAACGAGAGACAGATCCTTGGACTGGAGGTAGTGGATGTAGCGAAGGATCTCAGTCTCGCTGCGGTGGGTGTTGAAGACGGGGTGTGTGAGGTATGCAGACTGACGGCGCAGAGTCTCGGGAAGAAGTTCGGTGACATCCTTAGTGAGAGCACCGTAGGCCTTGCTCGCAATCTCGGTGGTCTGAGTGCCGGTAGCGCTGCCGAGGACAGCGGCGATGGACTTGAACACCTCCTCAGTGACATGCTCGTTGACGCTGATACCAATGTCACCGTTTCCGTAATCACGGAAGCCTAGGCCAGCCTTCTTGGCCTCCTCCAGGATCTTCTGGGAACGGTCACTAGCCTTAATGACGACGGTGTCGAAAAGGACCTTGCCGTCAGGGCTGGCGCTACTCTGCTCGGTCTCCAAACCCGAAGCCTCGGCGACAGCCTGGACTCCACGGGCAAGACGGACCAATCTCGAAGCAATCTCCTTCAGGCCCTCAGGTCCGTGGTAGACGGCAAACAAGGCAGCCATGTTGGCCAAAAGAGCCTGGGCAGTGCAAACGTTGCTGGTGGCCTTCTCGCGACGAATGTGTTGCTCACGGGTTTGCAGAGCCAGTCTCAAGGCACGATTGCCGTTTCGGTCCTTGGAGACCCCGACCAGCCGGCCGGGCATACGGCGCTTGTGGGCTTCCTTGACGGCAAAGAACGCGGCATGGGGTCCACCAAAGCCGAGAGGAACGCCGAAACGCTGGGCACTGCCAAAGGCAATATCAGCACCCCATTCGCCAGGGGGCGTGAGGACCGTCAAAGCCAGCAGGTCGGTGGCGGCGCTGAGGAGGGCACCTTGGGAGTGAACGAGGTCGGAGAGTCCCTTGAAGTCCTCGACCTTGCCCTTGGTGTCGGGATACTGGACCATGACACCAATCAAGTCCTGTCCTAGCGCCTTAATCTTCTCCACAGAGTCTGCGGCGCTCACGTCAATAACCTCGACCTTTATGCCGAATCCCTGAGCTCTGCTCTGGAGAACGGAAATAGACTGAGGGTGAACGAGATGTGAAACGACAAAGGTCTTGCCCGGTCTCTTGGCCCGGGATGATGAGAGAGCATTCATGGACAGAGTCATGGCCTCGGCGGCGGCCGTACCCTCATCCAACAAACTGGCGTTGGAAATGGGGAGTCCAGTCAGATCGGACACCATGGTCTGGTAGTTGAGCAGCGACTCAAGACGACCCTGGCTGATTTCCGGTTGGTAGGGCGTGTAACTCGTGTACCAGGCAGGGCTCTCTAGTACATTGGTCTGAATAACACGGGGCGTGACGCTGGGGTTGTATCCGGCACCAATGAGAGGCTTGGGAGCGGCCTCGTTGGCCTTGGCCCACGCCGTGGCTCTCGCCATAATCTTGGTCTCATCCATGGGGCCCTCATTGTCCCAGGCAAAGGTCTTCCTCTCGGAGATGACATCCGGAGGGACAACCTGGGCAATGAACTCATCAATTGACCTTGCCGGAGGGTCGAGCGCCTTTAACATGGCCTCGGCATCGGTAACGTCAGGGCCGATGTGTCGGGGGATAAAGGACTCGGGCCTCTGGAGCGGTTCAAGGGAGGGGTCCACTGAGCTGATCTTCGCACTGGTGGCATGCTGGAGAGATGCGAAGGCGCTGAATGTCCTCACACGGGGAATCCGAGAGGATGCCGAGCTTGAGGCACATGAGTTGCAAACCCACGAGGAAGCTGGTGTCTGGCGGGCGGCGATCCTTGACCTCGGGGCAGCCAGCCGAAGCTGGCGGGGGAGGGGCAATCTCAATGATGCCATGGTGGGAAACGAGCAGATTGGCAATTCACTAAGAGAATAAAAATGCCAGTGAGACTCGCAGAATTCGAATTGTGTCTCGAGAAAAAAAGGATGAGGAGAAAAAGAAGAAGGACAAGTAATGTGGTTGAGAGAGAGTCGTGCGTATACAAGTATTGCTCGGATCTGGGGCCGATATCGTTGTAGCTCAAGAAGCAGCACCCTTGTCGCCACCAACTTGCGATCCGAGATGCGACTCGGGATAAAAGCGACCAAGCTCGTACGCAGCCCAAATCTGTTTCGAAACACCTGAACGCAGGTCTTGACGCGGATGAGGTTTCTATTGAACAGATGAGATGATTATTCGCGAAGAAAAGAAGCAGAAGAAGGGAAAAGAACAGCTCTGGAATGCTCTTCAAATATGAAGGAGTCGGTGAGAGCTTGGGAATAATAGCGGCCGGCAACCAGCCGCCCTTTCTTTCTTGCTTTTTTTGCGGCAACGGATACTTATCGAGACAGCGGTACGTACTGCATAGTCAACACATCTCCCGGGATACCGTTCCTGAGTCGAGTAAGTAGTTCCCCCTACTAATACTGAGGTGCTGGACCGCCCGCTCGTTCGCCCGCCGCCGCAACGGACACCCAAAACACCCGACACCAAACACCAACCCTTTCGGTTGGTTACGGGATCCCTGGGAACCGCGCACCAACACCCTGAGGTGAGACTTTGCCTTATCAGGTCCGCTGATAAGCGCGGTCAAGACGATAGGAAGCTTGCCTTGATGATGGGCTCCAGTTCCCCAGCCCTTCCCTGGCTTTGGGGCCCCGGCGCGTTGGGCAAATGCTCGGCGAGCCATCCACGAGCCAGCATTACGTCCAGAAACGGATGTGCAGGTCAATGACATGTCATGGAGGGTGGCGGGCGGGAGGCTAGGTTCTGGGGCTCTCGTCTGCGCAGTGTATCCCAAGCGGTTGTACGGATACGGAGTATGGTTTGGAGGGGCGCGGATGAGAAACCGAATGCTCGGTCAGAGAGCCGAATGTACCACAGACTCTTTCATAAATTATGCTGCTGGGTAGCACATAATTAACCTTGTCTTACCTCAGGTACCTTAGTGCATGTGCAAATCGGATTTGGTAAGCAAGCATGTGGAACTCGAGTTTGAGGCTCGAGGTACGTACCGACCGGGACGGAGCTACCCTAGGTAGACGATGGAGCTTCTCTAAATTTTTGCGACGACATCATCGCTGAACCTGGCACCGACGCGAAATCCCATCACTAACGAGCCGCTTGTCTGCACCTTCGTCCCACCCATCCCTCCCCCAAAATCAATCCCACCAAGTTTTAGACAAGATGTTCGGAGGATGTACGTTTCCTACTTTACCCAAACCGAATCACCATGGCAATGACAATACCGAAGTAAAGCTGACCATCTCATTGCAGTCGCGCCCCCCCAGCTGTCCGAGGAGGAGATCAAGCAGATGGAGACCGAGGCCAACTTCTCCATCCAACAGGTCGTCGTCTCTGCCGTCCTCCTGTACCTCTGTAAGCTTGATACACTCCCACCCAGATGCGCAATTCATGCCATCCAGATCGTTGGACCTCCCCGCTAACAAGACTCCTCTGCTCAGCCCCTTTTGCCATTGATGCCGTCTCCAAGGTCCTGTAAAGGACTTGACAGTCGCCCGATGACGATTTGACGAGCTCGTAGAAGCTCAGGATCACGACACAAAATGCGAGAGAAAGCTCTCCCTAGGAGCAATGAGGTTTGCGGCAACAACACGCTGCGAGCCATCGACCCGCCTTGGGGATGTGTAACGGGACAAATACCCCTGTTGTAAAATAAACATCATATGTACAGTGTAAGAATGGCTGGTTGGATGGGCTATGGCTATAGATCATATCGGAACCAGGGTGGAAAAAATATCACGACTTTTGTTCACAAACCACCTCATTGCTTGCGTCATTGGAGAGGAATATCCCTCCCAGTTCATTTTCTTGATACGGCCGGCAGACCTCATCCCTTTGCGTTCAATCCGTGCATAAAAAGCGTCCGCTCGCGCCGTCCTCTATTATGACATGCCCGATAATAATCTTCACCTCAAAACGACGTAGGCACCCTAGCTCGGGTTCCGCTCCTTCTCCCAGTCCGCAAAGTCTTTTGTAATCGACTCAACTTCCTTCTTGAGGTGCTGGATCTGCTTCTCGTAGTCTTCCAATACCTACAACGACAGTTAGCAATGCAGATCGAATGATGGGCGTCCCTGGACAGCAGACAACATACCTTCTTCGTCTTGTGTTCCGTCTCCTCGCTCAGCCCCTCGCCGCTCGCAAAAGCAGGCTTATTCGTCTCCTTCATTAGCTGGTCCGCATAGTCCCTGAGCACAATCAGCCGGCTCCAGAGCTCCTCCTCTCTCGCCGCCAGTGCAGGATCCTGCACGTTGCGCTCCAGTTCCGCCAGCTTCAGTCGCAGATCATCCTCGTCACCGCTGAGAGCATACCCGCGGTTACGCAGCACCTGCACGCGGGCGGCGAGCGCAAGGCACCTTTCACGAAGGACGACGTGACGGCGGCGGGCGGCGAGGGCACGTACACTCGTCTCGAGGTCGTGTCGTGAGAGGATGGCGTCCAAACTGGCATTGATCTGGTGGAGGCGCACATTAAGCTCCCCAACGACCTTCTTCTGCGTCTGGAGGCGGGCCGCGACGCCGGAGAAGCCTGTGCAAAGGACCGGGATGTAGCCTGGCGCGGGCTTCTTCTGCAGCGCCTCCTCCCAGTCTCTAGGATCTTCGTGCGGGCCGGGCTTGTAGAAGGGGACGGAGGCTTCGTCGACTTTGTTGTAGAAGTAGTGCTTGAAGGCGCAGTTGGGGTTCGTGGGGTTCCACTTCTCGAAGATGAGGGACATTTGTTCGGGAATGGGCTTTTGGTTCTCTGCAGAGCGGGCGTTAGTAAGAACCCAGACACAGAGGGCTCTTCGGTGAGAATAACAACGTACGAGGTGTTTCCCTTCCGGGTTGCCAGAGTGAGCTCGAGAGCTGTGCTTGCGACTGCGATAGGCTGGGCATCTGTTGTTGCTGTTGCTGTTGCTGTTGCTGCTGCTGCTGCTGTTGAGACTGGGCCATGGAGTTGCCGAATGCGTTTCCCTGGGTCTGGTTCTGCCCTCCGAACAGGCTCATGCCGGGTTGTTGTTGGCCTGCCTGCTGTTGCGGCTGCTGCTGTGTTGACTGTCCCAATGTGCCGCCGCCGCCAAAACCAGCTCCTCCAAAGAGACCTCCAGTCTGCCCAGCGGGCTTTGGTGCGCCGAACAAACTCATACTGTGCGATGAGTATCAAGTGTGTTTTCCGATGCGGTTTAGAGAATAACGTCGGTCCGCAGTGTGGTTCGTCTGGCCGTGGAGGATTGATGCGCGAAGTTGCAACAGAATGCAAACAGGGAGCCAGGAGCTCAGCGCATAATCGACGGAACAATTGGGGTGAGGCACTGTCGGGTATCAGAACAAAGAGGAGCTTCCAGTAACAGCCAGAGTGCGAATGTCACGGGCGACGTTGTTTCGGGCGTTGGCGGAGATTGCTCACTGGGTATAAAATCGCAGGGCAGTTAAGCTACCCTTGGGAGGAACCGAGCAGCGACGCGAAAATAATAAATCGGAGCTTGCAGCTGCGGCAGCCTTCACCGGACGCCACACTTTCCCAGACCGAGTCGGTCCTCAGCCACGGTTCCACTTCAGCCTCGCCCTCAGCCGATCCAATCAGGCGCCTCCTAAATCGACCTCACATCAATTCGCGGTAGCGTCCATTGCCCGGAAAGCTTGCTTTGGAGAGACCATCCGAACCGCCAAACCGACTGCTCCCTTCCGCCCCGTCCCAGCTCCATCACCACAATCGCAACCATGGCTAACCGACGGCCTCAGTACGTGCTCCGCCCCCCTCCCCGTCAAACCAGGCAGGCCAATTGGCTCAATCCGCCGACAACGAAAACACCCGGGCGTTCGCAAACCAGAGAGCTCGGGAGAGAGGGAAGAGACACAAAAAAGGCTAACACTCAGCGTCAGGTTCAACCAGCAGTTCCAGGTCGACACGACCCCTCTGCCCGACGACATCCCCAAGGTCAAGGAGATTGGCGCCAGCTCCGCGCCTCTCCTGTCGGCGTCCTACTTCATCGGCGCCCGTTGCCGCGAATACAATGACGATTTCATGCAGTGCAAGACGGACAGCGCGGGCCGCGGCGAGTTCGACTGCTTGAAGGAGGGTCGTCGGGTCACGAGATGTGCCTCCAGCGTGTACGTTGAATCAAGTTCCGTCTTCCACGATTCCAAGACGGTTGCGGCTCAATTGGGCTTCGACGGCAAAGGGCAATGAGTCGCAAAAGCAGACGGCTCTTGATATGGATATTGAAGCGCTGACACGGGAACGATCCTCCACAGGCTGAAGGACATCAACACTCACTGCCTCGAGCAGTTCAAGGCCCACTGGACCTGCATCGAGAACCGCAACCACCAGCTCTACCAGTGTCGACCAGCGGAGTGGAAGCTCAACAAGTGTGTCTACGAGAACCTGGTACGTGAGAATTCCCCGATTCCGGTCCATGACTAGGGTCGATCGATCTGAACACTCCTTTCCTCCCTCCCTCCCTTGTACGACAAAGATACCACATCACACTACTGACACACAACTCTCCCGCAGAAACTCGAGAAGAACATCCCCGACCAGCGCCCTGGCGTCACCCCCGTCGAGCTCCGCCCCCACATGATCTACGCCGACCAAGCCATCAACACCCTCGAAGGCAAGCCTTTCATCCCCCCATCAAAGCAAGCATCGTAGAGGTGTGGCAGAGCAGATGGCGATGTGAGAAATTACGACCTCTCCCGCGTGAGCTCGTGGAAAGAGGACTAGGGGCTTTGCGCTGAAGATGTAGGCTTGGAACTAGGCGATAGAACCGCTATGTACATATGTCATCAATCAGAGTTGGGATCGAACAATGGCTTCACTTTTTTTTTCTCTTCAACGTACTGCAACCTACTTCAGCTCCGTTTCACTTGTTATCGTGTGTACTGCAGTCGAACTCTCGTGATGATTAACGGATAGGCAAGCTCACCACCCTTGGCATCTCGGAACAAAAGTACCTTGACTCCCATAGCTGCCAGTTAGAGAATATGCGTGTACAGGGCGATCGTATTCAAGCACGTATAGTTGAGGCAGACCGTAGCAGATGGTTGACCAGCAATACCACACCCAGTATATCACAGCATCACCACCAAGACCTCTCCCTCAGATGGGAAAACCGTTATCCGCTGCTCGCATCGAGCTGGAGATATCTGCCCAAAGAATCAGAGCAAAGACGCAGCTACCCCCACTATCAGAAACCTCCTGAACCTTCTTACGACCTCTCACTCGCCACCACTCGCCTCCCCACTACACCAATCTCAGATTGAGCACCATCGCCCGAAACCGTCTCGCTCATCTCACCTTGGTACCAGCATCCACAATCTACGCATTCTGCCTTGTGAAAGACGGCACTGCCTGCTTGAACCGCCAATCCGCGGCCTCGCTCGTAGGAAAGATGGTGTTGAGACTGGTTTCCGGCGTATTGATGGAAACAGGGCTACCTAGATCGATTCTATCTACTTGCTTACCTACACTAGTCGATGATCACACGGGTGGCGAACCCGTAGCAATCCACACCGCGCGGGTCAGTCGCTCTGGCTCTGCCACTTGGCTTTGCGAGGTTCTCACAATTATGCGACATTACAGCTAGAGCGATGCCCCATTTGCTTCCGGGAAACGCTCGGATCGGAAAGTAAAGTAAAGCAAGCTTGTCTCTGAGCTGTCAAGACTGCATCATCCAGCTACCAGCAAGCAGGCGAGATAAAGAAAAAAGGGTCAGCATGATATAAGGGGTTCAGCGGTGCTTTCTAGCGTAACGATGAAAATTTGAGGCAGCACTTAACACCATTTTTAGAACAGACACCTGACACGCGGCATAGCTGCGGTTCAGAGACCGTTTGGGGAGTGAGCTAATGTATTTCTTGAGATACGATGAACCGACACTCGGGCCTGGCACGGATACGATATAGAACCACTTGAATGGCGGGCATGGCGAATTTCAATAAAATCGACTGTGATTTGACAGAGTCAGGAAATAGCGCTGCCGACGCGCTTCGATGGGAAGCTCAATCTACCTCCGACGCGGGGTTCACGCGCTCGGGACAGAACGTCATTTTCAACCAGCAGTCGCCTCATGTGTTGCCCAACTCAGACTACCTGCCTCATCAGTGAGCCGAAAGACACAAAATATGCAGGAAGACGCTTCTGAGTGGGTAGGATGTTGTGTCGTGTGTCAAAAGATGTGGTTGGACCGATGTAGCAAGAGAAAAGAGAGGAGGCCGGCGGGCTACTCTTCACTCTTCTCCCGCACAACGATGGCCTTAACATCTCGTCGACTTCCGAGATTGACTGTCGTGGCGACTAGTTAGCCTGTTTTGAGGAGAGCACACAGGCGATGTTAGAGCTTCTGGGAAAGCTGATGGGGAAATATGAGTGTCCGGAGGGGGAGGAGGGGGAGGAGAGGGCCAGCGGGCCACGATATGTCTTCTAGTAAACCTGAGTATCTCTATCCGGACCATTGAGCTGAGGACTTGTAATCCCGATGTCCGCGCGAGTGGCCACGCGGCGGAGGATTCAGCGTTGTTGTTCGGTTCAGAATCTTGATAACACAAGCCGGCAAATACTAATGCTGCCGTCCGAGGTGAGTCGTACAGATCACGGTTGCAGCCAGATGTGTATCCTCCCCCAGAGTATCCGTAGTCCGATCTGGGAATAAGAGTGCAGGGCCTCATCAGTTCCGAAAAGCGCGGCAGCATCGCTGCACGGTGTCCAGGCATCTGCCGCTGATAATGCGGCAGCAAGGTTGATTCTGCGTTGTTGAAGCGATGGGCATAATCAATTCAGGTGTTGCCCTCTTGTCTAAGACACTGAACTGGATGATGAACCCCGGGTTCAGATCCTGCGGCATTCGTTCCCTTTGGTCCGACTCCTTCATTGAGTCCTCGTCAGCATCTGAGGATAACCACCAGTGGAAATGTCGTCATGGCGGTGTTTAAAAGAAGCAATCCAACCAAGGCTGATGCTGTCTTGAAACCGCCGTCGGCTTGACGTCAGGGTTGTGTTGTCGACGAAGTGAGCAGACGGGAGATGGAGGGGTTCCATCATGCCAGGCGATTAAAGGCGTCAGCGTAGCGCAACCTTAAGTCCTAGGCGCTGAGCGACGGAGTCGCAAGAAACGGTCGCAGCCATTGTCAAGCAACATGTTTCGGCTCATGTCGAAGTGTTTGGGCGATCCTGGTGGATGCCAGCCAAACAGATGTATTTTGGACGGCAAAGTCCAAGCAGAAAGCTTGAGGTTCAGCTTCTTTCATTCTTGCAAACGAGACCCCCAACAGGCTTTGCTCCACAATGGTGGCTCGGGACATAGCCAGCGCTCTTCTCCTCCCGGCTTTGTATCGAAGGATTCGCAGTCCAGCAGGCAAGCGGGACCAAATTTTCTCGTGTGGCATTAGCTTCCCCGGTATGGGATGGAGATGAGCCGATGTTGGTACCTAGTCTGATGATAGCCTGGAGCTCCAGCAGCGGCCGGGTCCTCAGATCTTGGTATCCCTAATTGAGATGCCGTCTTCCCCGGTGGTGGACGGTCTGAATGCTGATATGATGTGCCTCGAGGCCCGCGGTTCGCCGGCAGTGGAAAAGAGGGACGCGGGGCAGAAAAAAACTCACCAGAATCTCCTTGGGCAAAATTAAGGATGTTTGGTGCCCTGGAAGTAAACGATACCTCATTTCCTGGTGGATGCTCAAGCTCAAGGCGCTCCTGTTCGAACCCTGTCCCGCTATCTCGATGGTCGCGACGCCCCATGACCGGGTGTGGTTGGACGCAAACAGCAAGGGAAAGAAACGTCTGATTGTCAGATAGCTTTGCGTTCATTTGCATGGAGAAATGAAATGAACCGACGGCACAGAGGGGCTCCCTGGCGATCGGGCTATGGCGGTCCAGGATAGCGATGTCGGAGAAGTCTCCTCGTCTCCGCAATTAGTTTCACCACATGGGTAATAGGTTAAGCTGCTGGAAGCCTGCAGAGGAAAGCTCACATATGAACCGTGGTGTACCATCCCGCGTAATTGGAGATGGGATGACATCTAAGGGGAGTTGGAGAAGAAGCAACGAAGTCCTCTGCTTAAGGGACTGAGTATCATGGGTAAATGGCAAGGTTGCATTCGACTGGGCATCTGTGCGCACATCCATCTGCAGACAGGAAACTTCCGAGCGATAATCGGTCAACGAGCCCCACGCCAGTCGCTACGTTGACGTTCATACAGCTAGAAATGCTCGGTTTCCAGACTTTTTCTGCTGAATGCCACAAAGCCAGACAGTATACCAAAGACAAGCGAAAGGTGGGAATGTCGACCTTGACAGGCCGCTAGATGACAAGGGCGGAATCATCGCTCCACAAGACGTCTGAACTGAATTATGAAATGGGTTGAGGTTTGCGGTTTGGGCTGTTGCATTGGCCACCCGTGATCGTCGGGGTACTGATCGCGAAGAGGGTGGGACTATTTGATGGAGAGTCAGTCTGCTTTGTGAGCTCACGGCCGTCTGTCACCTACCCCATCTCGATCAATGCCGCTGATCACGGCTCCAGTCTGGTAAAGAACACGGCAGATTGGGTTCCGGGAGAAAGCCGTCTCAAACTTTGGTCGTTGGAAGTTGCTGCCCATGCGGGGATCAAGGTCTAGTGGAAGCGGGAGATGGCTCTGGAGCGACCGTTGACGCATGATATCGCATCGTTCCTGTGGTGATCCAATGCATCTATCGCATCTTTCCGAGGATTCCAGTGCCGTGCTCCATAGTCCTCCTCGGCCATTACATACGGCGACTTGAGGTCAGCCGTGCATAGTGTAAGTAATGGCTTCAGTCTCCCGCTGCCGTCGGAAGTCATGCAGCGCTCGGACGAGCGATTGTTTTCCGCTTCGGTGGCTGCCGCACCAGAATCCTTGAGTGCAAGGCAATCGTTGCGCGTCCTGCAGTTGGTCGACCAACACCACGCGGCTTGCATCCACGGAGTCAAGCATCCTGCTGTGAGATCATCCATGGGAGGCATGACATGGAATCGTCCATGACCACTTCTCCATCGCCCAGGCTCATCAGGAGGATGGAGATTATCGATGCAAGCCAGGATCCGCTTCGGCGTCCATTAGCCGTGCCCACTGCCCATAGCTGATAATGAGAGAGGTGCCTGCGTGTGCCTGCGTCTACATCTCTACCCCGGAAAGGCAGCATGATGATGCCGGAAGATTTTGCAGGTTCATCTCGCTCGTCGTGAGTTGTTACCGGGATGCCAGGTTTTCTTCGTAGTTGGTCGTCATCGGTAATCAGACTTCAAGAGAGGTGTCGGGTGCGATGAGACGCTGACAGCAGCGGGAGAGGTGTTGATGTGGAGAAGGGGCCAAAAAAAGTCTCCACGAAGTGTAATGAGGTCATTTGGCGAGACAGCGGAAGAGACGGCCAAGCTGATGCGGCAGTAAAGCTAGACGCTCACTGCCGACAGGGGATAGTTGACAGGAGCACGGCGGCGTGCACGTACTTGGTACTCAGCGTTGCATTGATCGACCCGATGAAAGCGCCATTGCCTAAGAGAGAGAGTAAACAGTGGGAAGTGTGCGGCAGGCGAGGTAGGTATCTGTAATACCACAGCATGTACGGATATGCTTGGGAAGAAACCAGAGAAAAAGAGAAACACGCTGGCAGAATGGAACCAATGGAGAGGTGCACAGTCCAGATGTGCGCAACGCTGGAGCGGAAGACTGGATGAACGGGTCCCCACCGAAATTAAGGCCGTTTCAGACCGGTGGATCTCCCCGGGCCAAGTGGCTGTTTGATGGAGACGCCCAGCAGACCCTTGCAGCAATCAGGGCAAGAACGACTGCATCTGCAAGGTACCAGCTCAGTCAGCCGTTGCTATTGGACCAATTGGACGAGGTGACTGCATGTCGCCGCTTGGGGATTGGTTAGAGATGCCGGGAGACCAGGAGTCGGGACGTTGACGGAGGTCAACATTCCAGGGGGCAACAGCGCAGGGAGGGCGTGAAGGGCGTGCGTCGAAGGAACGAGGCGCCGGGACGAGGGGCGGAGCGAATGTGCGCTAGCTGATATGAGCAACAACCAGACCGAAGAAACAGGCGCTGGGGAATCTGCAAGCCCCTTTTCTCCCTCCACTTGACTCTTCACTATCGTGACTCCATTGGCAACGGCTGACTGGCTGATAGTGTCAACTGTCAAGGTCCTAGTCAGCCAAGGCCGTAGCGGTGTTTTCTGAAGAAAGTTGAGGACACAGGGAGCGCGCTAGTATCGGCACTGACGACGAAGGGCTCCGAAATCCAAGACTCGGCAGGGCAGGTAGCTGACTCTCAGGCTTCGGCTCGACGCTTGAATCAGCTCCTGCTACACCTTGGCTTGATTTTTTTTGGTTGAGACCCGTTGTCGTGATAAGGGATTGATCGTCCAATGCTGCCAGACGGATATCGAAAGATGAGAATAATCAGAACAACAAGGGTCGATGTCTAGATACCATTGTAATTGCCCTCATCTAGATGTGCAGGTTCACCGCATGCAGCAATCTAGACCGGCAAAATCGGCATCCCTGGATCGGGAAGCTGACCCAGTGATAGACATCATCTGGACCAAGGTGCATTGCGGTGCCGCGGTGGGAGTTACGGAAGGAACCAAGATGCGAGGATCTGCTGGCTGCATGGGGCAAGATGGAAAGCACAACCCTGGCTGGGTTGAGCTGAGGTGCTACAGTGCATGCCGGGCTGGCGAGCTGACCGTCGGTGAGGCGTGACTTCAGCATTAAACTTCTATTCCTACAGTTGCTATGTTGCTATTGTCATCTGTTCCCCAGTCGCCAGGAAGAATTAGAGTATTTTGACTTTGTTCCTACCCGCCTTGATGCTTTCTTCGATGTAGATCCTCCTGCCTGTTCTTTACCTTGGGTAAGTGATCTTAAGTACCTTAAGGCACTGACGTAAGGTATGCTCCCGAGAGTGGAAGTGAGAAGGGACCGTTTGAAAAGCCAACGTTGGTCCTGCCCTCTCTCCCGTCCCTTCCTTCCTTCTATTGCCTCTGCATTCACCAGTGCCTTCCTTCCCTTGGGCCATGGTGGAGGGGGTGTGATACACACACACCCTGCATGGCCTCGATCCAATCTCCAACCCACCCCTTCCACTTACACCAGGCACTCTGCAGACTGCAGCAGCGCAGTTCGTCCCTTCCACCGTCGATCGTGACCCCGGACAAACCAAACAAGACCAATTTCTTTTTTGGCCTGCGCAGCTTTGCTTTGCTTGTCTCGCCTCGCCTCCAGGCTATCGCCCTTCATCAAGGTTGCCTCCACCTTTCCTGGCCGGATCCCGCTCCACGGACCAAGAACACTTGACCCTCGCCACGCTCCTGCGCGCTGCAGCAGTGTTTGCTCGTTCTGCAGGGTTCATTTTGCACTCCCGTCGTCCCGTCCTGCGTCCACTGTTTTCCCCTCGCAAATCTCACGCCTCTCTCTCCACACGCCAGGGAAGCATCTAGCGCCAACCTGGACCTCACGCCACCAACCCGTTCACTCACTCCAGACTCCAGTCACTCTCTCTCACACACCCCAAGTCGCCTTCATATCCACATTTACGCAGCGGTACGGATAGTCGCCTCGACCCTCAGCTCAACCACCAGCAAATTCAGCACCTAGACCCAGGCGCTATTCACGGTCCGTGGCACAACCCACGCACGCCAGCATCCTCACTAACACTGCATATCGCCCCCGGCTGCCCTGGATCTTACCCTTTTCTGGACTAGACTTGGACAGGACCTAACACTCAGACTCTGGTCTCTCGCCCAGTCCCTCGATCCCAGTCGCGCGGGTTTTCATCGTCCAGTCTGCTCCCTTTTAGTAGCTCGGCGTCGCCATCCAGAACGTCTTGCCTCTCCTTCTTGCTTCACCACTCCCAGGAGACCACTTCCTTCGACCCCCTTCACCCCCTTCTCTTCTACGCCCAGGCCTCGGTCGCCATCGTGTCTGTTCGACACCGTCCATTCCTTTTAAAACCAATCACGTCGCCCCCAGGTCGCGACCCCGAATCCCCTCTTTTCCTGCACCCTCAACCTTCCAGGATAGAAGGATAGGCTACCGACATTCCTCTCGGAACCCGACTCACTCTTCACGTTCTCTACCCAACAAGCATCAGGCTTCTTGTCACTCATTCGCAACTTTTCTCACGAGACTTT
Organism: Colletotrichum orchidophilum; assembly: GCF_001831195.1. NCBI lineage: Eukaryota > Fungi > Ascomycota > Sordariomycetes > Glomerellales > Glomerellaceae > Colletotrichum > Colletotrichum orchidophilum. Next base: position 194,552 of record NW_019172992.1, on the reverse strand, counting down.
TTTTTTTCCTTTCGGCTCACCACCCAAAAGAAAAATAAAGAATTTACGACTCCATCGTCCGACCGACCTCCTTCCCAACTTCAACAACGTTGTTCAACCACACTCTTTCCACACCACCACCAGGTCCTTGACGGAACCGTATCAGCAGTGCTCGATCACCACACACAGCTGGCTCTGAGATTCACCTTACGGGACTTTATTTGCCTCTGCCAAACCAACTCACAAATACTTCCCCCGGCAACTACCTCGTTCGGACTAGATCCCCGGTGACCAGATTCCGCGAATCTATTCAAGAAATCAAAAACTCAAAAGGTGAGTGGCGCCGATCCAGACTTACTTCCTCCCCGCATTCTCCACCACGTCCTCATTCCTATCGCGTGAATGGCATTGTTTGGAACACCGTTTGCAAGACAGACGAATGCCACCGCGATACAGCCCGCTGCTGCCGACAATAGACAAAGACCTTTATTGGTCTTTGTTCATTGTCTCGCCCGACACGTGTGCCCACTTGACTCATGCTTGGTTGAACAACAAGTTCGGCCGGGCCCAGGTCGACGGCATCAAGTCGTGTCAGCTGGCATGCCAACGTGCGACCAAGGCTGAATCCCTCGTCACCGCATGAGGGACATATATCAGGCTGGTGTTTCCTGATGTTGTTCGAGATGCTTGTGTTACCCTGCTTCATCACACTCTTTTCCAGCCAGCACGCTCATCCGCACTTTCCTTCATTTTCTTCACTTCACTTTCACTTCACTTCCTTCACTCGTATACCACCACTTCGCGGGCGAAGCTAACCATCATTCAGACTCATTCTCGTTGATCTCACCATCCAACCTTCAAAATGAAGTCTTCCATCGTTCTTGCCGCCACTGGCGCCCTCCTGGCCATGGGTGCCGCCATCGACCCCCGTGCCATGGAGACCATCTTGGACATCACCTACGTGACTGTCACCGTCACTGACGGCGTCCCCATCGAGACTCCCATTCCCACTCCTTCCAGCAGCCTTCCCCCCCAGGTTGAGGAGACCCCTGCGCCTGCGCCCATCTTCCAGACCATCACCACCAAGCGCCGCTCTCGCACCCCCAAGGCCTCCCCGACCCCGAATCCTATCCCGACCCCGAGCCCGACTCCGACTCCTACTCCTACTCCTACTCCCACTCCTGAGCCGGTCGTCGAGCAGCCCGTCGCTTCGGAGCCCGCTCCAGAGCCCGTTGCTCCTGTCCCCTCCGTCGTCGAGACTACCCAGTCTACTCCCAGCACTGCTGCCACCGTCAGCGACCTTCAGACTGCCGCCATTGATGCTCACAACATCCACCGTGCCAACCACTCCGCTCCTGCCTTGAGCTGGGATTCTGATCTGGCCAGCTACGCCCTCATCACTGCCAAGACCTGCGTCTTCGAGCACGACTTGTAAGAACTCATGAAACTGTTAAATCTGTTTCTTCTCTGACATTCATCAAGGACCACTGGCGGTGGCGGTTACGGCCAGAATCTCGCCATGTGGGGTGCCACTGGCTCTGAGAATCTGGGTGAGGCCAAGGCTGCTCAGCGTGCCATCACCGACCAGTGGTACAACGGCGAGCTCAACCTCTACCCTGGCTACGGTCAGGCCAGCCCTGACATGACCAACTTCCTTAAGTGGGGTCACTTCTCCCAGTTGGTTTGGGTTGACTCCACCACGGTTGGCTGCGGTGTCTACTACTGCGCCGCCGGTACCCTCAGCTCCATCGGCAGCTGGTACACCGTCTGCAACTACAAGTCCCAGGGTAAGTTGCGATCTTCTTCCCACTTTCACACATGAGATTTTAACAAGAACACAGGCAACGTCATTGGCAGCTTTGACAAGAATGTCCTGCCTCCCGGCAGCGCCGCCACCGTCAACGTCGCCTAAGCGCGGGGACGAAACAACTGCATTTGCATCCTTCGTGCTGCCCGCTTGAGGCACAACTGGGTTTTGTTTGCGACACGGCCACTGGGTACGAGTGCGGATGAGCTCCGTCGCACTAGCGAGGCATTTCTTCTCTTCTACCGCTGTACTTTAACAGGAGATCGCTTGACCTTTTTTCGATCTCCTCGTCCCTCTCCTGGGACTCTTTGAATCATGCGCTTTGGTCGCCCACGAATAGTATGGGCACTATTCTATTCATACGAACTTTCCACAAGGCACTCGCGTGATGGAAAAGGCACGGCATCGTCTTTTGCGCCGGCCGAGACCATGATTCAAGGAAACTGGACATTGATGATGATGCATTTACGGATCTGGCGTGGAGCAAGAAAAACATTTTGGGGAAAGGGAACCAACCCACCATGGACATTGCATTTTTCTTCGATTCTTGGCCTGTTTGACCTTGCAGTCATTTTCTCGGGCCGTCCCTTGACGGCCTGGGCTTGGATCTGCCTGGCGATCACGGCACCCTGTTTATGACTCTTTTGGTCCTCTGTACCTATGGTTCTCTTCGACTTGAATTTCGGGTTTAGGGAGGCTAGGCAATGGGATCCATGCTTTATGGTTTCGCAAATTGTTCTCGTAACAGACTTGGTCGTGACAAATATGAAGTGAAGTCTTGAGAAATGTTTGATGTCGTCTGTGTGTATTTGGTGTATCTCTCCCCCCTCTCTCTCTCAATGGGCAGGATGTCCTTTCGTGCTCAATAAGATTACCGCTCCGTATTGCCAGTTTTTGCGGCCTTGTCAGCTGTCCAGTGTCTTATGTTGTGTGGTGTGCATCGTTGTGACGTTACGTTTCGTTTGTGCGCTGCCGGCTGCTCCGATGTGCAAGGATTCGATAATTCGAGGCCACAAGCTCCGTAGAGTGAGTCACACAAAGTGATGAGAGTAGGTGGGTGACCTTCGGCTGCTTTCTCCTGGACAATACTGATGTCCAAATGATTGGAAACTTGAAAGGTGAAGACAAAGTTACCAGCATCCCTCAGGAGAGGGGGGTTCGATTCTCTTTTTCAACTGTCAACGGGATGTGCTCTTGAGGCGCACCGCCGCCTGGTGGCGCGTGTGTTCATTGCATTGTGGGCAGTGTTGAGTGCCCCTTTACTCCAGCGGCATTGTGAAACGTGTTGCTGCGGCTGATGGCTGTGGGAAAACGGCGTGGGTTCGGACGGGGATGGGATGGTTGTAGATGTGGAGAGGCGCTGTTCAACGTTGGGTTTCTTTTTAATCTGCGACTTTGTCCGATCCGCGTGTAGATTGGCTTGCTATGTTCGGGCCGTGTGAAGAGGTAAATTTTGACAGGTGAAGATAGGGGTTACGAGTAGGTGGGAGAAGGGTCTTTTGGACGGGGGTTTATATGTCTGTGTGTGTGAGAGAGAGAGGGGAGGATTCCGCGGTGATGGCGATGTGTATCTATCTCGAGCGCGGTGGGGATCTATGTTTTCTGGATTTGTTTGGTTCAATGTTTGGCAGTGTTTTTGGTTTGGTGTATTGGGGCAGTCATCGATGCTATAGAAACCCACGTCAAGAAAGCATTCATTCTAGTGATTCCCTGAAATATTGGTGACTATTATTCCACTGGTATGATTCCATTGGATCTCATTGTCTTGACTGTCGAAACTCCTGTTCGATTTCCCGAGATGTGAGGAAGGGACGAAGTTGAGTGCTATATACACTTGGGCTCATTGAAGCATGGTTCTGGATTTGTTAGCAATATTTTTATCTCGGCAAGTTTCATTTACATTTGGGAATCCAAGTTGAACTTGGCAGACCACACTTGTCGCCGAGTCCTATAACTATTACCCGCCTAGACCTCACATTTCTCAGGCAGCCATCTTTCCTTTATAGGGGATCATATCATCAGCGGACGAGGAAAGTGGCCGAGGGGTCTGAGGGAGCGGTCATAGACTAACCCGAAGATTCTCAAGCTATAGCGAATTGTCGCTCATAACCTTTTGTTCGATTTCCCATCGATGGCCGTTTTCTTTTTTTTTTTTTTTGCTCTGGGCTTTTGCTAATCACACATATCTCTTATTCAAATCACTGATCTCTGAGTGTCTCCTCGCCAACCGGAGCTCAAGACTTCACATTGCCTCAGCCTCAAACCCCAACCTTCCCTCCCAAAAAAAAAAAAAGTCGAGCAAGAAACTGAAATACCTCGGGCTGAGGCCCAAGCTGGACGAATTACTTCCACGAGGGTGGCTTCAAAAACACCGACGGGTAGTTAGATCCTAACCCGGAGGACGTGTGAATTTGACGGGAAGGGAGGGGTGGAAAGCGGGGTGGTTAATCGCTCCGAGGGCGTCGGAAGGATCATGCACGCCATGAAGCATTCCCCCGGTGGTGGAAAGTCGTTCCGTTCGTAAGTGGCTTTTCTGAATTATGAACATCGGAGCAAAATAGATCACAGAAACGGCCGAGTTTTTGATTCAGTTTTGTTCTTCTTTTTGAATTATTATGAATATTGTTTGGTAATTCTCGTTGTGGTGCTCGTGACTTCCGGAAGAGATGACACTATTGTCCCCGATACGCTTCACTATTACACCGTAGCTGTGGCTCTCTATCCAGAAACATTGAAGTTCTCGGAGAAAGGAAGATGACCGACAAGACTCGCGAAGATCACGATCAGCGGGCGCCAAGGGGCCATGTCTTTGGCTTCTGGAAGATGGCGTGTGCCGGACCTTCGACAGCGAACTGGGACACGGCGTGGATCAGCGAGCCGATTATTCCCCTTTGTCAGCGTGGAACTCCCGAGCAGAACCTCGTAAAGGAGCATGAGGGGTGGGGGAGTGTCGCCGGGGAGGTTATGGACGACAAGGGCGAGGAGTCGTCAAAGTAAGTCTCTCTTCTCACAGGGACGCAGAAGTAGCGGTCCCGCTTCATCTTTTTCAAAGAAAGTTATCTTCTTCAAACAGAGGTTTCATGGTTTCCCATTTCTGCCTGACATGGACAGAACCTTTTCTGAATAGTGACCAGCATCGAGGCTAATGCAGTGGCTTCTTCAACTCACTTTCCTTACCCTGCCACATCCCTCCCACCACCAGTCGCCGACTTCGATTTTCGTGTTGCTGTGAGTTTCGGTGTCCAAGAGACGGAGGTTATTGAAGATGGTCCCGAGAAGGTTGAGCTAACGGAGGGTGTCTGCGGTTCTTGGTCTGGGTCGTTTGGGTCGGGTCTCGTCATCGTGCGTTCAAATATTTCCCCTCTCACATGATCTTCAAGGGTTTGGCCACTGACAAATGGAAATTCCAAGACAGGCGGACACGACCTGGACAAGACGAAGCTGAAAGAAAGTAGCCTACACGAAATCGTCACCGCGTGCAGATTGCAAACCAGTGACCGAGAACCAGCCATGTGAGGAGGGCAAAAAAGCCTGTCTCTGGGGTATTATGTCCAAAGGCTGACTTGCTTGTGGCCATGAACCATAGCCTCGAGATGGGCACGAGAGGCTTCTTGGCTGGGCCGACTGATATTCTTGACGGCATCGCTCATCGGCCGGACGGAGAGACGAGAATCGACCCGAGGAGGTACAGCTACCGCATGGTTATCAATTTAACGACAACGGATGAGCGGTACGCTGAAAAGGTGGAGGGTGTCCTTTGGGTAGGGAGTGGGATGTGGGACCGGGACGAGCTTGTTATTGAGTGAGTTTCTCGCGTCCTTCAGGACGCTGATGTTGCTGACATGTTGATAGTGCCTATCGCATTGACTGAATAGAACGCAGGTACATATCCACGAAGATAAAGAAGTTGAACAGAGAGAATATGTGTCCATGTAGCTCCGCTGGATGGGCTTTTGACTGGTAGTTTGGTACAGGTAGCTCCGGGCTGACGACAATGTACACAAGGAGATCGATACGAAAGTTGATGGCAATACGTAACTGAGATGGGACTCTCTCTCAAACTAAACTTCAAGAGTCCTTTCGGCGGCCGGCCTGCCACCTGGTATCTTGGCAATCAAGGTGTATAGCAAATCCAACATGCCGCCGGCGATACGGACGTTGGGCACTCGAATGGTACTGTTCACGTGAGGAGTGGACGGCCGAAGACGGACGTGTTTAGGACATACCGGTAGTCGACTGTCATTACTCGCCGTGTTACTTCGCCCGCCGGATCGGGATAGGGTACATGTAAGTAGCTTGCGGGACCTGTCGCGCAGAATTTGGGCCCGGAGGCCTGGCCGCGGCCACATGCTCTCATGCGAGCTCATGCAGCCTAGACCAGGCCGGCGGCTTGGCCGTTGAGCGAGGAAGGCGGCGGAGACGGGCCATCGAGCTTCCAGGTGTGGTCCTACAGAGGTAGCTTCTGCAGACTTACCGCAACCCCCGGTCTTCCTGAGATCTGGGGACTGCCCTAGGACCAGGCCCTTTGGACCCCGATGCCCAAAGCTCTTGGACCAGACTGTTAGTTGTGGAATGCTTATCGACCTATCCCAAGAGCTGGTCAGGGTCCTCGAGTTGCGAAATCACAGGTGTGCGTGGTATTATTGGTGTAGTCGGTAGTCCCTTGCTTGGCATGCAGGGCCTCAGAGATGTGCGTGGGATGACTATGCGGTCTCGACTTTTCGATGACACGAATGAAACAATGAAGTGAACTTTGAGCCTTTGAAGTATTAGTTGTTCGTCTTATTGACACAGCTCGAGAGGGAGCAACGCAGTATCTTGATCTGCCTTGAACGCTGGGCTATTTTCCTACTTCGTCGAGGCGCGGTTCAAAAGCCAAGGGTAAAGAGATCCAAGGAGGTGCCACATGTTTCGTTGGTTTCTCTTGGGGAAATACTTTGCCAAAAGCTTGATCTGACAGTCACTGAACGTCAGTCTTGGCTCTTTCAGATCAACTTTGAAACCTGGACCAGGACTTGAGTGAAAGGACTAGGTACGCGATAGTCCAACAAGAGTTTGCGTTAAGTAATGCCAAATAAATGTTTATTGCAAGTGCCTCCATCCAACGCCAGATACAAACTATTGTGGTCATATGAAACGCAGATCTTGGGCTGTGCTTCTCAATGACTCTGGAGAGATATAATCTTCCTCCGACTCCCACATGCAAAGCTCATGCAAAGCTCAATTTGCCGTCCTGCGGAGATCTCTTTTGCCAATGGCCCGTGCACCAACCGGGTGCGTCTCCACGCCATCCACACGCATCGCGTCTGCTTATCTCTCTCCCTGTCAACCTCTCGCTTACACTTGCGCACGATTTGCAACCTCGAATTGAACTCTGATGCCAACCACCCGACGCCTATTACTTATCCATTCCATGCCTGCACCAATCGAACCTTTTAACCCTCGAACAAGCGGGCCGATATAGAGAATGATCCTTATCGGTTCTTGGCCGCCGGCCACTCTCCACCAGAACCGAGCTGCAGGACAACCTAGGAGAGGTCTAAGAGAAAAAACCCTTCTGCAGAACATAGTAGATCACTGTGTCTCAGACTAGCTTGGCCTCCTGTTGGTCTTACGTGCCTCTGGTCGACAGCGAAAGGCATCAAAACCACGCATCGAAAAATTGAGCGGCCGAGTTGGCGACCTCACTCTAGCGAGATTCAACAAGATCAGCTCAATGGCGTCTAAATCTCCTTCTCAGTATGATTCTGACGACGATTGGGCAGTCACTTGCTTCTTTCAAAAGTTGAAACATTGTTGCGGCCCTTTTCTCCTTTGTCATCCCTTAACAAGCACACAACCGAAATCTGAACTCAGAGATGCCCCGGGCGAGTTCCCAAGCGATCTTCGGCCGTCGAGTCTTGATGAAATCAGAAGCATGGGGTCTCGGCAGAAGTCTGCAGCTATTCTCGCGCTTTGAGACCAGAGACTGAGACCACCCATGAACTCCCCCGCCGAAAGATATCGCGCTGCCGTATCACGGCCCCGTCCAACGCAGATGCTACCCCAATCAAGCAATATCCTAGCACCCGACTGGCTGCAGATCTACCAGAGGCTAATGTTTGTCAGATAATGAAGCCATTTCATTGGTTCTGGATATGCATACTGCAACAGGATGCAACGCCAATTTTATGACTGATAGAATTTTGGCCTTATCTTTCTTCCCTGCACACCGTATGTCTCTGTGCTGCGTGCAGACAGGTGGTGGCTACCTCTTATCCACATATTTTCTTACACACAAACTTCGTCTTCATTCTCAATGTTGGGGTACAATTATGAAGGATTCGGCTGGCCCTGACTTTTTCTTCTCCCCCCCACCCCGCTGCTAGTCCCCCTCCCTTCCCAGCCAGCCTACGCCATGGTGCGACCTGACATGGCCTGGCAGTTGTATCTGTCTATGTTTGAGTGGGGGCAGAATTCGAACTGCTGTCTCGACTGGCACATGGGACAAGGGTAGTTCCGGTAGTTTAAGCTCCGATAGCCGTAGGACAATACTCGGGATCGATATTGCCGCCGGCCAACTGTCTGACTGTAAGAGAAGCTGGCCGGTGCAGATACATATACAGGAGACCAGTCCCAAGTTGTCGGGATCGTGTGTCTCAAGGGTATAGTTAGCTGCCTCTCTCTGGGCTTCACACATACCCATAGACGAATTCTTAGACGAACTGGCCCAAGATGGTGACACCAGCTCTCAACCAGGGCGTCGGCTACGGCGTCGTCCTCGGCATAGGATTTCTCTTCGCCATTGGCATGGTATGTCGACCTTGGCTTGCAGATCCTCAGGTTGTCTCAACTGTTCACGTGTGATTGACTGATGTGGTGTAGATTGCCACGACCTATGTGCTCAAGCGCTACAACCGGGAGCTGCAGACTTCCGAGATGTTCACGACCGCCGGCAGAACAGTCAAGTCCGGCCTCGTCGGTTCCGCAGTCGTTTCCTCCTGGACGTGGGCCGCCACGCTGCTCCAGTCCTCTGGCGTGTGCTACCGGTACGGCGTCTCGGGTCCGTTCTGGTACGCCTCGGGCGCGACTGTCCAGATCCTGCTTTTTGCGACCCTTGCTATTGAGCTCAAGCGCAGGGCACCCAACGCCCACACGTTTCTCGAAGTCATCAAAGCCAGATATGGCACGGCCACTCACATCGTCTTTATTGTTTTCGGTCTCATGACGAACATCCTGGTTACGTTGATGCTCATTGTGGGCGGTGCGGCGACCGTCAATGCCTTGACTGGCATGTAAGTCTTGAGTCTCTAGCAGCATAGACCAGAGAGATGTAGGGACTGACATGGACACCAAAGGAACACCGTTGCTGCTATTTACCTGCTGCCCGTCGGAGTCGTCGCTTATACCCTCGTCGGAGGTCTCAAGGCCACCTTCCTCACTGATTGGGTCCACACCTTCATCCTGCTCATCATCATCATCCTGTTCTCGTTGACGACGTACGCCAACTCCGATGTTCTCGGCAGCCCTTCCAAGGTCTACGACCTTCTCGTTGAAGCCGCTCTCAGACACCCGGTCTCGGGCAACGCCGAGGGATCTTACCTGACGATGAGATCGCAGGGTGGTGTCGAGTTCTTTGTTATCAACATTGGTGAGTGCTGTACCCCGCCATCTTGCGAAGAAGTCTTCCTCCTGACGTAGATCAAATTAGTTGGCAACTTCGGAACCGTTTTCCTGGACAACGGCTACTACAACAAGGCCATCGCCGCGTCGCCCGTCCACGCACTCCCGGGCTATATCCTCGGCGGTCTGTCCTGGTTCGCCATCCCGTGGCTAACGGCAACCACCATGGGCCTCTCCGCCCTGGCCCTCGAGTCGAACCCCCGGTTCCCTACCTTCCCCAACCGAATGACCGAGGCAGAGGTTTCCGCCGGCCTCGCCCTCCCCTACGCCGCAGTCGCCCTCCTCGGCAAAGGCGGCGCCATCGCGACGCTCCTCATGATCTTCATGGCTGTCACCTCAGCCTCCTCCGCCGAGCTCATCGCCGTCTCCTCCATCTTCACGTACGACATTTACCGGACCTACTTCAAGCCTGACGCCAGCGGCAAGAGGCTCATCTACATGTCCCACGTGTGTGTCGTCGTGTACGCCATCATCATCAGCTCCATCTCCGTGGGGCTCTTTTATAACGGTATTTCCATGGGTTACCTCTACGTGCTGATGGGCGTCCTCATCTCCGCCGCCGTGCTCCCGGCAACCCTGACTCTCGTCTGGAAGGGCCAGAACAAATGGGCCGTGACGCTCTCCCCCATCATCGGCACCGCATTCGCCATCATTGGCTGGCTCGTCACAGCCAAGAAGACCTGTGGTGTCCTGGACGTCACTTGCACGGGCTCCAACAACCCTATGCTGGCCGGCAACGTCATTGCCCTGCTTTCGCCGCTCCTCTTGATCCCCGTCTTTACCTTGGTCTTTGGCGTGGATAATTACGACTGGAAGTCGATGATGGCGATCCGCCGAGGCGACGATCACGAGCTGGCCAGCGCCGCGGGTCTGGATCTCGAGGATGTCCCCGGCAACACGGAGACGCAGGCCGAATTTGAGAGAGAACAGGCTATGCTGTCGCGTGCCTTTAAGATTTCCGTTTCCATGACGGCATTCATGTGAGTATACTCTCTGTGCATTCCGTGCGTTGTCTTTATACAGAGGTACTAATAAAAGCCTAGGACCATTGCCATGCTCATCCTCTGGCCGATGCCCATGTACGGCTCCGGCTACATCTTCAGCAAGCCCTTCTTCACCGGCTGGGTCGTCGTCGGCATCCTCTGGATCTTCTGCTCCTTCTTCGCTGTCGGCTTGTTCCCCGTCTTCGAGGGTCGCGAAACCCTCATTCACACCTTCAAGTCGATGCTTACTGGTAAGAAGCCGACGCGCCTGCCCATTGTCACCCAGGTTGAGGAGGACGTCAATGAGAAGACCAGCCCTGGCACCGCCACACCGGAGAAGACTGGCGGAGGAAAGGAGACTATCTCGTCTTGATGTTTCGTATTGCTAGGACGGCGAATAGAAACAGCGGTTCAAAGTGGTGAAGTAGGCTGGAGTTGTGGTTTGCGTTATACCCTCGTTTACTATGTGTATTTCAGGAAGTGGCATCCAGGAGGGAGAGACTGAGAAATCCGACAATGTCTTTAGAATGACTGGATGTAGAGACATGTGCTTAGACGCGTATACGCCATGCTCTTCATCTTTTCTTGCATAAACCGCTCTCAAAATTTAGTATTGGACAATCATGGGCGCAGATTCATCAAACCTGCTCAAAGAGGACGAGGGCCTTTCATCCATCGTATTCCCTGCATGTCCCGGGTTCAAGAATAGGCCCTCCCAAGACTCGGCCGAAACGATGGATAAGCGATTTTCTTCCGGACTTCGGATATCTCGAGGACAGGGATACGAATTCAGCAATGGTCACTGTTTCGCTGATTCATATACGTCTTTCAAGCCTTGAACATGTGTACTTGGGCGGATGACATATTTATCGTACTGTCAACCTTTCAGTATCCAAGCCCCGGAATCTAGATGGATAGACCGTTCCGATTGCGACAGCCGCGAGTCACGGCCAAATAGGAGCGAATCTGCGTCGGATCGCTCCAACGCAAAGAAGCACCAGCCGGCGCATGAATCGGAAGAGAGTTCAAACTCAAAGCTTGAGAAATTCTTGCGACATTTACCGTTGAGATGGGGCGGGGACATGACTTGGCAGGCGTGAAATTCTCACCACCCTTGGGTGTATCTATTAGTGTACCATATCGAGTAAGGTCGATAGGTTGAGGTGAGATATTGGCGAGGTCGACGGAGAGATAGCCGCGAATTCACTTACAGCGGTGTTGAATTGCTTACATAATAGAAATACCCCTCATTCGGGGATAAGCGAGTGGTGGGGCAGCGCATTTTACGTACTGAATGACCGTTCGGTCGCTGTGCAGCAGCAGCAGCAGCAGCAGCCCGCAGTGACGTCTGGCCACGAGAGACAACGACACCGACCTGGGGCCTTTTCAGTATTTTCGACTTGCCGCTGGAAGAACAAACAACGGGTCGCCTGTTTCCACACCGCAGGATCAAAACGTGGCAAGTCTTTTTCTTGAAAAACCTCGACATTGCGTCGCATGACTCGCCTTCTTTCACTCTCTATCCCGATCTGTGCGACAAACAGACTCGACAAACTACCTTACCGCACTTTGATTCCCTGATCCCTCGCCTCGGGCCGACTGACGACCTGCTTCGACTTCCCCGCCGCTACCACTTGCGGAAATATCTCGTGATATTAATCCAGGATCACGGTATTTATCCTAGAAAAAGGCGTTTTGGAACTCTCCGTGTTGCCAACTCTCGACGTCTCTCGTACACATAGCTACAGCCACAGCGTTGTTGGCTTCGAGCATCCCACGACCCCGGCATTACTCGCTGCAACATCCCCGCCATGGTCGCTTCCGAATTGTCGCAAGCGGCACGGGCTGAAAAGGCCGATCCTCAGCCGCCGCAGCTTGCAGCCCAGCAGAACAACGACGTACATGAGTCCATCCCGCCATTGGTGAACAGGGTCGGGCAGAGCAAGAGCCCGTACGTGCGAAGCCATGCGGACGGCCGCGTTGCCTGGCAACTGCTCGACGACGAGGCAATCGAGAGAGCTAGGAAGGAGAACAAGCTGATCTTTCTGCACATTGGCTTCAAGGCCTGCCATTGTAAGTGGCTGAATGGCAGGAAATCCCGGATGGCTGACAATGTGCGCTGACTTTCTTCGCAGATTCGCGACTTACATCCACCGAATGCTTCACCCACCGCGAATGCGCCTCCATCCTCAATGAGTCGTTCATCCCCATCATCATCGACCGCGAGGAGCGCCCCGAGCTGGATACGATATATATGAACTACGTGCAGGCTGTGAGCGGATCCGGCGGCTGGCCCTTGAACCTCTTCCTCACCCCTGACCTCGAACCCGTCTTCGGCGGCACCTATTACCCGGCTCCCGGCTCGAACAACGGAGGCTCCGACGACGAGGAACGTTTGGATTTCCTGGCTATCTTGCACAAGCTGCAAAAAGTATGGAGAGAGCAGGAGCCGAGGTGCAGGCAGGAGGCGAAGGAGGTCGTGGTGAAGCTCCACGACTTTGCGGCAGAGGGAACCCTAGGAAGCGCTACAGTCCAGCCGGGTGTCGCAGGTTCGCAGACCGCCGCCATTGGAAGATCAGAGACGGGGCTGGAGCTTCCGGAAACCGGCAGAACGGCTGCTGCCGTGTCGAGCGAGCTCGATCTGGATCAGCTAGAGGAGGCTTACACGCACATTGCCGGGACCTTTGACCCTGTCTACGGCGGATTTGGCTTGGCCCCCAAGTTTCCGACCCCGCCCAAGCTGTCCTTCTTGCTGCGGCTGCCCCGGTACCTCCCACCCGCACAAGACGTCGTGGGCGAGACTGAGTGCGCGCACGCCACGGAGATGGCGCTCTTCACACTGCGCAAGATGAGAGACAGCAGTCTGCGCGACCATGTTGGAGGTTCCGGGTTTGCTCGCTACTCTGTGACTGCAGACTGGAGTGTTCCGCGCTTCGAGAAGCTCGTTGCCCAAAATGCTCTGCTTCTTGGGCTCTACCTGGATGCATGGCTGATTGCTGGCAGCGGTGAGAAGGACGAAGAATTCTACGATGTTGTAGTGGAATTGGTCGATTACCTCACGAGCTCTCCCATCAGTCTGCCTGAAGGTGGTTTCGTTTCCAGCGAAGCTGCAGACTCGTACTACCGACGTGGAGACAGACATATGCGGGAGGGCGCTTACAATCTGTGGACACGTAGGGAGTTTGACACAGTCATTGGAGATGATCACGAGGCAGCGCTGGCTGCATCCTATTGGAATGTGCTTGAGCACGGCAACGTCGAACCTGACCAGGATCCCAATGACGAATTCATGAATGAGAACATTCTGCGTGTTGTCAAGGATATTTCAGAGATTGGACGACAGGCTGGTATTACCACGGACGAAGTGAAGAAGGTGGTCACTTCGGCAAAACAAAAGCTCAAGGCGCACAGAGAGAAGGAGCGCCCAAGGCCTGAGACCGACACCAAGATTGTGGTGGGACGCAACGGCCTGGTGATTTCTTCATTGACAAGGACTGCACTGGCTTTGTCGACTGTGGATGTGCCCAAGAGCCAAGCTGCGATAGAGGCTGCAAGCAAGGCTGCTGCGTTCATTAGAGCCAATCTTTGGGATGAGAACAACAAGATTCTTTACAGGATATACCACGAGGGCGTTGGCGAGACAAAGGCCCTGGCGGAGGACTATGCTTATCTCATTGAGGGTCTCATTGGCCTCTACGAGGTGACTGCGGACGACAAGTGGATCGAATTCGCCGACGAGCTTCAGAGTAAGGATGCTCTTCCTTAGCCCCCCATGCCCCCATATAGAACCAACTAACACCTTCGCAGAGGCCCAAATCCACATCTTTTACGATAGCCCATCGGCCTCAGCGCCGGAACCCACAACCTCTCGCTCCTCATGCGGCGGCTTCTACACCACGGCCGAGAACGCCCCGCACACGATCCTCCGCCTCAAGGACGGCATGGACACCGCCCTCCCCTCCACCAACGCCGTCTCCGTCTCCAACCTCTTCCGCCTCGGCACCATGCTCAACGACGAGTCCTACGCCGCCACGGCGCGCGAATCCATCAACGCCTTTGAGGCCGAGATCCTGCAGTACCCCTGGCTCTTCCCCGGTCTGCTCTCGGGCGTCGTCACGGCCCGTCTCGGCGGCGTGACGTGGGTCGTTGTCCGCGGCCCCGACGGCGCACAGGACGAGCTGACCGCGAAGCTCCTGCGGAAGCTGAGCGTGGAAGCCAGTGGCGGGTTGAGGAATGTGCTGCTGTTACAGAGCGAGGATGACTTGCTAGCGAAGAGGAACCCCGTGTTGAAGGCGTTGGTGCAGGCGCAGCGGCCGGGCTCGTATCTGCTCGAGAACGGCGTCGTTCGCCCCATCACACTGGCGGATGTGGTATGAGTTGTGACTGCAACGTTGAAACAAATGGAACAAAAAAAAAAAGGAAATCTAAATGCTCTTTCTCTTTGGCGGGGAGGGGAGGAACCTCATATGATGTCTTTTGGATGACGATTGTTGGACGACGGGTGATGGGGGGAAGGGGGGAGTTTATTTGCTTGGCGTCGGTACCCGATCCTCTAGATAGACTCAATCACGAGATGATGTTTGTCCAATACGCGTCGAGCTTTGGCTCCAAAAAGGATTCCGGTCCGAAGACGTGAAGTGCCCCATTCTATGACTTTGAGGTGATTCCGCACGTACCTACTTGAACTCGACGGAATCCGAATCAGACACGGCGAATCATCAACTTATCATGTACCAAGGTAGTAAGTAGTATGCGCCAGAGCGGCCATTATATTCATCAACTCAAAATACTTTTGGATTCATTTCTTGAACAAGTCCAAATCGGTGAAAATCTCAGAGAGTCAAGATGTAATCGTCTCTCAACCTCTTCCGTTTTCCCGTTTTTTTTTTTCTCCCTTTCTGTCGCAAAAGCAAAGCCAAATGTCATCTATGCCTGTGTGTGCCCGCCATCCAGGCGTTGCACTATGCTCTAGCAAAGTAGTACGTCCGTATAGGTCGACAAAGTCTTCCCTGACTGTGTCAACCATATCTGGAACTCCTCTCCCCTTTGACGCCCCCTATTCCACCAACTCATTTGTATACACTGGACTAGCGTCGCCGAGGTCTTCTACATGGCTTCATGGGCGACACCGAGTCGCCTTATTTAGTCGACCTGCTTTTCGCAGCCGATTCTACCAAGCAGCTCCTTGCGGTCGCTGTGGCCGGGCAGGCTCACGCCTGAAGAGCTTGCTTGCCTCTTGATGCCCGTTCTTCGCTCCCAGCTCTTGAGGTCGATATCCTCAACACCAACCTCCTCCTCGAGAGCGACCTCCTCCTCGTAGACGTAATCGCCTTCCTCCTCGCCTTCGAGCTCTTCATCGCTGCGGACATCCTCGGCGTTTCCGCCGCGGAGGACCTTGTTGACGACACGAAGAATCATAAAAAACCATCCAATGGTGATGACTTGCAGAGTGAGGAGTGGAACGAGGAACGCCCAGCGAATGGTAGAGTTCCAGCAAACCATGCCATCTGACTTGTAAAAGGGCTCCAACATCCAGCTCTTACCCTCGGGAACAGGCAGCGGGCCCACCAGGTTGGGGTGTTGGCCGGTGTAGCACGAGTCGGGGATTTCTTCCGGGATGTGGGCGTAGATAGACCAGCAGACCATCAGGTAGAAAACATGACGGGCAAGAAGCCATGACAAGACGAAGGTGCCGAACATGAAGTCGCAGAGGGTGTTCAATCCGACGTACTTCAGACACTTGGCGAGCTGCGAATGATTAGCTCATGCAGGACAAAAAGCCCGGGGCCATGACGTACAGGGAAGAAGAGGTCGACAACATCCATGAGCACGAGAATCAAGTTCCCGACGCGGGTCTGGTGGTAGCTGTAGCAGGCGGAAATCAGAGTGCAGGTGATGATGTGGTGAGTAAACATCTGCCAATGGTCCTTACGGCGGTCCTCAATGTTGATTACGAGAATCTGCTGCAGCCAGAAAGCCCACTGCGCTAAGATGTAGAACTTGTTCAGACCGGAAAGCTCGCGCTGCGGCCAGTTCGTCCAGAGCTCTCTCAGGTTCAACCAGTAGGGCGACGTCTTGTAGATGTACTAATTGATCGTTAGCGGCTGTTGGGCGAAAGAAGCCGAAATCGCCAGCGCGAACTCACCATGCCCAGGGGCCAGAAGACCATATAGTAAACCAACAGCCAGGCCTGCTCGCTGAAGCGGGTGAGATCCTTGCGCTTCTTGATGCCCCATCCTTTGGCCAATGGTGCCAGCACGTATTCCATGGTCGCGGCGCGCAGGCCGGTGAAGAGGACAATGCAGAAGGCGAGGAGACAAGAATCACCGAGACCGGCGCCATACTGTCCAGTTTCTTGGTTGTAGTAAGAGAGAGTGAAGAACTTGATCGTGTGAGGCTGCGCCTTCGGGATGAAGAAATGGGCGAGGAAGAGGAGGGCCAGAAGGTTGAAAGAGAGACCTGGATCCGGCATACGTTAGCTGTGTTTAGGCTGTGATTTACGAATAGGAGGCCTAGTCTCGCGGTGATGTCTGCCGTGTAACATGGCGCAGCTCCAGTTGTGGCTTTGTAGAGATGGGTGTGGGGTGATAGTCAAGGTAAGGAGAGGGTACAGGAAAGACGACGTACCGACTTGGTTCTCAACCATCCACCGGCTAAACATCTTCCAAGCGCTGTCGTCTGTTCTCCTGACCCGTCGAATGAGCACGACATTGACATTGTTGTGTCCTTGCTGGTAAAGGGGCCCATTCATAAGCTTGAGTTGCTTGGTGCTGGCATTCCGCTGAATCTGGGGGGCGGAGCTGGTCCTGACGGGTTTCTCAAAGGTTGGCGATGAGGCCTCGTGGTTACTGGCGGTGTCGCTCATGATGCGCGACTAGAGCTCCAATTGGAACTCAATTGGGGTGTCGAAGGGAGCGGCGACCCGAAATTGGAGTCGTGGGAGAGGCTGCAATGTTTAGCGACAGCGGCGTCGTGGGCTGGCGTTGGTTTTCTTTGGGTACCAGTTGTGCCCACGAGTCCTTTGTAGTGGTTGTGGTGGGTGTAGAGCCGCGATAACCAGGAGGGATCGTTATCCGGACGCGGTTGAGCGGGTTGAGTGCGCAAAAGAGCACTTTTCGGGATTCTGATACCGCAAAGCACGACGATCGTGACGAGCGGTTCTGAGAGATTCGTGGTCGAGGAAGAGGGAGGGAGGAGGGAAACGAACGTCCTGAGTTGGTTTTAGGGAGGTTGAAGATCGAGAGGATGGGAAAGTGAGTGAAAGGGCAACGTCGCACACAATGGAGACCGAAGACGGGACGGTGGACTGGAGGGCGGTAGGTAAGGTAGACGACCGTAGCAGGACAGGCTGGGCGGTACGAATACAGAGGTACACCACGCCAAGGCCTGGGTCAGGATCTGCTCGGTTGCTCCAGAAAGTTGCTGGGATCAGGAGTGCAGCAAGATGGTGCCCCGTTTGGTGTGTGGTGTGGGTGGTGCGTGTAGTTGCGGGCTGCGGCGGCGTTTTCTTTCTGTCTTTTGCTTCAGTGATGGGAGATGGGTGTTTGTGTATTGGCAGATGCTGAAAGTGGGCTATACTTTCTGTGGGGAGGAGCGGGACGAGAAACGCTGGACGGAGGTAAGGCGAGAAAGAGACTGAACTGAGAGAGAGTTTGGGAAGAATAGCCAGAGTATCCGTACCTTGAGGTAGCAGTGGCTGGGACAGAGTTTCTTCAAGTCACGAATACATTTGGCGCGACATTTTCTGTTCTATTGTTTCTTCTACTTGTACGGATAAGGACAAGAAAACCTAAGGTAGCAAGAGACCTGAAGCGCGGCGGCGGGTGGAAACGTGGATTAAGGTACAGGGTGCTAATGGCTCGCGTCTTTCCCCCTACAAGCCCAGCTTCGTCTCGAGAAAAAAAAAAGGCCCAAGGAGGCTCCACTGAAGTACTCATGTACCTACATAGTGTACATGTTGCTCTTGCCTTGCTTGCCCTTGCTCATAGCCCCGGGGAAGGGAAGGGGTAAGTCAACCGGCTGCCAAGCCAGCTCACCTTTGACCGAGGTGGCTCAGGGGTGCAGAAACCAAAGGCTAACAGAAAGAGAGAGAGAGAGACAGAGAGTCCTGTTGGAGATTGATACTCTCAAAGTGTCAATCTCTCCCACACAGCCCGCCTACCTTACACGTGTAGCTCCCATCGCCGTCATGCAGAGATCGCCGGCCAAGTCTTAGTGGGCCAAAAAGGTTCATCAAAGGCGGTGAGGACGGCTTGCTATTGGAAAATGGAAGAGAACCTGGGGGGAGAAGGCGAGAGACTGAGAGGAGTGACGCTGGAGTCTGGACATGGGAAAGGGATGTGGGCAAGAGGCATCGGCCAATAAAAGCACCAGGGTTCTCTTGGTCCCTGGTTGTCTCTTTCCCAGAATGAGTGCGGCACCTGGTACGTACCGACCGTGCTTTGAAGGGGGAATTTGGGGAGGGACGGGGTGGGGGACCCCTTATCCCATTCGAGTCTGGCTGCAGCTTGATGCTGCGCTGGGACGTGGACGGTGGAATTGGACGGTGCGTGGGTGCCTTTAAATTGTAAACATGAGTGGAAGCTTGATTGTTGTCGCCCGTGGGCCGTCGCTTGTCGTCGGGAGAGAACCGACCCCCTCCCGTCCCACGTCCTCCCCTCTTGTTTACTCTCTCTGCCTTTTACGAATACCTGGACCACCAATGGAAAGACCCTATTGATGCAGATAACTGGGTTCGAGAGCCACTGTGTCCTTACGAGCGGCAGATGCTGGCCAGCCCAAATCAATTCCAAGGCCGAGGTGTGAGAAACAGAGTGGCGGGAGGGGACGAGCTGCGAGTTGAAGATGGAGAGAAAGGGACGGGCGGGTCTACTCGTTCTCACCAAGTTTCAACACCGTCGTGTTCTGGTTTCTTCTTCGTTTTCCCGGCATTGTGCGTTGCCCATCGCTGATCTCCGCCGTCCTAGACTCCCAGTAGAGGGCTCACCGCGAGAATGGCATGGACATTGACAATCTTCATCTTGCCGACCTGCACGGCGTTTAAAATGAAGTGATTTTCACCCCTACCATAGTAGACTCTTATCGATGTTTACTATACAGGCCCCCTGTCAATCATGTCAACTTTTCTTTGTACCCATCCTTCTTCCCCCCTCTGTTCTTTGCTTTTTCCACGTTCCGGAGAGACCTGTATACGTATACCTTATGCAGTTGTATCCGTATTGATTTGGCTTTCCCCTCTGATCTCTCTTCCCGCTTGTCTAACCAAGTCTCACAGACGTTTATTAGATACCCCTATTTTCATCTGTGCAACGTCCAACAACAACAAATGACTTTTGTTTAATTTGGCCTGCGCCATGCATTCGATGAGCAGTGTCTGTCCTTGACACCGCCTGGACTCCCGCAAAAGCCTGGACCCAAATCAAGCCCGACTGGACCCTATTGCAAGCTATCTCGGATGCTGTTCGAATATCCGTAACGTACCTCCCTTCTAGGTACCTTACCCTACCTTGGCTCCCCTTCTCCCGCCCCCTCCACCCCTCCCCATGCCATGGCGACATGCAGCAGCCAATTGTCAGCTCCGTCACCTCGCATCAAGAACGAGGCCGTCGTTTTTTTCCTCTTCTATTTTGTTTTTATCTGCGTCGGTGCTGTCAGAACACTAAAACTCCTCAATTTGAAAGACCCTTCTCGAGAGCCGAGAGCCGCAAACCGCACTCCGCGCATGGCCGTGACACCTCCACCCCCGCCTCCATCTCGATGACAAGCCCGTTTTGTTGTTGGCCTTCCTGTTCATCCGCCATAACAAAACGGTAAAGAATCCTTTCTCCTCCGCATCACAAATGCAAATTTCCGTAGCTACCTTTCGGTATCCCATCGCCCACTCGTACATGCCCGCGCCCGTATGCGACACCACGGCGCAGAGAGGTACAGACGAAATACGGTCGGACCTCGCAACGCAGACACCAACCCAGGGCGACAAGCCAGGACCCTAAACTTCCGCCTTGTCCTCGTCCTTACCCGTCCTCCCGTACTTCAGCTCTGTCCTCTACTTGTTCCGTGCATGCGTCCAGAAGCGCTTGTCAAGATCTCTCTCATTCTCTCTCCCTTCTATCTCTCGGCCTCCGCGTTTCATCCCGTCTTTCGACGAGTATCGGCAGGTCGGATCTTTTCGAGGCCGCCACTTTGCGGAGTTGGTGATAGTGATCTGACGTGCGTGTGTGTCCATTTATTTGCCTTTCCACAATTCCTTACGCATAGAGACGTAGAACCTCTCCTTAGCTGCAGCCTGCGGAAAGCTGCGAACATCAGACCACGCGTTTGTCAAGAGCCTGCCAGCCACTCAAGCCTCAAGGTGCAACATGCCAGGTCCATTGATTCAGGATATTGAAATTACCCTGCTGTCTGCGCCGCTATTAGCGTTTGCGCTTGCTCCATGTCTTCAAGCACGGTCCAAAGTGCAGGGAACATGCCGAACAAGACATGATTTCACGTCAACTCTGCTTAATTAAATATCTCTCCGTCAAATACATAAGTAAGCCGAGAAGGAACTAAATGCTCTTAAAAGAATAGAACCTCGACGATCTCGCCCGAGGATTCTGCGACGCCTCATTGCCATCACATGACTCCACCAACGCCACGCTCTTCCCCAGACCCGTCAGCCACACAAAGCTGTGTAAGCATGCAGTGACCGTTCGCATCAGGCACTCCCCACATGATTCCATCCTGACGACGACGACCCTCCTCCCGGACCTTCCTTCAACCTTCCTACAGGCAACCAACGCAAAAAGGTTCAAAAGTCCTCGTCATTAACCTACAGTGCAAGTTTTCGATCTCCGCGCTGCCTCGACGACCAAGTACAACTTCTATACAGTTCGCAGCCAAACGTAACCGTCAATATCCCAAAGTAAACGATGGCCTCAAAGACAAAGTACGCTCCGGCGCCGACCCAGGACCCCGATGAAGCATCGAGCTACGCCCAGGCGCCCCCCGCCTACCAGGCCGAACCCACCGCCGCCTCAGATACCGATCGCCTCTTCGGCGGCGGCGCCCCTCGCAGCAGCCAAGACGACGACCTCCCCGATGATTTCAAGGTAAGCCAGCTCCCCAAGCTCTCCTCAGGAAACCCGCCGCATCCGCATATCCCGTAATCCCATCGTGAACCAGATTCCACTGACACATACATCCTCCACACAGTTTGGCGGCTCAGTAGCAGAGGCCACGACCGACATCAGAAACCAGTTCATCCGCAAAGTCTATGCCATCCTCACCGTCCAGCTCATCGCGACCGGCGCCGTCTCCGCCCTCAGCTTCTTTAGCGATGGTTACAAGACCTGGATTCAGGCCCACCCCGGCCTCGTCTTCGCATCCGTACGTACCCCTCCGTTCCCTTCACAAGCCCTTCCCTATCTCAAGACGTCAAACTAACTCCGACAAACCCTTAGCTCTTCGGCTCCATCATCATGATGCTCCTCACCTTCTGGAAACGCAAGTCCTACCCGACAAACCTCCTCTTCCTCTCAGGCTTCACCCTCATGGAAGCCTACACAATCTCCGTCATCGTCTCCTTCTACAAGGCAGGCATCGTCCTCAACGCAGTCTTTCTCACCGCAGGCATCTTCATCTTCCTTACCGCCTTTGCCTGCCAGACAAAATACGATTTCACCTCCTGGATCCCTTACCTCGGTGGCGCCCTCTGGGGCCTCATCCTCTTTGGCTTCATGTACATGTTCTTCCCCTACAGCTCCGCCGGCGAGCTCGTCTACGGCGGCATTGCCGCTCTCATCTTCAGCGCCTACATCCTCGTTGACACACAACTCATTATGCGCCACCACCACGTCGAGGAGGAGATCGCCGCCGCCATTAGCTTGTACCTCGACATTATCAACCTGTTCTTGGCGATTCTGCGCATCTTGAACAGCCAGCAGAACAACTAAGCTGGGCCGTCAAACAATACCCCGATGCTCTCGTAGCGTATTTTGGAATTCGTGGTCACGCAGTCTCGGCTTCAAATAGGTTGTTGCTTTCAAGTGAAAATAGGGCTGCTTTAGCCTTCGTTGTCAAGCCAGGATGTGCCATACCTTTTGGTGCGCAATCGGGTGCCAGGATGGTGTTTGCATGCTTCTCCTTCACATGCCTCTGTAGTAAATTGATATAATACAGTCTGAATCACAGAATGGGTAGTGCATCGATTAGACATCACGTGGTAAACAAAACTTGAATTTGGTGAAGCGGTAAAGTAATGTGATATCAGCATTAGAAGTCGACTAATAGAAAAGGAAAATGAGGGCGTTAGTAAAAGGGCTGCAAAGGCACGGCCGGAGAGATGTGGGTTGGCGACGTCATGGGGATGATGGAAACAGATTGACGAGTAGCTTGTGGCCCACAGGTCCCAATCTCCCCCATGATCCCCTCGCTCTCGACCTAGAGTAGAAGCCTTTGTACCTCCACCCCGAGAACGTACACCGCTTCTTCCCATACATCTGCCGAGCCGGTAGCCTCTCTCCAGTCGTCGCATTCGTAGTAGACCTTTTTGGGGTTTTTATCTTCGTGTCAAGAGAAACGAACTCGCATAGGGGAATATTGTTCTTTCTCTTTCAACACAGCACGGAAACCAACGCCAGTATAGAAAAAGACCAACGTCGCAGTTTGGGGTAACCATAAGCAGGGGCCAAAATTGTTGAATTAGTTGGCTTCGTGGTCGCCGTTGGCCTCGGCGGGGCCGCCGGCTGCTGCAGACTGTTCCCTCTGCATGCGAGCCTCAATCTCGCGAAGTTGGGATTCGCGGGCCAAGAGCTCCTGCCGCTTCTCGTTGATCTCGCGCTGAACCTTGATCTCGATCTCGCGGAGCTTCTCCTCCTCTCGCCGCAGCTGTTCCTCCTTGAGGCGCACAGATTGCGAGGCGAGGTCCTCGGGGTTCATGGACGAGTCGCTATGACGTGGTCAGCTTAGTAACACGGAAAGAAAGGGGACTTGGGGAACGTACACTCCAGCACCACCCTCAACAGACTTGCTGAGCTTCTCGGTACGGTAGTTCTCGTAGAGGAAGTCATGGGTGATCTCCTTCAGATCGGCCAGGTGGCTGTGAAGAAGTGCGGAACGGATGGCGAGAAAGTCAGAGTGGCGCGGGTTGTCAACCTCGACAACACCCCATGGGTACTGGCGGGCGCGGACGCTGCGACCACCAATCTCAACGATCTCCTCGGAACCGACGATCGCGAACGGCATCAGACCTCTCAACTCGGCGTTCTCTTCAACAGTGTCCTCGTCATCTTCCTCGATGTCGTAAGGGAAGTTGTAAACGGGGATGCGGTAGTGCTCAATGTCTTCCATCACAAGCTTCTTCGACTCGGCGAGCTCAGCGGGGGTCAGGGAGTCGGCACGGCCAATAACGGGAATAACGTTGACACGGGGAGCCAGGCGCTTCATGAGCTCGATATCCAACTCGCGAAGACTGTTGTCTGAGTTAGTGGCGGTCAATAGCGGCCAAGAAGCGGCGGGCTTACCCGTGACCGGTGGGTGTGATGAAGTAGAGCATAGCATGCACACGGTTGTCTCTGAAACGAGGGTTACGCTTGATACGAGACTCTTCGGCAAGAATGTCATCGTATTGTCTCTCGAGGTAGCCGACAATCTCGGAGAAGCTGTGTACATGTCAGCAACCGCGATACCATCACAACACCCGCGTGTGGCGCCATACCTGGCCTCATTGTCAATCTGGTCACCAAAGCCGGGAGTGTCAACAATGGTCAGGGAGATGCGGGTACCCTCCTCATCCAACTCCAACTCTATGGAATTGTTAGTTTGCTGATGCGATATCGAAAGGCCTGACAAGGTAGTCACGCACCGACAGTGATAGGCTTGATCTTGACACCGTCCTCAACAGAGGCGCTGTTGGGGTCGTCTGCCTCCTTGTGGCCGAGCACACTCTTTCCGCAGAGAGTGTTGACGAAGGTGGTTCTTCCTGTAAGATCACAAGTCAGTCGACGGAAGTTGGTCGTCGTCGAGCGAACACGAGATTGTCCAGGTAGGGGGAGACGTACCAGTGCCTGATGCTCCGCAGACCATCAAGCAGAACTGGATTCCCTTCTTCACGTTCTTCTTTCTGCGCATCATCTTCTGTAGTGTCGGCTGTGGTCAGCAACGGGGTATCTTGAGGGAGGTAGATGCATTGGAGCCATGGTGGCTTCGTGGAGTCGGGAGAGGAATTGCTGAATGGGGGCCGGAATGGTGTAGTAGGGAGAGAGAGACTGAGACAGGTAGGCAAACATACGACGGTCGTTGAATGTAACGCTTAATCTGGACGAGGGTATGCAAAGAGTCGTTGAACAATTCAACGACTTGACGAGAAAAGAATGGCGACGATATCGTTTCGAGGGACAGCAAGTGTCGTGTTGTGTCGTAGATGAACGGAGCAAAAGGACTGCTGGATCCCAAATGTCGTTGTTCTGGATTGGGACCTGGGTGTCGGACAGGAGGTGCAGGTGCTAAAGGGGACGGGAGGGTCTTGACCGACGGGTGTTGGAAAATGCAATTTCACACAAAATGTTGCAGCAGGACGACCCCAAGTGCCCCCCCAGCCAATTGATTGCTTGCTCCTGCACGCCCAATTCAGGGGGCAGCAACTCCCCGGCCCACGCTCCTTTCCCCCAAAATTGACACTAAGCCAATACGGGAAAGGCACCAATAGCGGGGTATCCTCGGGCAATTTTGGGAGAGAGAGGATGACAGGTCACGAGACTGGCATATGGTCAGTGCTGAAGCTGTCCCGCCTGGCTGCAGCACGCACGTTGGATGTTGGCGCGTTTGCACCGTGTGTGAAGGGACTAAACATGTTTCGCGTTCTTTGGGGAGGCGGCTGCACCAGCTGGCGACCAGCTGGACATACGTGGCAAATGCCTGGATCACACACTCACTTCATCCCAACTGTTCCTCACCGGTGCCTGCCTTACCTAAGGTGCCTAGGTACTTCCATAGGCAGTAGGTACCTAACCTTACCTTAGGTGGTTTGATGCGCCGAAAGAGACGGGACGATACGCTATGTACGTACCTCACTTCGAGGGTTCCCAGCCTAAGGTAACTTCAGTTCCCATCTGCTGAGACACTGTCCACGAGGTCTTGTTTGTTTGTGAGCATCGTTCCTTTCCATTTCTGCAAACCGTCGCCTTTGAGTCCCTTTGAATCATCGCTGGGGGCTGTTTGTTAACTGCGTACTATGTACACTTGCTAATCTCCCCTGCCAACTTACTTACCCTCCCCCAGCTTCCTGACTCGGCAATCCAGCTGACTCCGACCCGCCCAACTCACTACCGGTGTTAAGAGGTGCTTCATCCCGTTGTCGCCCGGCAACATTACCATCAATATCACCAGCTGAAAGCCTCTCTTTTCGAGAGATGCACTTGCCAAGGATGATATCCTAACGAAGAATTCCAAGAACAACAGAATATTGGCCTGGCCCGCCAGTCTTGCATCCGCAGCGCTCATCCCTTATTACCGAGCCCCTCTCCGTCACACACGCAGGCGAGGCGTCACCGACCTGGTACTGCGACTTACAGGCACGGTATTCGTACTCTACCAGCCACAATGAACACTCGCCCACCTATCGAGACGGCGCCCTCGACCGTGGTACTTTCCGTGTCGTTCAACAATGATGCTAGTTGCTTCTCAGTTGGTCTCAACTCAGGAATATGCAGTAAGTTATGGAAGTCGAGTAGTGGTCACTTGAGATCTCCAACCATCCCTGACATCCGGTAGTCTTCCATACCAAGTCTTGCCTTCTCAAGGCATCCAGAGGTTCGCACTCACCCCTCTTCAGTCGCTCTTATACACATTGAGCTGACCTTAGCATAGACTTCAACGCTGGCATCGGTCTAGTCGAGATGATGGGAACCACGAATTACCTAGCTCTCGTCGGTGGCGGCAGACAACCCAAGTTTAGCAGCACCAAAGTATATATCAACCCATTCAACCCTCCAGGACTAAGCTAATTCCTCGCGTAGACCATTATCTGGGACGATATGAAAGGTAGAGTGGCCATAGAGATCGCCTCTCTAACACCAGTGCGGGGCGTCCGGATCGGTCGAAACCGGATCGTCGTTGCGCTCCAAAACAGCGTTCGCGTATACTCGTTTGCAAAGCCTCCCGACCTGCAGTCAGTGTACGAGACCACGGACAACCCTCTCGGCCTTGTTGCCATGTCAGACAAGACCATTGCATTCCCAGGCAGAACGGTTGGCCAGATCCAGCTCGTCGACATTGGAACCGGCAACGTCAGCATCATCCCCGCTCACTCATCTGCCCTTCGGGCTATTCAAGTAAGCCCGGATGGTGAGCTTCTGGCCACAGCGAGCGAGATGGGCACTCTCATCAGAGTCTTTGCCACGAGCAACTGTGCCAGGCTCGCCGAGCTGCGGCGAGGCGTTGATCCGGCCACCATTTTCTCCCTCGCCTTCAGCCCCGAGGGCACGAAGCTCGCTTGCACATCAGACAAGTCGACGCTGCACGTGTTTGACGTCCCGCACCCTAAGAAGCCCATGACCGCGCCGACCAGCCCGACGGTGTCGCAAATGGCAGGATCTGGTATTCTCGCGGGCAGGCCGGCCGACGATGGCAAGGGCCGCTGGGGCTTCCTGGGCAAGATCCCCCTGATGCCGCGGATGTTCTCCGACGTGTACTCTTTCTCGTCTGCACCGTTCGAAGCAGGTGATGACCCCCTGATCGGCGGCCTGCCCATGTCAGACCAGACGACCCTTGGAACAACGAGACCACAGAAAGGGGTCATCGGATGGATCACGGAGGACAGTTTGGTGATTATTGGCGCCGGACATGACGCCAGGTGGGAGAAGTTCGTGATATCCAAGGGCGAGGACGGACGCCGATACGTCGTGCGAGAAGGTTGGAAGCGATACTTGGGCAGCGCTTCATGATGAGACGTTTCTAAGGCTGGCTCATGGGAGTCATGCTGCTATTTGGTTTAGGGCATGGTATGACTGACATACGGCGTTGATCATGGACAAACAAGGCATTCAGGGACATCAGCGATAGCATCGCTTCATTTATTATTTGGTATTATTCATATCATCGAGACTATGGCGATTTACTTCTGTTCCTACTCCTCCTTGTGTGAAGCCGCTCATCATCACGATCTCTACGCCTTTTATGCTGGCGTTCTTCCGAAACATCGCGATCACGATGCTGGCGCTCCCTCCTCGTGTCCCCGTCATCGCCCCGATCCCGGTCCCGGTCCCGGTCCCGTCTATCTCTGGATCGATCCCTATCTCTCCGACCCCCATCATCCCTGTTCGCTTTCCCATCATGGAGCTCGTCTCTACGAGCGTGCCTGCGTGAACTCCTGTTCTCGTCTCTGCGATCCCTGTCATCAGGCGTACCATCGCGGCGAGACCTCCGGCTGCGATGCCTGTCCTCGTCGCGGTCCGCATCCCCCATCTCCTCATCGCTATCGTGCCTGCGCGACCTGTGCGATCGATGACGATGCTTGTGCTTTCTCCTCCTCTCAGACTTGTCATCCCGCCGCCGCAGCGCCTCCTGGATCTCGGCCTTCTTCTCCTCGATCAAGAACGCCTTCATGGGGTCGTCCTCGTCGTGGTCCCGAATCAGCAGCGCAAGCTCCCTCTCCTCAGGTAGCATCGGCCGCTGCTCCTCCTCCTCGTCGTCGTCCCCAGACCCCTCGTCCGTTTTGTCGCCCCCTTCCTGCTTCAGGACCGTCGCCCAGTCCACCTTGCCCTCGTCCGGGTCCTCGTCGTCGCGGAACTTGTAGCGCGCGTGGTCTACGCTGATCATGCGGCTACCACCAATTGTCGCACCACCGAGGTTGTCGACGGCCAGGTCCGTACTGCGCTGGTCCTCGTACTTGAGCCAGCCGAAGCCCTTGGATTTGCCCGTCTCCTTGTCGCGGGCTAGCTTGAGCCAGACGGGCTCGCCGAACTGGGAAAAGATGGTGATCACGTCGCCTTCGGACATTTCGTAGGGGAGCCCGCCAAAGTAAATGTACGCCGTGTCGCGGTAGTCGACGTGCCAGGAGCCTTCGGGGGAGCTACTGCCTGTCAGCGCATGATTCTCAGTCTGCATGGGGGACGACGCCCTAGTGACTTACATTCCATTTTCAATCTCTTTCTTGTTGAGCTCCTGGATTGCGCGAATCTTGTTCATGCTTGCGATGGTGAAGCAAGCTTGAGAACCACCTCAGCTTTCGGCAGATATCAATTTCGTGATAGGCGGCTAGGAGTGTGAAGCTCCAGTTCTGCGAGGCTGAGGGTAGCGGCATTCCAAGCTTCAAAAAGCTTCCCGTCTCAAAAAAAAGAAGAAAAACGCCGATGTTTTGGTTGGTCGCCATAGCACTGTCAGTGCGTCATCTCCCCCAAATGCGCCCCAAGACGACCCCTAAAATTACACTTCAGGACTTAGCGCACGCGGCACCTCACTGAGGTGTGCTGCAATGTCACTGCACCATTGCATAGTTCCAAGATAGCTCGGGAAAACAGCCGGTCCGGACCTCAAATTCCCCGACACTTTGAGGAAGGGGCATGAGAAAGCGCATGTGAGGTGCCAGTAGTCGTGGGGAGAATGCGGCCGCCCGTTTAAATTGAGACTCCAGCTTCTGGATACATTATCTTTGCTCCGGTTCAAGCCGCTTATTTTACTGTATCTCCTATATTGAACGCCACGGGAAACTCCTCAATCCAGAACACTTGTTGGCCTGCCTACCTACACCGCGACTCGACGCGTCTATTTGCATACGCATAAAGCTGTCCACTGTCAACCCACCCACTTAGGTTCCTGGACCAAAACACCACGTCCCGAGACCCACGATTTGACCGTCCCCCCTCATGCGTCCTCCTCAGCGACGAACACAATCATGACGGCAAGCGCAAATCGGGTGTCGACGTACACCTCGGCTTCCGCCGGGTCAGACGGCCGCAATGGAGAGAAGAAGGACCTCTGGAGCTCCATGCTTGACAACGTAGCCAGCAGCAAACGGCTCCCGGAGAAGAACATGATCGTTCTGGGAGGTTCGCCAGAGTCGCAAAAGGAATTCGTCGAGTCCCTGTCGCATAGCAGCGAGAAGCGAAGCCTGGATCGCAACAGCTCAAAGACGCCTCCCATCGCAAACAGCTTCGCTCTTGGTTATACCTACTACGACGTCCTGGATGCCGATCAAGAAGGTTCGTCGAGAGCTCGACTTGGTTTCTCCTGATGCTGACTCCTTCTCTAGACATACTTGCGCGGATCTCCCTCTACATGCTTTCGAACCCCTCAGACTCGTTCCCGAAACTGATTCAACCCCTAATTACACCCGAAACGATACCGAACACCCTAATGGTCGTGCTTCTTGACTGGTCTACACCACACTTGTGGATGCGCCAACTGAGGGAATGGATCTTGTTTATGCGGAGCATTCTTGAGAGCTCGAGCCACGAGTGTCAAGCGACTATGGAGGAAGTGATGGTCGGTTGGCGGGATAGGGGTAGGGGAGGCGGCTCGACGAACCTCGATGGCACGGGAGCAACAACCAGTGAAGGCGACGTCGCACTGCCTCTTGGGCCCGGCGAATGGGAGGAAGGCATAGGTTTGCCGCTCTGCGTCGTCTGCCAGAATGTGAGATGATGTGCCATGCCGAGAGATCGATCGTATGGATGCTAATGAACTCGTAGGCGGAGAAGATGGAGGGCCTGGAGAAGACGCAAGGGTGGAAGGAGGGCGATTTTGACCAGGTTTTACAGTATCTCCGGACAGTGCTGTTGAGACGTACGTTTGCCCTTTCTCCAAGGTCAAAGGCCATATTAACACTGTTTCCCCAGACGGCGCATCGCTCATCTACGCCACACCGAACGTCCCTTCATCCATACCGAGTCTGGTGCACTCGAGTCTGGGCATCACCTCCCTACTAAAACGGCAGCCGTTGAAGCACAACGTGATCGACAGAGACAAGATCCTGGTCCCGCCAAACTGGGACTCCTGGGGCAAGATCCGCGTACTAAGGGATGGGTTCGATGTCGAGGCCACCAGTCAGGGCTGGTCGCATGACCTACAGTCAACATTCCCCTCACCCGCGATGACGACTGAAGGTTTGAGCATTCTGGCCAAGGCAAAGGCAGACGGAGACTACAATGGCGAAGTTTCGTCCTCGGCAGTAGCGCCATTCGAAGACTGGATACGCGACCTCAGCCAGGCCGGCAGCGCAATCTCGTTTGCAGGCCGGGACGGCGACTCGTCGCAACTGGAGATGTCGTCAACCGATACGCAAGAGTTCCTCGGCTCGAGTTTACAGACTCTGGAGACGCACCGCAGCCGAAGTAACGACGACAAGAAGGCGGATGCCTCAAAGTCAAGAACGGGACAGCGGACCGACGAGTCGGACTCCAATGCGTTGCGGCAGGGAGCTGATGATGGCAAGGTCAGCCAGCACATTGGGCCTGTGCAATTTAATATGGGAGGCATCCAAGTGGATGCCGACGACATGGTGCAGCGGCTTAAGGTGAGAACCCACCCACTCAGCGCCGATGTGAGGTGAACTTTGAAGAGGGCTGACATTGAGACGCAGGACCGTCAGGCATACAGTGCTGCACAGGACCCCACCACGCCACCTGCTGACTCCGCTGAAGAGAATCCTGACGAAATGGACAACGACAAGCTCCAGGCTTTCTTCAGCGGTTTGATGAACCGCAAACAACCTGCAAACGGAAGCCCCCGTGGCGGCTCGTAAGTAGGCTGATGGCGAGCGAAACTGGGAGATGGGCCGGACACGCGCGTTCTCGTAATCGGCCCGTGACATGGCCGACGTCGATTTTAAACCTGGCCAAGCGGTTAACTTTATACCCAATCGGTCTTCTTTTGAGAGTGGTCGTGTTGAATTTGAGAGAGTGTGTACCATAACTGATGGAGATTGGCCACGAAAGAAAGCGACGGCAAGGGAGAGAGAGTAACTTGCCTCCTTCGATACATGTTGGAGAAGGTAATAATTACCTGGACGAGGCGAGACAGTGGCGGCGGTTGAGCGAGATTTAGTCAGGCGAGCAATTAGTCAGTCAGTCGCTGTAGAATAGATACCCCGATTATGACAATGGTATGCGTTTGGTGTTAGTTTCAAAGAGGTGGCCGGCCGGACATCGTGGCGGCAGAGTTGGGGTGTCTTTGAAGCTGGAAATCCCGGACGAGGGTTATCCACTTGTACTCAACCGATATGCAACTACGAATCTGGTTTTCTCTTTGGTGATGCGTTTCTTGTCGATTCCCTGATGTGTCCTTGAGTTCTTGATGAGAGTCGAAGGCGTCGTTACCATCTCGTTTGCCAGAGTCCAGGAGGGAGGGGGCGGGCTGTCCAAGTCAACTTGAACCGCCACCCTACCCTACCAAGCTAGAAACAGAGCTCTGCGCGAAACTGAGCTCATTTGTGTTTGATTCTCATCGATAGGAGTCACTCTAAAGTCCTCGTAGATGACTTATAATACATGCACACCATCTAGTGAAAGAACGGCAAAAAGTTGAATTCTTGAAGGAGGCAGCAATATGGGCAAATTCCTGATCCGCGGCGGTCGAAACCCTGCTTTTCTTTCCATCCTATCTCTCGTACCATCCGGTAGGCTGTCCCAGAGCCTTGCACTTCTCTGCCTTATTGGTACTTTGATGAGATGTTGGACTGTTTGAGGGGGCGGTGTGGTGGCTATAGTCGAGATGTTGAAGGGCGTGTTTTGGCACGCTTAACGTTGAGAGAAGTTGTAAATCATTCAAGAATGACCCCTAGCGAAGATCGAGACGGCCTTGATCCAAGTTATGCCAGAGATGCGAGATCTGTATGGAATTCCAAAAGTTCTCTTGGCTCTATGCGATGAGCAGAGTCCCGTGATAACTCTCCGCATAACCTACTTGATGTGAGCGCCCATACTTCACCCCATGACCACAAAGCCACAGTCTCTCTCCCCCCATTGAGAAGCACCCAATCGCAAAGCCCTCACATTCTTAAGTCTCGATTTGAAAAGACAGAGTTCAGATTCACATAGTAGCTCCAGCTACATGACTTCAGCATCAAATCACGCCAACCCGCCTTTGCGGACCCTTCGACCAATATCAACCCACCTTCTCACTCCCTCCTCTCCGTATGCGCGCCCGCCTCCTCGGCCGGAACATCCGGCCCAGGCCCCTGAAGATGCGTAAGAGCCGCATCCTGCACCGTCTGCCTGTGTCCTTCCTTGCTAACCCCGTTCACTCCACTCCCGCCGTTCTGCCCGTTTGTCTCTTGTCCTCCGCAACACGGAACAATGACACTAGTCTTGTTCTTGCTGGTGGGCATATCAAGCGCCGGATTCGAGGTGAAGAAGTCTGCGGGACGAATAGTGAGGTGATGGATTTCGACGGGCCTGTATTAAACACACGTATCAGTCGACAGTGTCATGTGGGATCATCATGGTAGAAGGAACTAGTGAAGCAATGCGAGAGGAAGAGGAAGAAGGATGGGGCAGATGCGGCAGAGAACTCACATCACAGGCCAATCCTCCACGCGGGGATTATGCGTCAACCCAAACACGCTCCAGACGACGGGACTGCTCTTCCTGCCGTGGACGACACCGCTCTCACCATCCCCATTCGCCTCACGCTCGTCATCGAACCAGTCCCCTCGTTGCACCATATCCCACACCCCACCAACTTCCTCCCGACTCTGGTTCGTATACTCCCCGGCGGCCCAAAGCTCGTCGTCACGGTGGCCTGTGATCCAAACATGATGCCGCGCGTACTTGGCCCTCTTGGACACCTGGCTCGTCTCGTCCGCCAGCAGCAGCTGCGAAGCAGACGGCGTGAGCTTAAACCCCACATTCCGTCCCGACATGGCATTCTTCTTGGTCCTATTCTCAAACTTGATCACCCTGTTCAGCCTCGGCTCCGCATCGATCCAGCTCGCCCGATCCACGGCCCGCTTCCGAATCTCGTAGTAGTTCCCGTACGGGTTCGTCTCCGGGTTCAGCGGCACGGGCACGCTCTCCTCCACCACAACGCGCGTGTCTCCCTCGGCGTACGAGTCCACCGCTGGATCGATGCGCACGGCGAAAATGTGCTGGTGGTTCTGCGCCAGCACGCCCGGGGCCACGACGGCGCCGTACGCCGATTCCGTCTTGCCCTCGTCCACGGCCACGACGCTCATGATGCCCGTCGCCCGCGTCTCTAGCGTGATCCCGCCCGCCGTGTCGAGCTTGTACGCGAATACGTACTCGTAGTTGGCCAGCGTGACGACGCACTGTACAACCAGCTCCCGCAGCCTCGTGACTACGGCCCGGTTCGTCCGGAAGTTGGTGTGCTTCCACCCGATGCCGTTATCCTGCTCGTGGAGACACACCACCGCCTTGGCCAGGGTCGGGTTCCCCTCCGTGTCAGCCAGCAGGGCGTCAAAGTAGTGTATTGCGCCAAGACAGTCACAGCCGAGCTCGAAGTTGTTCGCCACGCGCCCAAAGCCTCCGTCGCCGAGATCAAAGGCTTGCTTGCGGTGGAAGGGCGGACGAGGGTCGCCGTAGGGGACGGTCAGCTCGCTGTAGCTCAGACGATACAGCACCGGACGATTATCGTAACAAAGGTCGTATAGCACGGCGCCCTCGCGGGGGGTGAAGCCGAGACGGAACCGCCACTTTTGCCACTCGACGAGGTTGTCCGGGTGGATTTCAAACGACGCACCTTCGGGCTGGGTGATGTTGATGGGCTTCAGATCCTCGCGCTGCGGGACCTCGAGGAGTTCGGGGATGTACTCGGAGGAGACGTTCTTGACAAATAGAGACTTGGGCTCCGAGGCGCGCGGGTGTGGAGCGAGGCCGTCGCCCGCGCCGCCAGTGGCGAGTCTGTCGATGCGGAGGATCTTCCTGGTGGCCACGTCCATGACGGGGATGATGGGGATTGGGTACCCATAATGATTCGAATCGACATTGTTCTTAGAGGCGTCACGCGCGAAGACGAGGCCCTGCATCAGGCGCGCGATGTCCCCTTCGTCGGCGTCCGGGCCACCGTAGGGCCATGGGTCTATGGTGACGGTGAAGTTCTTCGGGAGGGAGAACTCTGCCATAGCATCTTTGAACATTTGAGATGCCACGCAGGCGTCTTGGAATATTGCAAACTCATCGCTGGAAAGCATCAACGGGGTGGTTCCCGCTGAAATAAGTTCGATAGGAGACAAGACTTACGGGGTATAGCTGGTCTGTGATTGTGGTGCTGCCGCGGTTCTATCGATTTCCCGGCCAGTCTTCAGGTCTATCACGGACTGGGTATACTCGGGCGTCTTGCCGCCTCTGATGACATCGTACTGAACCTTTGCTCGACGTGGAGGCCGCGGTATTTCATCCATGAGTTTGCCCGCATGCTCTGCCTGAAGATACGGCACGAGTTCATCCTTCTTGGGTTCTTGCAGAAAGATACATCTGAAGAAAAGCGAAACGTCTGAGTCGAAGAGCTTGGCGACAATGTCTCTTGCTGCCCTGAACTCTTCTCCAGACAACGCCGTCAAAGGATGAGGAGCCATTCTGAATAGAAGAAAATTGTCTGCCACTCGAGGTAGCGATATGGAGTGAGTAGAGAACCTTATAAGAAAATGCCTTGGTTGATATCGGGCTTATCTAGACTTTCAACGGGTAGCTACCTTCAGATGTCGTGCGGGGATCTTGCAGCAGTCCGATAATAGGAACCATTCATCCAACAGTGCAGAAGGTCCATTGATAAATGGCTCGACATATGAGCATAGGCGCGCAGCTCGGTCGCTGAGTTGGTCACAAACTCGGGATGGAATGCAGATACCCCCGGTGACGGTGACGGTTTACTACACATGGTCAGCGCCTTATTATTATCCAGTGAAAGGCGCAATGTTACGATGGCGGGGTAGAGGCCGTTTTGTTGAACTAACTGAGTGGTGGGATGGCGGGGTACCAAGTCCACAAGCACCCGATTATCCAATCGATTGCTCATCATCCGTGGTTTTCTCCAACGATTTGGAGATCTCGTCTTCTTTTCCGGGGGGGTCCAATGCCATATGCGGCAGGTCCATGCGGCGCAGGCCACCGTCGGCGTCCTCCTCTTTGCCTCTGAGCGGGAGGATGAGCTGACTGGGTAGAAAGACACAATACGCTTACTGGATGAAAGCTTGACCCGAACCCATGATTACTGTGTAATCTTATCCGTATGGTTTACCAAAATACGCGAACGTTGTCCCGTGTCATGGACCTTGTGGACGAATACGATATATGAGACTTAAAGTGACCGGTCTGAACCGTGCCCAGAGGCAATAGGTGTGCATTCCCCGGGAGAGTGGTGCTGCGTAAGATTAAGATTAAGCTGCTTCCTGCAGCAGCCGATATTTGGATCTCGGACGGTCAATAAGGAGGCTGATAATCCCAGCTGGCTTCTACGAAAGTAGCAGGACCAACTGGCCTCACACAGTGAGGCCTACGAGGTGGAAATGGATAGGTGTCACAACCTAGCTGTTGTCTCCGCGGGGAGGCTAACGCGGCGCGGTACGAATATTGGTGACTTTGTTACAATCTGGACATGGCTGCTTGATCAAGTGAGAGGAGTCGTATTGGTGCCACTTCGGTACTCGAGACCTCAGAAATCGCATAACGGCTCAACGACAAAATGACGATCAGAGACAGGCCCAGTTATCCTATAGAGTAAGTAGCCAGACAGGAGTTAGTAGCCAAGGAAGGATACAGCCCTGCCTTGACAAGAAGCTAGATGGGTTGGGATATCTGGAGAGACAAGGTCGGCATGGAGGACAACAGGCTGCCGCCTCACAAGTCTGTAGCTTTGTGAATGGCTCTACCGTTCAATGGAGGCGACCGAGGCATTGACCGTGTTGATGGGCTGCTGACCACTGACGAAAGGACTATAGACGACGGAACCGTGCATCATCGTCCGGAGTGTGGCAAACGACGTTGGGATTGCAGCTGGCCAGCCGCCCCTGTTCCACCCCCTAACCTGGGCGACCTCTGATTCTGATCAACCGTCGTTCGCCTTGGTATGACTCGATCCACAAAGGTAACCGCACGGCCGGGAACACCAGGGGCTGTTGTAAATGCCGCGGCTATGGGGGGTAAGGTACTGGGGTGCTTGTCAAAGAATAAGGAACCAAACAGTTTGATGGCTGAGCGGGATGTGACGGTACAACAGGTTTTGCTCGCTTCGATTGACTCGGATTGGTGCTTTGTCGGTCACGGTGGAGAGCGTCAGAAGTTGCAGGCGACGACAGAGATACAGCCGAGACCAAGCCGTGCGTGCTCTGGAGAAGCCCTGGAGATCGGGTCATGGCCATCCGCAGGAAGTCGAGGCTGAAGCATGGAGCATCCGTTGCGATTCTGGAGACGCGCCATGAGGGAGACTAGCGTAGCCAGCACAGGATTAGACTGTCGGGGGCTTTTGCGTGCTTCTTGGGGGCGTTCTGAAGGTTGTCCAAACTTTGGGGCATCAGCCGAGGTGGAGGGAAGCTCAGCCCCAAACGTGGGTGAGTAGGGCTGATGCTGTCCTTGCGGTTGGCTTCCACTGTACGGATACTGCTGGCATTTGCGCCTGGTGTGATATGGCTGCACCTTGATTGACCAAGTCCTGTCAACGGACAGATGGCGAAGCGAGACATCTAGACCCGCCAAGGCCTAGATATCTTGGGTACACCGTAAAATGTATCGTTTTGCGGCTCAGTGGCATGGTCGGGACGGACGTGGACGGCAGCTGGGAAAAGCGGAGGACGGAAGGACCCTGCCCTGGACGAGGAAGTGGCTCCTGATTGCGGTCCTCTGTACTCTTGGTGCCTTGGTGCCTTGGTTCGTGAGAGGAGGGGCGACACGGTGGCCGACGACAGCGAGAAGCGAGACTCGAGAGTGAGAGAATCCGATAGGTAACGCTAATAGATGCACCTTCCTGAAGTATCTACTGATAAGGTAGGTAGTCGATCTAGGTACTATTGTATGTGTGTGCCTAGCACCCCAGGTACTTAGCAAGCCTTGGTATTCGTAGAGAGTTGGGAAGGAGAGAAAGACACTCCCTGCCGTTCCTGCTTTGCGGTCGTCCAATCAGAGACGGAGACTGACCTGCAGATGGATGCCCACCTATTTTGGGAAGGGATCTATCCAGGGTGCTGTGGGTACACCCTTCTGAAACGCACCAATTTATCTGATGTCGTGATGGCCCGGGGATCTCCATGATGCTCGCTCTGCGGCCTGCCAGTGGCCCAGTGCCAACTTTTGATTTTCATCTTCTGCGAAGACCGGATGCTCCGTTGATGGGCCTTCTTAGTTTTGTAACTCGCCGTGCACGCTGCCCGCTTCTCCATGTTGGTAATATGGATACGCCGATGATGATGGACAGAAATCCACAATTGCCAATCACCAAAAGCTTGCTGCGTCCCTTGTCTATACGTGTCTCGAAGCGAAATCGAGATACATGCCTATCGAAGCAGCAGTACGTACTACGTCCTGCTTAGGCGACAACACGTGTAAAATGCCAACGGTATCTGGGTACTCTGTACATTCCTCGGACGGACTAAGTCATGCAGACTCTCTCCCTTTTCAAGACGTGGCATTGCATTGCGTGGGCGACAGAGACGAACTCCGCAGAGGCCAACAGATTCCGCGTCGACTTTTTGGCGGGCAGATGGATTGACTTTATTTTTTATTTTTGGGGTTTTGGGTGGCACGGGGTTTACCTGGAGGTCAAAAACTGTCCGATCTTCTCGGCTTATCTGACTTAGACCCGAGCTGACAAGCCCGGCCCGGACTAGACGTGAGTTTGACGCAGACGATAGAGGATTCGTACACCTACCTAGTACGCTTCACGGTATGATGAGGACTCGACTGGACTCCTCTCGAGTCTTACTCTTCCGTCCTTCCGTTGTTCCACCCGGCAGCTCTTGCCGGGGACAGATCCCACACACACTGCTCATTCCTCGTCCCACGCCGCCGTCCCGCCAATATCTTTCGGATTTCTGCGCATGCGCATGCGCGTCCCTCTGTCGCATTGTCTCGTTCCAAGTTGTGTGTCGGCCACGGGTACTTGAGAACGTGCACATCGTCCAGAGTCTAGACTCATCTGTCGCTGGGTACTTTCCGGACACATGCGCGCAGAAGACCCTTGCTGGATTTTTCCTGTCTTGTCAAACCGCATGGCTGATTATGATCCAGTGGCATATCTCCTGCACGGTGCGTTCAACCCGATATCAACGGAAGCGCCTCAGTCAGCGCCAGCACCGACGTCGAATATCTGCCAAGGTGCATCCCCGGTGGCAGAATGTGCTTGATGGTGTTCCGTCGCCTGGCGAAGACTGGGTGGCATCCGCACCAGCCGGCCGGAAGCACATTGCGCAGTAGTGCATGCGAGACCCATACCGAGTACAACACACAAATTCGTACAGAGTGAGGTACGTATCCGTAAACGGGCCAAGTTTTTCAGATTCAGTTTGCCTGCTCAGTCACCAGTGTTCAAGGAGGGAACCTGGAAAAGACACAGGGAAGGCAGGGAAAGCAGGGGGAAGGGGGGACCACAGCGACCTTTTTCGGATTGCGACTCGTCCAAAAACTCCCATTCTCCCTTGCAGCATCCATGCACGTGCCATGTGAGGTATTGAAGACCAAGCCAAGGGACGGTACTCCCGCACACAGCTCGTGCCAAGTTTGCATTCCCCTTTCCGCCCCATCGCAGAGCTTCTCTCGAGGATCGCTGCCTTTCGCTGCGTGGCTGCATACAATCACAATCACAAGCAACATATGGATAACCGCCGGTCCATTCTTTCAGAGTCAGACTAATTGCACCATTAGTACGGAGTATACTGCACAGCCTGCCGCTCTCTAAGTACCGAGTCCCATCTTACCGGGGCGGACACTTAGGCCAACATCCTGGCGTCATCCAAGGCGTGGCCTATCGCCGCAGCCACAGCCGCATTCGCATCTTTTTCTCCATCTCACCCGCCCTCGCGGCTCGCCATCGCCCCTGAGGCACATTCATCTTGCCAGGGCCAGGGACAAACAGCGGTGCAATCGCCCAATCGAGACCCCCCGTAAAGGAGAGAGAAGATTAAATCAGAGAAAGAGAACAAGAGGAAAAGGCCCCCTTGCTCTTCTACACCCAAATATTTCCAGTCCCTCTCCTTCTCCAAGTCCCAACCGACACCTCAACCACAACAACAACTTAGGCCTGCTTATCTACGGATACCTGAGAGAGCTTCAATTCGCAATCCCTTGGTAAGCCACAACCCTCTCTCAGATCGATCGCCGGAACTCTATCCAACTCCTCCCCGACCAACGACGGCCCCATCCGCGAGGTATGTTCCTCGTCTGCCATTACGTCCTCGGGCCCCACGCCACTCTATCCGCTACCCAGCTCATCCCTTCACCAACAAAACCTTGACAGGCTCCCTCCCCTTTTCCCTTCGGCCCAGACTTTTGCGACTTCATTTACCTGCCAGCCCTACCAGCTTGCTTTCACTTACCCTCAGCACGGAGCCTCAACCTGCTGCTTATTTTCCAATTCTCCTAATCAGTCCTAAACTGACATGATCTTTCCGACTTTCGCAGAAATCGTTCCGTCATAGTAGGAAATTCTAAGCTCCTCCCCACGACTTTCTACAACCCACCCCAAATCCGGCGCCTCCAATATTTTCAGGGACCACGTCGCATCCGACTCTACCTACGACGACCATTCCTTCGCACCCTTACAATCCAATTGTACGACTTGGCGAAGCGAAACTTTGCCTTCCGATGACTTCATAATCACCAATTGAAATCATTTCAAGCCGCAACTCTCTTTCACACATACACACACACAGAGGCGCGCGCGCGCGCACACCACTATGCTCACTCCTCGGAGAGCCGTCGCGGTTGCCGCCTTCCTCCTAATCATCTTCTATCTAATTTCCTCCTCCCACGACACAACAGCTTCTACAAAGGCACCAGTCGCCGCCTCCAACCATGACACGACAGACCCTAAAAAGTCTTCATACGCCTCTGCGTCCCCCGGCAGCGAGATCAAGCCCTCTGCTCCCAAGGTCGCGACGCAAAAGCCCATGATGGACATGTCCAAGATGTCCCTGTACGACAAGCTTGCATACCAATACCCCTACGATCCCGAAACGCGCTTCCCGGCCTACATCTGGCAGACGTGGAAGTGGACACCCGCCGAGCAACAATTCAACTTCCGCGACCAGGAAGCTAGCTGGTCGGAACAGCACCCTGGCTTCGTCCACGAGGTCATCACCGACAAGGTCGCAGTCAACTTGTTGCGCCTACTCTACGCGTCCGTCCCCGAGGTCCTCAAGGCTTACGATGCTCTTCCTCTACCCGTCCTGAAGGCCGACTTCTTCCGATACCTGATCTTGCTCGCACGTGGCGGCATCTACACCGACATTGATACCTATGCCATCCGTTCAGCCCTCGAATGGATTCCTGAGCGCATCCCACGCGAGAGCGTTGGTCTCGTCGTTGGCATTGAGGCTGACCCCGATCGCCCTGACTGGAAGGAGTGGTACAGCCGTCGAATCCAATTTTGCCAGTGGACAATCCAATCCAAGCCCGGCCACCCTGTCCTGCGCGAGATCGTCGTTCACATCACCGAGGAAGCTCTGAAGCGCAAGAAGGCCGGCCTGTTGAATAACATTCTCGACAAGAACGTTGTCGAGTTCACCGGCCCAGCCATTTGGACAGACATCATTTTCAATTACTTCAACGACCCCCGATACTTCAACATGAAGGACTCCAAGGGAGCCATTGACTGGCAAAACTTCACAGGCATGGAGACATCCAAGAAGGTGGGCGATGTCGTGGTGCTCCCCATCACGAGCTTCAGCCCCGGCGTGCAACAGATGGGCGCCAAGGATTATGATGATCCCATGGCCTATGTGAAGCACGACTTTGAGGGTGAGTTTATGCGCATCCCGATTCTCCACACTGAAGCTAACACATGAATGCAGGTACCTGGAAACCCGAAGAGCTCCGCCACATTGGCGAGCAAAAGGAGGACACTCCAACCCACTACGTATGAAAGTGACGCCAAAACTTTTCTTCCGCCACATGTCTCTTTTTACCATTTGCATCTCCAGCGGCGTCCTCACCCACGGTCATGGGTTGGGCATGTTTCAGAAGTCGCGTTTCGTCTTTTTGTTGACTTTTCTTTATTTTTGGTGGCATCGGCAAGAGGAGCGACCAACGTACTGCATACCCCAGGAAAACGGGAAAAGCGTAGAGCTTTGTTTTGGCATAGAGTCTAATCACATTGTTCATCGGTCTGACATACAAGTGGAGGGATAGCAGAGAGGAGATCTCAAGGAATGGGTTAGGAGAAGGGCAGCAAGGGCAGAAATCGGTACTCTTAGGCAAGCGCCCGGCGTGGCAAAAGTCTACAGAAGCTTAACAACAGCTGCGGTACTCATTAGCATCGTGGTGCATATACCCAAGGTAGTCTGTGAGCAAATGGAACAAATTTGAAATGCCGAGCTATGCACGATAATAACCGTGGTGTGCACACCAAAGTGCTTCTGGGTTTTGAGTGTGTACGCACGCATACGTCCATAGATGACCAAATGCATGCACGCTGGCTTCAAACCCGTCCAGGTCTCCGTCCTTTCTGCCGACTGCTCCGACTCTTGGTTAGAGTTTTAGAAACGAAAGGGGTATGTCGTGGCCTGGAATCCCGCGGAGGCTGGCATCGCGCGTCACCGTCACAGCCCGCGGCTCTTTTTATAGGAAGATGTTCCCTGCCGCAGCGGGTACGACCCCGCAGCGGGTTCTCCGCATTAGCTAGAGGGCGGGGAGCTGCCCCCCCCCCCTCTGCCAAGGCACGTACCCCCGGGCCCCAATTCGGGTTGGCAAGGTATGACGGAGGAAGCGGCCAGACGCGGGTGGTCAAGGGAGAGAGAGGACTGGATGGACGGACGGACGAAGAGGAGGGCCGAAAGCCAACCTTTTCCCCCCCG
The DNA here is from genome assembly GCF_001831195.1 of Colletotrichum orchidophilum. NCBI lineage: Eukaryota > Fungi > Ascomycota > Sordariomycetes > Glomerellales > Glomerellaceae > Colletotrichum > Colletotrichum orchidophilum. Next base: position 152,188 of record NW_019172992.1, on the reverse strand, counting down.
CGCCCTGCTCTCCGAAGAAACGACACCCAGACGCATACGAAGGAGGTTTCGTTCTTTGGAAAGAGAGAGAGTGAAAGAGAGTGACAGCCATGATACCGTCGTAAACAGGCCTCTTTCGGATACCACGTTTTGCTATTTCTTCGCTTTTCTCGAGATCCGTTTTTTTCTGTGTTCATTGGATTTAACCTCTGTGGGCTGTGAAGCCGAGGTCGAGCGCGGGTAAAGCTTTCTAAAGGACAGAACGATGCTTTCGACTGTTGGGTTTACTCGATTGGCGGCAGGCGCCGTGACGCGGACTGCGGCGCGGAGGAGAGGTACGGGATTGGGATTGCACGCCGTTCTTGGGCAGCGGAGGAGATTATCATCGGGTTATGAAGGGTTGAGTTTCAGTCTTGGTCCTGAGGAGGTGAGTTGCGGTCTCTTTGCTTGTTGAGGAGTTGGTGAGGACGGACTTCTGCTCTGCTCCGTTCTGCTCCGCTCAGCTCGAGTGAGTAGTGAGTGAGCGAGCAGGTCATCGAGGGAGTTGCAATAATTTCGGTATGAAGCACTGAAGCTTCGTGACGGCACTTCCGTCAACCCGACCTCGCTCGCCAACTAGAGAAAGCAATGTTTTGTGAATACAAGTCTAACACGAACACCAGCCCCCCCTCCTCACCCAAACAATCCCCCAGCACTTTTCCCACATCGTCTCTCAATACGGCGACCTCCCCGCCGTCATAGCCCGCAGCCCAACAATCACCACATCCTCCTCGTCCCCCACCACCGCCGAGACAACGACCCTAACCTACGCCGCTCTCGACACCCTCTCAAACACCCTCGCCCACGGCCTCCGCGCTCAAGGCGTCCGCAAAGGCGATCGCCTCGCCGTATCCCTCGGCAACGGCGCCGAATTTGCCGCGCTGACCTACGCGGCCTTCAAGCTCGGCGCCGTGCTGGTTCCGCTGAACCCGGGCTTCAACGCCAAGCAGGTCGGCGCCGCGCTACGGCATCTCGGTGTCGAGGTGCTCGTGATTGGGAAAGTGACGGATCTGCCGTACAAGCCGTGCCGGGGGCGGAGTAACCTGGAGCTTTTGAGGACGCTGGTGCCGGATTTGGATAAGGCGCAGGGCGTGGTGGAGAGCGAGGCCGTGCCGAGCTTGAAAAGGGTCATCGTGTTGGATAATGCGGCTTCGCATCCCGTGGTGGGATTCCCGGGCGGGTTCAGGGCGCTGACGCCGTACGAGGAGGTCCTGCTGGCATCGGGGTCCGCGGGGCGGCGGCCGGTGGTCCCGGACGCGCCGCTGGAGGCGTCGGACACGATTAATATCCAGTTCACGTCCGGGACGACGTCCCAGCCGAAAGCGGCGATGCTGACGCACACGTCGATCCTGAATAATGGGCACCTGATTGCCGAGAGGATGGGCCTGGTGCCGGGGGACCGGATCGTGGTGCCGCCGCCGCTGTTTCACTGTTTTGGGTGCGTGCTGGGGTACATGGCGACGGCGACGACGGGGGCGGGGATCTTGTTTCCGAGCCCGGCTTTCGATCCCGCCGCGACGTTGCGGATGGTTGCCGAGTATGATGCGACGGGGTTGTACGGGGTGTCGACGATGTTTGTTGCCGTGTTGGAGGCGTTGGCGGGCGGAGGGGTGGTGACGAAGGGGGAGATGCCGGGGGGCTTGCGCAAGGGGATCGCGGCGGGGAGCTCGGTGCCGGAGAGTCTGATGAGGCGGTTGTACGAGGTGCTTGGGCTGCGGGATCTGGTGATTTGTTACGGGATGACGGAGACGAGTCCCGTGAGCTGCATGACGGCGCCCGCGGACGGGTTTGACAAGCGGACGGGGAGCGTGGGGCGGGCGATGCCGCATACGGCGGTCAAGATTGTGGACCCGGCGGATCGCGGGAGGGTGGTGAAGCGCGGGGAGAGGGGGGAGCTTGCGGCGGCGGGGTATTTGGTGATGAAGGGGTACTGGGGCGACGAGGAGCAGACGGCGGAGGTGAGGCGGGAGGAAGGGGACGGGCGGGTGTGGATGTACAGCGGCGACGAGGCGCGAATGGACGAGGAGGGGTATGTTGAGATCACGGGGCGGATCAAGGATTTGATTATCAGGGGCGGGGAGAATATTCACCCTCTCGAGGTGGAGAATTGTCTTTTCCAGATGGAGGGGGTCAAGGAGGTGTCTGTGGTGGGCGTGCCGGATGAGAAGTTGGGAGAGAACGTTGCTGCGTTTGTGGTGTTGAAGAAGGGGTGGAGGGGCGACGGCGACGGCGAGGGTGGGGATGTCGGAGGAGAGGGAGGGAAGAAGGTGATTACGAGGGATGAGGCGAGGGCTTGGGTGAGGGAGCACTTGTCGAGTCACCTTGTGCCCAAGCATGTTTTCTGGGTGGACGATTATCCCAAGACGCCGAGTGGCAAGATTCAAAAGTTCAAGCTGAGGGACATGGCCAAGGACTTGCTCGAGGGCAAGTAAAGACTCGGCATGGGCTCATACGAAAATCTACAGTAGAATAAGTCATCACATTGCGCATAACCAGCGCGCGTGTGAATTTCAGGTATCATGTTGTTTTTGATTTAATCGAAAGTCGAACTGATCAAAGCTAGTGCTCAACCTTGAGTGAGAAATCCACATGCGGTACGCCTTGGTGAATGGCACTCGTTGAAACAATGTCGACATCTGTAAACAAGTCAGTATACCCATACGAACGACACCATGAGACAGACCAGGAAACGACTCACCATTACACACGTAGTTCTCGACGTTCTCCAACGTCAAGCCCCCCGAGACCTCGACCAAGAACTGCTTCTTGCCCGCCCACTTCTCCTTCAAACTCTTGGCCGCAATCTTCACCCCCTCGCCGGTAAAATTATCCAGCATAACAACGTCCGCTCCCGCCGCAATCGCCTCGTCCGCCTCCTCCTCGCTCTGCACCTCAACCTCGATCTTTAAGCTGAACCCGCCCACGCTCTTGGCCGCCCTGACCGCATTCGTGATGCTCCCCTTGCTCCAGACGTGGTTATCCTTGAGCATAATCATCGAGCTCAAATCATGCCTGTGCGCGTCGGCGCCACCGACGAGCATGCCGTACTTCTCCACCAGCCGAAACCCGGGCGTCGTCTTGCGCGTGCCCGCCAGCACGCCCGCGTACCCCGCCGCGCGCAGGTTCACCAGCATCCCGCGCGTCATGCTCGCGACGCCGGAGCACCGCGCCAGGGTATTGAGCGCCACCCGCTCGCCGAGGAGGATGCCGCGCGTAGGGCCCGTGACGGTGGCGACGCGCATCTTGCCCTTGGGGTTGTTGTTTCCGTGGCCGCGGAGCTCGACGTGCGAGCCCTCTTTGACGTGCCACTCCACCGCGCAGCCGCACTGCGCAAAAACCTCGTCGACAAAGGGGCGGCCCGCGACGATGCCGCCGGATTTGCCCCAGAGGGTTGCCGTGCGCGGGGCGGCGCCGACGACGAAGCCGCCGTAGTCGAAGGAGGGCGTGTCTTCGGCGAGCCAGGCTGTTACCATTGTCTTCCAGCTTGGGGGGAGGAGGTGCTCCGGAGAGCCGTGCTCGAGGGGGACGTCTTCCATTGTTGGGATGTGGTTTGCCGGGGGGAAGGGGGGGGGGGGAGGGGAGGTTTAGTTCGGTTCGGTCGATCGCTTAGACGGTGGTGATGTCGTGTAGGTAAAGGTGAAGAGATGGAGTCGTTAGGGGTATGGGGTTCGAACGAAGCTGAAAGGAAGATGTCGCTGATGGAAACAAGGAGGGAATTTGTATGACTGAATGCCTGCAAACGTTAATCGCCACGGGTCGGAGTCGTTGACGTTGTTGCCGTTGCCGGCTTCTGTCGGTGCCGTCTTCTGCCGATGGTGGGGTTAGCGCCGGCACCTGGGCGGGGTAAGAAAGCAGCTGGTGCCGACTGGTCATTGAGGCCCTTCTTCCTCCTTCCCAGGACTTACACGGCTGGTGAGCTTTACTAAGCTTTCTTTTTTTCACGGATTGTGCCAGGAAATCTACAAGGAACCAAGGAATACCAACACTGAAGGCAATGCAATTTCATTCTTTCTATTCAAGCTAATATAACCCAAGGAAAAAGCAGCCTCCGTCATTCCCGCCCTTCCGTCCAACAGTCCACTCAACTCCGATCCGCACCAGAAATTTGGAAAAACGTTCCCCTATCCTCTGCTTCACTGAAAGAAAACTCGTCAGATCCGCAGACAAACCCGTTGGACTGTATTGACCCAGACCTCGAAGACTCGGTCAATACCCCAAGGTCAGAACTATCATGGGAGTGTTGCCGGTCTTTCGAGTCGTCTGTCTGGACTTGGACAGCATCATCATCGAGCCCGGGTGACAGCGGCGCGAAGTCGTCAATCGACTGTTGGCGGATGGGGCGGAAGTTCCGGTACAGCTCCGTCTGGGCACCTCGCACGACGTCGACGGTGACGTCGTCCTGCCCCCGCCGGTTCCGCGTCGTCGGATCCGCTATCGGCGTTTCCGATTCCGAATTGGTGGGATTTTCGACGAAGCGTCTTTCGAGTACGCGCGGAAGCTGTAGGCGGAAGTGCTGCTGCTGCTGCTGCACGTTGTTGGCCGGTTCTTTTTCTTCCTGTCTGTCAACTTGCGACGGGACATGGTCGAAATCTGAAAAAAAAGAGATGAGTTTTTGGTGCAATTTCTATTAGTAGGCAAGGTGTTTGTTTCGGAAGAAGTACTTACACGGAGAAGGCACCATGTGGCCAGGATCGTTAGGGAACAGGACGCCGTAGACGGCATGCCACTGCTGCTCTTCGTTCCCTTGCCTCTGCTTTCGGATGTCGTGTTCTTGCTTTCTGGTATATCCCGCCGGCGGCAGAGATGAAGTTAGGTCGCATCTTGTCGGTTCCAGCAAGTGATCATGAAGGTCTCCCTCGGCGCGGAACACCGTGGCGCACCGAGAACAATAAACAGGCAAGGCATGGTGTCGGTAGATGTGTTGCCTGTTGTATGCGATATGAGATTGCTCGTCTTTGAATTCAAGGAGGACGGTAATGTGCTTACTTGACTTCTTTCATGTCCAAGAAACCAGATTCTGCGCAGGACTCATTTCGGAAGCGCCCATCGGGGTCTCGCTGGTAGAACGGGCAAGAGAGGGTCTTGGATGGTGCATTCGAGGTCCCGTGGTGGAGACCTGGCTTTCGTGGTGGCTCTTCTGCTGCAGGATCAAACTCGACGGGCTCGGAAGTCGATCTCCCATGCTTTGGAGATTTTGACGAAGAGCCGCAATCACAACGTGGCTGGACAAGCGTCGGACGTTCGTGCTTCCGTTTCGGAGATGGAAATGAAGGAGTGGATGGGGAGACCTCGCCTACTCGGGGTGTGTTTGACTTCAGGCTCTGGTTCAACAAGGTAGCGAAGCCGTTTATCAAGGTTTCAGCTGCTTCCATTTCTGACTTTGTCTTTGGATAGCCCTGAGAATGGGTGATTCTCGTGGATGCGTTCCCCAGACCACCAATGGTGATGTCAAAGGATATAGCGTCCGAAGAGCAGCGGTCTCGCTGACCACCTGCATCGTCCAAAGCATATGCCGGAGAATGTATCCCAGAATCACTGCTCCGGGTGGCTTTGCATCCGCAACCCGTCTCTCTACAGCCACCGCCGCAGACATTCGTTGATTGTCTTTCCCATGGGCGTGGTGGTCCTGTCGAGCATGCATGACAGAGCACTCTGTGAGATTCTGAGCCCCATCGGCATGCTTCTGCAAATTCACAGAGTCAGTACATGCAATAGTGGTTTTTTGTTTTGAGCCGTTGCCTACCCCCAAGAGCGTCCCTTTCGCCAGCACGCGGTCGTGATGCCTGACGCTTGCCCTCACAATGGCGTTGCTCGCGCTTCTCCACGTAGTACGTCGGGAAAATGAACATGGCTGCTAGAAACAATGCCACAGAGAATCCGGCCACCAGACCGAAGATGTCGGAAGACATCCCCAGATACTCATCTCTGCGCTGTTGGCAGGGTGGAGTTTGGCGGTATTGCGGTTTCCAAGAAGTCGACATCTTATCTCCATGCGCTTCGACTCCAGGACGAGGAAGGGGCAAAGAGTCCAAGAAGAAGTGGACATGCAACATTCAAATATACGATCAAAAGTCTTATGCTTGCTTCGTGCGGAGAAGAGTCTCAGATCTAATCACCGTTTGCAGATTGTCTTGGACGTTGAGTCCCGATGTTGCGGATGAGGTTAGTCTGCCGATCATCTGCAAGACTAACGGGCAAGCCACGCATCTCGAAGGTTGCGCTCGGTAAGATATGACATGGGACGGCTCTTAGGGTAAACGAACAAGACCAAAAGATAGCCGAGGACAAAGCCAAGGGTGCTTCTCAATGTCATCATAGATGCCTTCTTCAGGCTCAACATCGGATTATCAAGTCGAGTTTGAAGACGAGTGCTCCAAACGTGCGATGAAGATCAATTACGTGTTATTTACTGCAGGCCATGGGTTAATCTACTTCCCATAAAGCATTGCTTCCCCCAAAGATGAGCCTGGAAAGTTTCGACTGGCATCCTACTTTCCGTTACGCAGAATCCACGTCCACGGCCGAACCAAGCCCAACACCCCCCGCCTACTGGTGCTCCCAAGGTCTATACTGCTTCTTGCAGCGCCGAATGTAGGCTCTATTGTCCAGCATGTACTCGCCCTCCCGACCAAAGAAGTAATAGTGCGAATAGTCGTGCGCCCTCGTGTACCACCGACACTCGCTCGCCGTGCCAGTGTCTTCCAGGGCCGCTAGGGTTCGCTCACCAGGCGTCTCAAAGTAGCCGACTTCGCCGTCGTTTGCGATGCCAAAGACGTATCCGTCACAGAGGACGGCGTACGACGCCTGATGCTGGATTCTGAGGCGAGCTGGCCCCCATAGCTCGTTGAACAGCGCGTGGACTTTTTTGAGGCCTTCGGTGCCGGTTCCGCCGATGGCGCTGTGGCAGTTTGTCCACTTGCGGGATCGATGGTATTGTGCGTCGACTCCGGCGGCGGCGGCGAGGCCGATGATGGCAGCGATTATGTTTGATAGTTTCTGGTGAAGGGGGGGTTTTGGAATTAGCATAGCAACGTGCAAGACGATCCTTGGTACGGATAGTGGAGGTGGCAACGAACCATGGTGTCTGAGTTTTTTTTTTTTTTGATATTCTGGAAAAAGGGTGAAGGGTTTCGCGAAGAAAATTGAAGATACAGAATGGGAAGGGTCTAATAGCTTTTTAAGGGTCGAATATATTGCCACAGACAATACCTTGGTGGTGTCGGTTAGTAGGAAGGTTTTCAGCCCATAAGGTTGAGGCTGAAAGAGCGACTTTCTTATGAACCTGATTGCTGTGAACCCTTGGTACGATTTACAACTGATCCGGCAAAAGTATAATGGGTGCACCATACTTCGTCGGTCTGTGGCTGAGCAATCTTTTGGACATCTGAGTCACTCGGTAAATTTGATGAATAGCTCCGGCGAGCAAAAGAGCATTGCGAGTTCTGGCTAGAAAGCTAGAAAGATCGGCGACGAAGAGTTTAATTCGATGAGAACAAGTGACCCTGAACTTTATCCGGGAGGTTGCGCTTAGGTGTCACTCTTCTCTAAGTATTATACAGCCAAGTACCAGAACCGTCCTCAACCTTATTCAAACCACGAAATAAATACCACTTCCTAATCTACAATATATGCTCCTCTTTGCCCAGCAGTATCAAAATACTGAATTTTCCATACCTGAATGTTGTTCGTGTCGTCGATCCGGACACCATGCTGCTCATTGCACTCCGATAGATGTTATCGCTTTCCAGAGGAAGAACCTGCCTGCCCACAAAAAATATCTTGGTGTACTGAATATACCTCTGATCATGGTGAATGATCCTCTTGAATGTAAAGGAGGATGCTTGCGTCTCTCAAAGCCTCCTTGGCCAACTGCATCAGCTTCATGTCAGGGACTGCGTCAACCAATGGTTTAAAGCCTTTTGTCACCGCTATCACCGCCATGTATACCAATTTGCAACAGAACGTCTCTGTAACATGAAATGCCCATAGTTTGTATGTGATCGATACCTCTAGAGACCGAAAGACACTTACTTGACAATGTTCAAACCCAAGATTGGATATCGGTGTTGACCAGACCTATGAAGCCGATCACCGACGTGACTGGTATTCGGAACTCCAAGTGATCCACCGTTTCTCGTAGACTGCTTAGTGATGCTGAAAAACGGAACCGCGTCTGTCTGAAAGCTGTCCGCACCAATTGGCGTCCGCTCGGAAAGCTTGATGGGATGCCGGATTATGCGTTGTCATCGGAAGAAATCTCGTTGAGGTAGCTATTCCGTGTCAGCTTACGCACAATTCTCAGTGGGGTTCGACCTGCCTCCACAGAGCCAGATCAATTATCCACTGATGGCAGGCCATAGCGGTGCTGTTCAATTACTCCTCCAGCTTATCTTGACGCTTCTTCACCAATGCATCACTGCCTCCCAATTGGAACTTGCAGTGGCTGGCAGACCGAAATGCGTGACATTCTCAAACAAGATGAACGGCGGTCGTAAACCATTAGCTGAGCATGATTGTACGACCTCTGAAATATCAACAGTGTAGCTGCATAGTACTTGTATGTGGGTAGTTGGGCTCGCGAGACCGTTGACGAATGCAATGTTTGCGGCAAGCATCCGCCACCCCGCGAGATATAGCTCGTGCCGAATTACTCAGCCGCCGTCAAAGTCATTCTTGGCCTCATCTGGTGCGGCTGAGTTTAGCTGCCGGATTTATCAAGAAACGCTCTTGCAAATCAACCACACAATTGACAATTCATATGGCGTTCGAGACATTTGTCTGTGACTTATTCAATCTTTTATTGAACTGGATTCGGCTACGTTCCACCATGTCCAGGGGGCCCCGAGTTCATGTCGACTGGAAAGAAGTTGAACAGATCTGTCGTGAGTACGTCAAAGTTTAAATCAGGGAAGGGGTTTCCCACTGAGCCAGTCCCGGACATCGGCATGTTGTAATCCGTGATAGGTTCCGGCTGTGGTCGGTAGGCCCTGTTGCTGAAGAAGATCAAATCATCCGAGGTGGCACCTCTGTTCTCTTCCAGCGATGGAAACTGTATGTTGGTTGGGAAGCGATCGTCGGGCCACGACGGCGACGAGTCGGCAGAAGCAACGTCCAAGAATGCGGCCGAGGATTTGGCTGCATTAATGGATTGCTCAACCGCCCACACGATTCGCTTGATGGAACGTATGGCGTTTGTCACTGGGTCGTCCCCAACCAGAGATCGTAGACAGGAGATGGCCATCTGGATGAACTCCAAGTTATGTGGATGCTTTGCTGGATGGCGCAAGCTGTCATATAAAAGCACAGCACACGAAGACTCGATAAAGAATGCGTGGTATCGCCGGGTCTAAGGTTGATGAGTAAAGGTTAGTTCGTTCTCTCCTGAAGATCACCCGTCAGAGACATACGTTGCATTTTTCGGGACCTCGAAGCATGTTGCTGGTGAAAGCCAGTGCATCTTGTGCAGCATCTGTTGCGTGTCTGCAAGCTTGTCGCAGCCAGATATCGCCTATCCCGCCAGATCCTTCCCCAGACTGTAGAGCAGCTTCGGCAATCAAAAATGGCCGGAAAATCAGCAGAATGGCATGGAAGTATACTTGGTGAAAGTCAGCATGTAATTCATACAATGAAACGGGTGTGTGGTTAACCGTACCGTTGTGTAGAAGAAGGCTCGTCTCGGCATTCCCAGTATTCCCAACATCGCCCCGTTCTACAGAGGCGGCAGTCCCCAACCCCCACTTCTCGCCATACTGACGGACGTGACCATAAAGCTTCTCGGCTTTTCCATACAACTGACGAAGGGAGTCAGTTCTTCTGTTATATATCGATTCCATCGCCTCCTCAAGAATGTTGGCGAACTGGCAAAGTGCCATCAACGTTTGTTGTCCATCTGGATAGGGGCAAGACTCAAAATCCGACTTTTGCATCGAACTGCGTCTTCCGACTACCAGGCTGAGCCAACTACGCATACCAATTGTCAGTCTACGGTACACATGGAAAGGGATCCATGACTGATCAAAACGCAACTCACATTTCGAGGAAGTAAAGAGACCATAGCGTCACCAATCTTCCCTGAACTTCTTCCTTTCGTGAAATCGCACTTGTGGTCCCGGCGTGAAGGCCCATTGATAAAGCCTTCCGCGTTGCGATGCCACTGTGCAAGTAAGCAGAGTTGGGACGACCCATGTTCAGCTGATAATGAGCCATGAGAATCGAAAATTGTATCATCGGTAGAGTAACAGAATCCTCGTATATCGCCGCTTCCTTTTTAGCGTGGATAAATAGCGATTCTGCAGCGTCGGTCTGCGAGGTGCTCAATGCCCCCAACGCGAGCGCAGCAAGAAACACAGTCTTTCTTTGAGGCTGAACATTTGTGTCGGGGGTATAGTTGAACAAGGTTGGAACCATGTCGTCAAGCTCGGAAGGGGTGAAGAAGGGTAACGATGACAAGTGAGTTGTTTTGAAGTGCAGAACGAACTCTTCTGCTTGTAACAAAGACACGGGACAGCTTGCGGGCTGAGCTGGTTCAACGTTGATCTTCAGCGGCATGCCAAAGAATATGTTCCTCTGCATGAACATGTCCAGCCCCGGCCCTCCCTCCTGGACATCTCTGGCATGGTTCTGGCCATACTGACCGGAAAGCAGGCCTCGATGAATCTGCTGCAGAAAAGCCGAGTTTGAGGAAGGCCCATAGAACAGCTGTGAGCTATCGGTGGACTTTGGCGCGTGGTGCGCTGCAGCGACGCTGTGATAGACTTCGGTTTGTGCAACATGCTGTTGGTGTTCTTCGACTGACCGCTGAGAGGCGACCTCGTCCCGGCGATTGCGCTCAGAACCCGGGGTGGATACACCGTGGCCAGGCTCGGCATCCGTTGCCGTCGCTGCGGCCCGCTTTGATGACAGTCGCACGCGCGGTTTGAGTCGATAAACGCAATCGGATGGCTTGTTCTCACATTGTCGACAGGGTTTGTGACCGGAGCACTTAATCTTGCGTCTACGGCATGGTTCACACGCCTTGGGAATCTTCCCTCCGAATTTGCTGGCAGGCTGCATCCCGCTAACTCCGAGATACGCGGCCCCAGGCGTCCCAATCGGAACGCAGGGCTTGACGGAAAAGAGAGGTATGAAGGGTCAGACACGGAAGTGATCGTTATTCCCCAAGTCCGAAAGAAGACTTTAATGATATCTGTGTTGGCGCGTTGCGGAAGATGAATGGGTCAGAGAGGATGGGTTTGGCAAAAGCGGATGAGATGTTGTTACCCCTGTAATTCCGTAAATCCGAAACACCGTAAACCCGAAACCGACAATACTAAGAGGATCCACTGGGTTTGACAGACTCAATGACAGTGATTACAGCATCCGGAACCAATGTCTGGAAATCCCCTATTTGTGGAGGCTGCTTAGGAATGGGTATTCTTGTCAGGAAGTTTAATAGAACAGAGTAGGCTATAACTCAATCTTAAATGTGCATTACAGCCCTGTTCAACACATCGACTGTCTTCTCTATCCAGACCAGATTTCGTCTTAGTAGGCTGTAGCGATGACTCCAACACCAATCTACGACAGCGATCGAACCGTCCAGGTTGACGAAAGCTCTCAAGAATCTGGTCAGCATCAGCAAGGGTTGACTGTTGCATTCCGGGATGTGAGCATCAGAGTTCACGGACTGGGAGAAGACTTTGGTTCCACTTGTTTGTCTGTTCTGGCCGACTTGTTTCCCTTCGCCAAAAGCAAGACTTCTCCAAGAGTATGGGATAGAGTCTATGTATATGTTTGAAAAACATTCTAACCTGAGTAGCATATCCTTCATGATGTAACCGGTCAAGTACAGCCAGGGGAGATGGTGAGTCAACTGGCATTACGGCAATACCGCTTTCCACTAATCCTTTCCCCCAGCTACTGGTTCTCGGGCGACCAGGATCGGGCTGCACGTCTCTCCTGAAAGTCATATCAAACCAACGAAACGAGTTCCATCATGTGAGCGGCGACGTACGATATGGCAACCTTGGCCACAAAGGAGCGCAACAATTTCGGAATCAAGTGGTCATGAACACCGAAGGTAAGCAAAGTATACCACTCTGATAGATGAGTTGTCAAAGTCTGACGTAGGAAATCCACCAGATGACCTTCACTTCCCGACGTTGGAAGTGAAGCAAACGATTGACTTTGCGACGTCTAACAAGCTACCGGGTTCACGGCCAGATTCAACCGTCACTGCCAAAGAATACTTGTCTCAGAAGACCGATGCGATTCTGAATTCCTTAGCAATTGGTCACACGAAGAACACCATGGTCGGGGATGAAGTCACTCGCGGTGTATCAGGTGGCGAGAGGAAGCGAGTCTCCATCGCTGAAGTCATGGCTACGCAGGTTTGAATACGCCAGGATGAGTGTCTCTGATGGATATTCGCTAAAGTCATACCCAGGCCCCCGTGCAATGCTGGGACAACTCGACTCGAGGTTTAGACGCCAGCAACGCTTTGGACTTTGTGCGCGTCTTGCGCACGATGGCCGACGAGGAGCGCAAGTCTATTGTTGCCACTCTTTATCAGGCTGGCAACGGCATCTACGATCTCTTTGACAAGGTGCTCGTGCTAGCCGAAGGGAGAGAGATCTATTACGGTCCCACGTCCGAGGCTAAGCAGTACTTCGAGAACATGGGGTTTGAATGCACGCCGGGAGCCAACATTTCTGATTTTCTCACGTCGGTTTCGGTCCCCACAGAGCGTCAGATACGCCCTGGGTATGAAGACAAGATTCCAACGAGCCCAGCAGACTTTGAAGATGCGTACAAGTCCAGCCCACTCTTTGACCGCATGACACAACAGATGAATGCAGTGTCAGAAAAGTCTCTGTCCGATGAAGTGGAGAGTCTCCTGCGAGTTCGCGACGCAGAGAAGAATCGATCTTTACCGTTTCTATCCCGCCAAAGCAGCCCCTACCAGGTTTCCTTCATGAGCCAGATTACGACTTGTATCAGGAGGTACTTACTGTCTGTCCCCCTCTACACCTTGAGCCCAGGTTCTGATCTACTTTGAAGACAGTGTCAGATCATTTGGGGAGATCGATGGTCGACCGCACTGCAGATTGCTTCGGCACTCATCATGGCGTTAGTCACCGGCAGTCTATTCTACGACCTCCCTTCCGATAGCACCTCCATTTTCACTCGACCAGGCGCCCTCTTCTTCCCAATCCAACTTTTCGCCATGAACAAGATGTCTGAGACCACAGCATCATTTATGGGACGACGGATCATCTCAAGACACAAACGGCTTGCGTTCAATCGACCGGCAGCTTACGCCCTTGCGTGCACGGCAACTGATATCCCGCTTGTCATCGTCATGTATTCTCTGTTCCAATTGGTCTACTACTTCATGGTTGATTTACAACGCGAAGCTGGCCACTTCTTCACAAACTGGTTCATGCTTGTTCTGTGTACGTTGTGCTTTGCCTCCCTGTTCCGCATGATCGGGGCTTGGTGTAAGCATTTCGGCCTGGCTTCACAAATCACTGGGTGGATGACAATGGTGTACATGGTCTATGCAGGCAAGTTGGGACTATTCCAGTGGTGTGAGAACGCGCTTTCTGATACGTTGCAGGATATCTCATTCCCGTGCCGAGCATGCCTGTCTGGTTCCGTTGGATTTCATATCTGAACCCCGCAACTTACACGTTTGAAGCCATTATGGCCGAGGAAATGGGGGATCTCACTCTGAATTGCGTTGAGCCTCAACTTATTCCCTTCGGATCCACCTACGACAGCAGCCAGTATCGCAGCTGCACAGTCAGGGGATCTGTATCAGGGTCGACACTCATCGACGGCGAAACCTACATGAACTCTCAGTACGCAGTCTACAAAGCACACATCTGGCGCAATGCAGGGATTCTTATCGGATTCTGGATCTTCCTAGCGTTCATGACTGCGGTTGGATTCGAGATCAATTTGCACTCCGATTCCGGCTCAAAAGTCTTGTTCGACCGCCGGAGCCGACAGAAGGAGGCAGCCACAAAGGAAGACACGGAAAAGGCGGATGAATCAGCTGCTGCCCATGACGTGTCCTACATGTCCTTGAGCAAGACAGTCTTTACCTTCAAGGACATTAGCTATTTTGTTCGTCACGAAGGAAAGGACTTGCAACTTCTTCGCGGAGTCTCTGGATACGTCAAGCCAGGCCAGCTGGTCGCACTCATGGGAAGCTCCGGTGCGGGCAAGACGACTTTGATGGACGTCCTGGCGCAGAGGAAAGACAGCGGAAGGATCGAAGGCAGCATCATGGTCAACGGCAAGCCGCAAGGTATCAGCTTCCAGCGCACGACGGGCTACTGTGAGCAAAACGACGTTCACGAACCTACTTCTACGGTCTGGGAGAGCCTTTTGTTTTCTGCGAGACTGCGACAGAGCCACAAGATTCCGGATGAGGAGAAGCAAGACTACGTCCGAGGCATCATGGAGCTGCTTGAGCTGACGCCTTTACAGCACGCCATAGTTGGAAGTGAGTCTATCCTCCCATTGGAACTTGACTTTATCGTCTTTTGTGGAACCAAACGCTGATCATCAATGTCTTGCATAGCCCCTGGCTCAGGCCTCTCCATCGAACAGCGGAAGCGTCTTACACTCGCAACTGAACTTGTCGCGAAGCCTTCGCTGCTGTTCCTCGACGAACCGACTTCCGGCCTGGACGGGCAGTCCGCCTACGAAATCTGTCGCTTTATGCGCAGGCTCGCAGCATCTGGACAGACCATCATTTGCACCATTCACCAGCCTTCTGCCACTCTCTTTGATGCCTTTGACGTCCTCCTGCTTTTGGCCCGCGGGGGCCGTACAACCTACTTTGGACCGACTGGCAAGAACTCAGCCACGGTGATTGACTACTTTGCCCGCAACGGCACTGCTTGCCCACCGCATGCGAACCCTGCGGAGCACATTGTTGATGTGGTCCAAGGACGCTTCGGAACGGAAATCGACTGGCCGCAGACTTGGCTGGACTCCCCGGAGAGACAAGCGGCCATTACAGAACTCGATGCCCTCAACTCCAACCGGGACGAAGGTAAAGACGCACCGCCTTCCACCACGGCCGACGAAGTCAATGAGGATCAACTTGCTGGATTCGCAACACCCGTATCTTACCAGGTCTATCTCGTCACGTGCCGACAACTCGTCGCTCTGTGGCGCAACCCGGATTATGTCTGGAACAAGATTGGACTGCACATCACCAACGGTCTTTTTGGAGGTTTCTCTTACTGGATGTTGGGTGACGGCACTTTTGACCTCCAACTCCGGCTCATGGCTGTCTTCAATTTCGTGTTTGTTGCTCCTGGGTGCATCAATCAACTGCAGCCGCTATTCATCCAAAACCGCGACGTGTTTGAGACTCGTGAGAAGAAGTCCAAGACGTATCATTGGTTTGCTTTTGTGGCAGCTCAACTGCTGTCGGAGATACCGGTGTTGATTGTCTGCGGAACTCTTGCGTTTGCGACGTGGTACTTTACGGTTGGCTTCCCTACAGAAGCGAGGATTTCCGGACAAGTTTACCTTGAGATGATTCGTAAGCTTCCACCGAGCCTCATAAATTGTTATGAGTATCTTGCTGATGATTTGCTGATTCAGTTTACGAATTCTTGTACACTTCGCTGGGGCAGGCTATTGCCGCATACAGTCCTAATGCTTACTTCGCTGCGCTGGCCAACCCTATCATCATTGGCGCCGCTCTCATCAATTTCTGCGGTGTCGTCGTTCCCTACTCCCAAATCACGGCATTCTGGAGATACTGGCTCTACTGGCTCGACCCTTTCACCTACCTCATCCAAGGCATGCTAGAGCCTGTGGTCTGGGATGTCGAGGTTCACTGCAAGTCGAACGAACTGACTTACATTCCGCTCCCGGGCAACAGCACCTGTGGGGAGTACCTTGCCGACTTTCTCTCGTCCGAGCCAGGCTACGTCGTCGACCCCGGAAACAGCACCGTGTGTGCGTACTGCCCATACAGCACTGGTGCGGACTACATGAGAACGATGAACATCAATGACTCTAGCTATGGGTGGAGAGGAGTAAGTCAATGTGTTCTCTGTGACATGGAGACTCTCAGGTGGATCAAAATGCTGATTTTTTTGACTATCGCAGGTTGGCATCACAGCACTTTTCTGCGTTTCATCCTACGCTCTTGTCTTTTTGATGATGAAGTTGAGGACCAAGACTACGAAAACGGCTAACTGAGGGTAACCTGCACCAAAAGAATGGACAATCGTGCGGATGTGCCCAGCTTAAGAAGTTGGCCATTTAGAGACAGGTGGCTGCATTTACCTTTCTCCAGCAGACTGTGAGCTCACGTAACAATCGGAGGGCTGCAAAGAATTTAGCTTTTACCACCATATTTCCGCATCCAAAGTCTAGTGGTTTGGATAGACTAGGCTTGTGCGTTGGGTCGACCTCGCGGGATAGACTTTTGTGTTCTAGTAATGATCAGCTTCGCAGTCGAGGTTGGAAGCCGAATTTGAATGATTACGTAGAACTTTAGTCTAGATTCCATAAAATTGTTTACCTAATCGACAATATAAGTTCTACGAAGAGGCGCTACTGACTAACAGGATTTCAGCAGAGGTTATGCATCGAACAGGGATATACCTCCTCCTTCATAACCATATCTTGACTATTACACCATACGATCACGAAGCAAAGTTGAGAGCTGAAACTTCAATCTCTTAGAGGATTGATACCTTGCAAGTCACATGCAGCTGTCAACGTTAGTGCTCTTACACAACTGGCGACGTTTTGAGGACAACTTCTACCTCTTCAAGCTATCAGAAACGTCGATCAATGATACGTGTATTGTTTGAAAGATTTCACAATCCATCCCATCTTTGATCACATAATTGTCCTCTCTCTACAACCGCAAATTCTTGAGGGTCAAAGAACCGGGATACATTTTCACAGTTTAGATAGGGTGTCGCCTTCGGGAGCCTGTTGGATGAAAGCATTGCAGTTAAAGACGGACGCAGCCAGATTACGGATAGTTGTCTTGAACGCCATAGTAGCAATGTAATTTACGAACCAGCCAATGGAGTCCAACACTGGAGGCCCGCGGGTACGCAAATAGCGTTTTTCTTACCTCCAAATGCTTCTTGAATGCGAGATTGGTCACCCTTTTACTCAACACTTGCATTTGGTGGTGGGGATGATCCCAGACCGGGCCCCCACCGGTGGTGGAGCCGGTCTAAACGTCCGGCAGCAGCCGGGATGGCTATAGCTTCATGTTCACGTTCGATGCCGGCTGCCAAGTCCGCGCAAAGAGCACATCGGCAATGACAATGACTAGTAAGATCGGTTACTGAAGTTTCGTCGCTCTCAGTTTATGACCATGATGGCTGGTAGACCAGAGTTTCGGTCATTCGGAAGGAACGTTATGAGTGGCGGACGATGTTCCCATGGCACATATTAGTAATCAATCTTAAAGGCCGTCCTCGGCGCTAGGTATGTGATGATTGATGATACGTAGCTTGTGCGTGACCATTCCGGCGTGACTATTCCGGCTCAAATGGTCTTGCTAGCCTTATTTGACGACTTCAACAAGACGACTGGCAGGTAAGAGAACTCTTTGCCTCCCTTGCTAAGGCTTAACACAACTACGACGAATCAATGTTTGCAGGTGTTCAGTAGATCGAGATGCCTAGGGTATGATTCGGTTGCTTCGGAAAGCCTTACCTAAGGCACCCTGGATAAAGTCGAATTAGTAAGACTACCTCAAACCAACAAAGTACCATTGCATTTCCCCAAATTCAACAATTTGTTGTCTTTGGAGATCTTCAGTTATGTGTATGGAGCAGTGTATGATGGCTTCGGCTATGAGGTATTCTAGTGGTTCCTGTGTCTACGGGTTTCTAAGTGTTCAAGGATTGAGCCTGTCCTCTGTAGATGCGGGGGCACGAGGTAGTGTGGAGACACATTTGATCTCAACTGTCCCGGCACGGTTGTCAGAATTGATTTCCCTTGTTCGTCGCGAGAAAGATGTATTGGAAATGGTGAGAAGGGTTTCTTGCTTTTCCGCGTACCCAGTCAGCGATGATGTAGGATTTCTCAGGTACCGCGCGGCATTGGAGAGCGAGAGCATGAGAGGCTTATAAGAGGGTGAGGCCAAGTAGCTGTACAATCTCAGAAACCCGGTATCCGAAAAAGCTTCTCGCGGAGAGAACCTTCGCCTCTCGCATTCTGGTTCAGCTGCCGTGGAATCGTTTCCGAGAATTGCCGGGGTAGTCGATCCGCAAGCCTTCTAGAACGCTTCCGGATCTGAACTAAGAAAGCTTTGTATGACCGACGGGCGCTTCGTCACAGCCTCTTGCGTCGTGGCGTAGCTGATAAACTTGGCCTGTACATAACAAAGGCCAGTTTATCTAACAAACCTAAGCCTAACTGTTCCGCGGATTCAGGTTTTTTGGCAGGGGTTCGTCGCGATCCAGAGGCAAACCTTGGACAGCGCTCAGACATGCCGAGTCGGCAGAAAGTGTGCAGCCTTGTTCGCATCGCTTCGCATCGCGCTGTGCCCATAGCTCCCATAGCTCCCATAGCAGGAGTGAAATCGCGAAGTGACGGCTCCACCAAAGTCCCTTGATTCTTCACAACCGCCCACAGGGGAGGGGGGGGACACGGGTGACGGTGCGGTGTAGTGTTTGTGTGTTTGTTAGAGTTTTGTCCTCTGTTGATCAACCCGCCGCGCTAAGAATGGTATTGCGCCACGACCCTGACAAGGCCCGACCACTCGACGAACTCTAATCGGAACTAGGGCGGCCGGGCGAGTCAGGGCGAGTGTGGGACGCCCCCTTGTCGCAGGTTCACCGGTGGTCGTTTATGAGCAGCTTGACGCCCTTTTCACCTTGGGCCCTTGGATTGAGGTACAGGCAAACTTTTTGCAGCCGCGTGGAAAACGAATCTGCCACGGAAGACTGTTCGGTTGCATCGTGAAGCAATGAGCCTCGCCATGTGGCTCACAGCTCGCGTCGAGCGATTGAAGACACGATGAGTAACGCAACCGCCCTGACAGGGGCTTTTCCGCCCCCGCCTGGCGTCACACCGAACTTCGAGAACCCCAGGGATGCCGGGTGGATGTGGAATGTCGTTGGAATGAGTGTTTTGGCAGCCGTCACGACGCTGTTCTTTGGGATCAGAACATTTGTGAAGTTTTCTATGGCGAGACCGATTCTTCCAGACGACTGTACGTATCCCTTTGGTCGGTATCGGTGCGGATGAGGCGGGGAAACTTGAAAGTCAACACTGGACTGACTTGTGAACTAGGGACCTGTGCAGTATCATATGTGAGAGCCAGTCGACTTGCGGCGCGCAACAGATATGCTAATACTGTCAGGTTCTAATCATGATCTATGTTACGACGGTGTTCGTGATGGCGCACTATGGTGAGGGTCATCATGCATGGGAGCTGACGAGGGAATCATACGAAAAGGTGATGAAAGTATGTTGGATGACCTAGTACCTTGACAGTGAGGCATGAGCTAATGCATAGATTGTCAGTGGCTGTACGCCAGCTCCATCGTCTACTGCCCGGCAGCATACTTCACAAAGGTCACCCTACTTCTACTCGAAGCACGCGTCTTTGCTGTGCATGAACGAGTCTCGCGGGGAATCAGAGTCTTCATCGTCACCTTACTCATCTGCTACATCCCAATTCAAACACTAAAGACCGTTATCTGCCTGCCGATATCGGCCTTCTGGGACCCCAAGACACCGCATCCGAGATGCCTGAATCAACGCAAAATCTTCATCGCGGATCTGAGCCTGGCCATCATTACCGACTTCTTCATCCTCGTTCTCCCGGTACCACTTCTTTGGGGCTTGCGCATGCCTTTGCGAAAGAAGCTAAAGGTTGCTGCGCTACTCGGGGCTGGGGGCATTGCGACAGCTGTGACTGTCTATCGCATGTATCTTGTTGTTCAGTTTCTTACTTCGACGGATGTCACTGCTGATTTCGTTGTGTTGGACCTCATAACGTGAGCTTATCTCCGACAACCCCCCTAACCCCCCTCTCTCGCTTCATGAAGGCCTGGAAGCTAAAAGTCATGAATCAGGGCACTGGAGCTTGTGATTGGCTTCGTTTGTGCTTGTTTCCCCTCTACCAACCTTCTCTTTGAGCGCATACGAAGAGGAGAAGGAAGGCCAATGGGCAACCTACCACGAACGACGGGGGACCTGAAGAAAGGAACCAGCTCGAGCTCATCATACTGGCGAAGTATGTTGCCGAATAAGCAACTCAGATCAACGCGCGTAGCCGCCACGGCGGAGGAAAGAACTATAATACATCAAACAGGTCCCGCCAACTTCGACACCGAACTTGCGGTCCTTGCTGGCCAACCAATGGGAACGAGTCCAATGGCTGAAGAGCGCGGGAGAAAGTCGGAACAGATCTCCGAGGATTGGGCGTATAACCCCAGGGCAAATTCAATGGATGGCAGGCGAGAAGGTTGGCTGGCCGAGGGTGCCGAGAGCTCAGAACAAGGGCGTTCGAGGGACAGGGTACCCAACTGGCAAAACGACGAGATGGAGGCCAGAAAGTCGTGGGAAGCCGTGTGGGAGAAGGCTATACCTGCAGAGGGGTTGGCCTCTATTCCGGAAGAGAATGGCCCTCCTCGGCTGCAGCTCGCAACACACCCACCACCCGACTGGGAGAACCTGACAAAGTAGTTGGGCCGATTAGATGTCGTGAAGTTTTGTAAAAAGATACCCGATTATAACGAGGAATGGCGCTGTGCATTACCATCGGATCGATGGAAATCAGAAGGGAGCCAGGGCTATGGGACAAGACCTTCGAGTGTATAAAGCTTAGATGCAGTGACCAGATCACCCAAAGAAAATTGATTTGAGGACCCGACGTAGTGGTATTCTTTATGTAGTACAACTAGCGCCGCACATCATAATAGTTGACAAGTCCAACTCCCGTAGGCTGTAAAGGATAGACCCATTGAGCTGTCTGTAAACCCGAACAATAATATGTCTTTCTCCTCTGCCGGAGAGTGCCTCGTACACCAATCAATAAACATGAACAAGTCTCGCTTTTGATTGTAATGCAGTCTCTTTGAGGATCCCACCTGAAGTCATGGCGTTTGTGTCTGCTGTGACTACAAATTTAAAATGAAGTCGTCTTAGAGTTGAGCAAGTTTTCTGTTTCAGGAACTCGATCATTCCCATAAGCTCCTCCGGATGGCCGCACCTTATCTAGCGGGGACTTTATCCGTTGAAGTGGGGCTTTTCCAGGGGCCGATGGGATCAGCCAAACAAGTTTCGTGAGAGGATAATCAGATGAGACTAAATCAAGGACAGCGAAAACGCATAGGCAGAAATACTTTTAATGCCATAAGAGTTCAATGGAGTATAAGCACGGAAGATTGCATGGGCCACACCGAAATTGGAAGCCGATATGTATTTATGTATTTATGCAGCCCCTGCCCGCGGCCTAGGTCTTTCTATCACAGATTAGTACCTCGTAGCAAAATGTCTTACAAACCATGACACTGACAAAGGTCAACACATTGCCCAATGGCAATCTCGAAACGAATTAAAGCTCCATCGAGAAGCGTCAAGTCAGAATTGAGACTTGATCAAACGCACATACTTTGACCCATGCGAGTTGCGAACTTGCGATATCTTTGGGATGTTACATGTAGTGACTGCATGTGGGTGGCTGCCATTACATTCTTTGGAAACAGCCGACGACAAACCATCAAGGTTCAAGTGTTGAAAAGGCGATTGGTGCGGAATTGCCAAATCAATGAACAAATTCAGCAAAGATTTCGCTGATCTGAGAATGTGAACGGGAACCACCTCAGATAGGCGATTCGACAGTGGCCGGTATCTCGCACAAATGTAATCTCTTGACGCCATCTATCAGATGTTGCATGATTTAATCCTTTCGAGAAGGTGAAGACGCACAAAAAGACCAGAATGACGCTGTGACTTGGCGCTGCATGGGCGGTGTTGCCGGTACAATCTGCGGGAGTGTTACAACGGCGCGCTTGGCACGACTGTGCGAGCCGCCAGATACGATGCGCCAAGAGCATCGCAACGCCTCGTTTGAGGCTTCTCGCCCGTATGGCAGTGCCTGTCGCCAAGTCCGGGCGGGTATGTAAGTAAATTTGCGGCGACCGATGGTGGACTGCCGGGCCGGGGCCACGGAGCCGCTGATTCGTGCGTCCAAGTACCGAGCGGGCCTGGTCCGATAGACACCTGCTTCTTTGGGCAGTCGTGCTCCGCATCGCGACATTGAAGCTTGTTGCTCCCACTTTGCAACCGTCATTTTCTTGACCTTCTGTTTATAGCAGGACGATGAACAAGAATCATGTTTTTTTTGACTCGTAACGCGGTGGAGAGATACCGCGAGGCCCGAGGAGAGAACTGAGGGGCAAGAGAATGCCAAGTTGTCGTGGAGACAAGATAAAAAGAACGAGGTTTTCGCCCGCTGGATTGACAAAGGGTTTCGTTCTGTACCTCTCCGCTCTTTAACTTGCGAAGTGATCTTCGTGGTTCAACCGTCAATCACCCCTGCCTTGGACAAACCTCCAGGACCCTTCCTGAACCACTCAAGATGAAGGCAATCACCTTGGCAACCTTGGCTGTCTCGGCGCTCCTCTCTGGAGCTTCGGCCAAGGAGATCGCACCCAGTGAACTCGTCTCTGAGATTTACGACAGCGGTGTCATCCATAAGGATCTCATGGCCCGTAAAAAGGTATGCAATTAGTAACAGTCCGACCTGCAACGCTAATCCTAATCTTCGTATTGATAGGCATCATGGGACCGCCAAAGAGAGGCTGGAGAGATGGAGTCCACCAAGTACACTAGTCGTCTCGCTGATGAGGGTCCCGTTGCTTGCGTCGACGGCGTTGCTGAGGTCATTCCCGGCGATGCGAACAACACCTTCAAGTGCAACAAGGTCGACTTCTACGACTTCAAGAGTCACTCCGACCTGGGCTCCACTGCCGGCGAGGGATCTTCTTCCTGGGGTTGGACCAGCCCCGACGGCCGCGAGTTTGCCATCATTGCCCAGGCTGATGGCGCTGCCTTTGCTGAGATCACCTCCGCGGGCAAGCTCGTCTACCTCGGTCGCCTGCCGCAGTACTCTACCCAGTCCATCTGGCGCGAGCTCCGCGGATACAAGAACTATGTCGTTATCGGCAGTGAGGCATCCCGCCATGGAGTTCAGATCTTTGATTTGACCAAGGTCAGCTCACCAACATCCTCTTCCCTCGAGGCTCAAGCAATACTGACTCTCGGCGATAGCTGTTGGACATTGACCCCGCCAGCCCCGTCACCTTCAGCAACTCCCGTGACCTTACCGGTCACTGGAACGGCCTTCCCGCCGGCTCCACTCACAACATCGTCATCAACGAGGAGAAGCAGTACGCCGTTGCTGTTGGCGCCCAGCCTCGTTCCAGCGCCTGCCGCTCCGGTCTAATCTTCATCGACCTCAGCGACCCGGCTAACCCCACCTCCCCCGGTTGTGCCGCTGGAGACGGTTACGTCCACGATGCTCAGTGCCTCGTCTACCGTGGCCCCGATGAGAAGTACTTTGGCCGTGACATCTGCTACGGATATAACGAGGACACCTTGACCATCTATGATGTCACCAACAAGAACGAGACAAACATCATTTCTCGTACCTCTTACGAGGGTGCTAGCTGTACGTTGATTCGTTCCGTCCCGTGATAAGAGACTCTGAACAGCGACTGACTGGATATTTAGACACCCACCAGGGTTGGGTTACCAACACCGAGTGGCAAGAGTACCTCGTCCTCGACGACGAGTATGAT
Source organism: Colletotrichum orchidophilum (assembly GCF_001831195.1). Taxonomy (NCBI): domain Eukaryota; kingdom Fungi; phylum Ascomycota; class Sordariomycetes; order Glomerellales; family Glomerellaceae; genus Colletotrichum; species Colletotrichum orchidophilum. The sequence goes on along the minus strand of NW_019172992.1, from coordinate 128,369 downwards.
GAGGTCGATGCCACCGGCCCTGCAGCCAGCGGTTACCCCATTACCTACTTCTGGGACATTAAGTCCCTCGAGGCGCCCAAGCAGACTGGTTACTACCGCAGCGAGGCCTACGGTATCGACCACAACCAGTTCGTCATCGACGGCCTCGCCTTCCAGAGCCATTACGGTGCCGGCCTACGCATTCTCGACGTTTCCTCCCTGCCCGATGATCCCACCGGAGGCGGTGTTTCGGAAGTCGGTTTCTTTGACATCTACCCTGAGAACGACAACGAGCCCCTCGGAGGATCCATTGACTTTGTCGGCACGTGGAGCCACTACCCCTACTTCAAGAGTGGCCACATTCTGATCAACACCATTGAGCGTGGTGCATTTGTTGTGAAGCGCTCCGCTTAGAGGAAGTGAGGATGAGGTTGGAATATACCTGGCCCGTGTCTGTCATTGAATATTGTCGAAAGACCACTTATCTATGGAGATAATGACTTTACACCGAAAGGAGGATCATGTGCATAAGGGCAGCTTAGCTCTAAAAATAATGAAGGAGTGACCTAAAGAGAGAACACCCATTTTCCTTGCGCATGGTCCGGTCAATCTGTCTTACTGAAGTTGCATATCCTGCCATTTTCTTGGCAACTGGCAATGACTTCTGAGGGTTGCTCATCAATACTAACTGCAAAAGCTTTCAGTCAGCATCGAGCAGTATCACCTTGCCGGTGAAATTGAAGAGAACCTACCCCGGACCGGAATATCATTATGCTCTGCATCATCCGAACTCCTAAAATTTGTAAGGATGACTGTTTTGCCAAATTATGTTCTGCCACAGAGAATATCTGCCTTCTAGAAGCCCCCGAAGCATTAAACCTGTGATGCCAAAAAGCCTATAATCTTCCCGAAAGCTTATTTCGCAAGCCAAAAAATAGTGGTCACCTGACCTGGTGCCAGGTGGCGCTTCAAGATTTCAACGAAATAGTTGCATAGCAGCGGCTCAGGTCTCGATCTTCATCAACCCTAAATTCAGCATGCCGAACTTGGTCTTCGTGTCGTAAAGAGCAGCCATATATTGGTTGGCGGGATGTGGCTAAATTTGTGTCTTTCTTTGGTCAACCAAAATGCCTGGTCGCCGCTACAGAATTTTGTCCCATGCAACACTGCAGAATAGAGTTGAGACTACGAAACCCTACGAGTCATTGAAAGGGCGATCAGAGAGTTCACAAAAAGAAGACCCCTCTTTTGGTCTTGCTGGTCTGACATACCTCGGTCATTCGTTTTTTCGTCCCCGGCGCGCTCGTTACCTTTGAGTTCGGCATTGCAAAGGCTTACCTCAGACTCCCAAACCTCACCTTTTTCTCCAAACCTACCGTAGGATAGCGTACCTGCGTGAAGCCAAACGAGACAACACTTTAGAACCAGCCGACCGTACAAGTAACATATGGAAAGCCCGTCGTCGACATCATCTACGCACGGTCCATGGATACGCGCCCTACAGTAGCCCTCTAACCTAGGGACACAGATGATCACTGCTGGATTGATGCGTCGGCGGGCGCGACGACTGCAATTATGGCGACCAGTCAATTAGAAAGCATCTTGAGACGCGATGATAGGTTTCTAAAGGAGATTTGGACTTGGTTTGGTGTTGGGGCTCTCGTCATACTACTGCGGTTCTTTGTGAGGATTCGCATGGTTGGTCCCAGAAGCCTCAGGGGAGATGACTATGCAATGCTTGTCGTAAGGCGCAATCGAGTCATTGAGCAGACCTTATTCTGACACGACATTTCGATAGACCCTGTTCCTCTACACCGTCTGTTTTGTGATGGTTGACTTGGTATGTAAGTATCATCAATGATGGCTAGAAGAAGGTGTACAGCAAGACTGATGTATGTGAGTACAGATCGATATGGCACGAATGTGGACCTCACAGCTGCTCAGATTAGCACTCTATCCGACGAAGAAGTGGCACGACTTGTACTGGGCTCCAAGTTCCAGCAAGTAGCTTGGTACTCGTACACTGCATATTTGTGGTCCATGAAAGCAACCTTGCTGTTCTTTTAGTATTTCACGTCCCTCTGAGAATTTTACAGGAGATGATCTGACGAAAGATAAGCAAGCGAATGACATTCGATTTGTGGCAAAGCGCAAGAGTGCTCAAATATCTGACGTGGTTCACGATTTTATCGTATTTGGTTGTGGTTGGAACGATAACATTCAGCTGCATGCCGTTAGTGTTGAACTCCGATATTAGCCTTGAAAATTCTGCTCATGGCAACTCACAGGTTTTCTGATAATTGGGGAGTGAGACCCCTACCCAGCGAAAAGTGTGTGTTCAAGGCCCAAGATCTACTAGTCTCAACGTTTCTCAGTGAGTTCAATGGTCGGTTTGCTTGAACGTAATCCAAGCTGATCAAAAACGAGACGTCGTTACCGATGCCGCCATTCTTTGTTTGCCCCTGCCAGTCTTGAAGGAGATCAGGGTACCTTTCTACAAAAAAGTGTTCATAGCAGTGCTGATATGCTCTGGTTTGTTCGTCATCGCGGCCGCGATCATGCGCGTCGGGGTAACTTTGGGTTCAGAACCCTCAACAATTACAGTCAATCGATGGGGTGTCCGAGAATGCGAAGTCGGCCTGATTGCCGTCAATGCGCCCATACTACGCCCTCTTTTCTCCCGTAGGTTTTGGCAGTGGCATTATCGGCCACCGGCCCGCGCACCAAATCCCATGGAAAGCGCAAGGAGGAGCCGAACGACGGTTGGCGGCCAACGACGGAGGGTCATCAAAGAGGACTCTCTTCTTGGGTGGATGAGTTCCACCACATCGAGGATAGGGACTCTAGTGGGAGGAACTCGCGATCGTGGGAATACAGCGGACGTGGAGCTAGGGGATGCGGCTAGTGAACAGGAGTTGGAGCCGCTCGACAATGCCGAGGATGATGAAGGGCAGAGCTCTCACAATCTAGTCGATGATGAGAGGACAAGACAAGAATGAGTTAGCGACGGGGTTTCAATCCATTCAATTGAGGCAGTTGGGCTTTGCAGGAGGGACGCCGCGGCGGAGTTGTGAATTGCTTTTTAGTACAGAAAAAGAAAAGGAAACCATATAGCAGCTAAGTATATTTGACCACGTAGTAGCACAGTAGAATCGGTGGCTTACAATCGCTTTTTCAGAGCCCGTCCGGGATACCAACGAAATAAGAGCTCGCCCAAATCAGCATCGAAAAAGGAAACGCCGTTTCGCAAAACCAAAACTCCAACTCAATCCAAAATCACAGGACATTATGTCCAATCTTGGACCGTCCGAATCTCGCTCACCCGTCTACTACGGCAAACACTATGCTCCTCATATCTCAGCTCCCTTATCAATACTCCGATTCACAATTTGAGGATTCATCCAGGCGTTCGTCCGCTTTTTCCCAGGGCGTTTACTCAATCAGCCAGTTCATTTATCGTCTGATTGTCCCTGGGCCTCGCGGTGAAATGACAGTATTCGGACTCATTCGGAAGCGGACATATCAGTCATCGAAACAAGCACCAATACAAGTGATGCTGACATCTCGGTTCTTGGTCATCGTTACAGCGGTCTCTTCCAAAGATCACATCGAGTCCCACCTCTCAATTTTTGCAGCTCGGGTGGCTATTCGGCGAAGTTTCACAGAAAATAGGGGCTCTCAGATCGCTTTTCAGTGGTGGGTGATCTTGGAGTCGGCTGGCTACATTCGGCGTCTGAGGAGGCATTCTCGCCCTCACTTTCTACGCAAGGATGGTGCAGAGGCCATAGAAGAATTCTGCTAGGGTAGACCGGCTCTCGGAGCCGTAGCTGCTCATCTAAGTCAGTTGCCCGAGCTTCAATCTGAGCGGTCATGGCATTCTGGAATTCATCTTCATCGTACGCGGACTCGCTGGAAGGCTGCACAATTGGGTAGAGTAGAGCGCCTGTTCTGGCATCGACGTCTCGAAAACGAAGGGGACAAGGGGTATGAACTTCGTCATTGCTACTGGCATCGGTGTCTCGAACACGACGGGGACGAGGGGCATCGAATCCGCCATGGCTGCGGGCACTTTGAGGAATGCTGGTATACTGCGAATTCCTCAGCCAGGTGAGAACAGCGCCATGGATGAGTATGGGGTCCCGGTGCGGACGAATCGGCGCGTGAGTCGGCACGGGAGGCGGCGCATTCTCGATGGGGTCGAGCAGGAAGTCAATGGAGTCCTCTTCGTCCCACTCCGTTGCGCCAGCTGGGCCGGTGGGGGCCTCTATCACCGTGGCGATATCATTAGCGTCGAGTTCGACTCGCTGGGTAGGCTCATGATTGAGGTAGGATATCGAATCGGGCGAGGGAAACAAGAGCCGACGAGGCGAGCCATGGGGTACGAAGGGAACCAAAGGGGTGCCAAATGAGCTTTCGTCGAACAAGGGGCCAAGGACTGGAGCTTCTATGGGCGAATCTGGTAGGAAGCTGGTTTGTCTTCTGGCGTGTTCTATACTTCTGGGCCCAGCCGGCTTTTTATTGTTGTGAGCTCGCAGAGTGCTTTGACCCTTCAATTCGTGTCCAGCATCGATGTAGGATTGCTTGATGATGCGTAGAGGTGCGGGTACCGCAGAGGCGTGAAGAAAGCCGTTGTTCTTTGTCAGATGAAGGGGCGAAGGCAAAGCCGATCGATGGAAGAACTCTTCTTCTTGATCATTGTCTCTCTCGTCAATAGTGGACAAGGGATTTGCCTCGGTGCTGTAATAAACAGGATGGCCTGTGTGAACGTCCCTCTTCTTCGCGGGGATCCGTAGGGGCATAGGCTCTTCGGATGCGATGAAAGAATCACTCGCACGATAGTCTTCAGCGAGTACTTCGTGAGAGTTATGGCATCCAAAGGTGCCCAGAATTTCATCAATCTCTCCGACCATCTCCGTGATAAGATTAGACCTTTGGTGCTCACTCTGAGCTTCAGTAAATATGGAAGAGGCGCCGTATAGCCTGGCACGGTTGGGATGTGACTTTCCAGGGGCACGGAGTGGAGTGGGTTCCAGAAGACCATCACCATCTCGGACAGCTGTGACGATCGAGTCGTTGTCATCTTCTCCATTACGAGGTTCACAATTTTGCTTCAAGGCGCCAAACTCGTACTCAGACTGAAAACCAATAGGCCGCTGGAACTGTAGTGAAGAGTCCAGCAAGTCGTCCTCGATGGTGGTTGAAATTCTCTGGCCGAAAAGTGGTCGAGAGGGGCGAGGGGGAAGTTCTTCAAGAGGATCCAGGAAATTCTCAGATCCCCATCCTGCTTTGGCATTAGTCAGTATAAGGTTGTCATCATTTCCAAGCAAGAGCACGAAGAGCGTACCTGGGATTGGAGAACTTCTTCGCGACATCTCAATGCTTGAGGTCTCCGAGAAATCAGACTCAGAGGGCTCAGGCGATCTCTAATCGTCTTCACCATCAAATGACTGATTGACGTTGGTCTCTTCATGGAGGATGCTGCTGGACGCCGCCAGAGATTGCGTTTCATGTACGCTTTCAATGCATTTGGTAGCCAGGTTCTCCTCAACAGGATTGCCATCCCTCACCTTGGCCATTTGCAAGAAGGTTGGCATCGTGAAGCCGGTGCAGATCGAAGGCCGGCGCAACGGTCCGATTGAAGTCTCGTGACGCGTGAACGCGACGGGTCGGAACGCGTTGAGGAAGACGTTACTGCTCCTCCCCTCGAGAGAAGTGAGGCCCTGGGGACAGAAGCCTAAATCGCGAGCTTCCCGCGTCTCATTTGGGTTTCTGAATAGCAACGCGAGACCTTGATGAACAATGCCAAGTAGTGACATCTTCACCGATTTTGTTCGCTGGTATTCATCAAATTCAGTCGAGATAACAGAGTGAGCGGATTCTGATCCCGCCTAGGCTTAGATGAATTCGAAGTAAATCTTGGTGCAGGACGAAAAGAGTACTTGCCTGACTGTGGTCAAGTCACCGTTGTTAAGTTTCTTGTAATCGGCCAGGTAGCGGGCAGACGAAAGGCTTTCGTGGATTTCAGGAGGATGAAGAAGGAAAAGTAAAATGAGGTAGAGGAAGAAATGGGTATTTAAGTACTCAAGGGGTCGTCTGAGGGGTCGTTGGGTCGTTCAGCTCCCGGGTCGTCCCGAGGTGGTAGCACTGGAGTTATTTCGAGTCACGAGCCGCGAGTGCGCCTTTTCAAACTTCACCTGATCTTCGGGTTTTCACCTGAAGGGGATCCATCCAAGAATCACAGAGGTGAAATGCTCAGACTTTGGCCTGAGGACTTCCATGCAGACCCAGCGAAGAATTTAGTGCGGCTTCGCCCCTCAAAACATCCGAGTTGATACCTGCTCCATAGACTGAAGCTGTGACTATGAAGCCCGCTTTCTACCCTAGAGTACCGTGGAGGTGGTATTGAGATTAGTTGGCTAGCGAAGATTTGACCCCGGTCTCATTAAGATTTCTACTTAGGCGAGAAGCTATAAACTCGTTTGGTGGGTAGCTGAAGTCCAGAGTGAATACGTGCAAGGTTCATTCCATTTTGCGGTTAAATAAACATACCACTCTAGCATGCTATTTGAATGCAGATATGCCTTGCGAATTGGTTTTCATTGTGTTCCTTGGTCTAGTGCCTCTTCCTGTCTCCAACTGAACATTTCTGGCCCACGTTGAATCTCGAACAAAGGCATAAGCTGAAGAAGATGATTGTTCTGCTTCAAAATTATTTCAAAACTCTGCCTACACTTACCTCTTGGCGACCCAGTCGGTGTCTATGAAAATCGGATGAGAGCGTGGGTGGGGGTTCAGCAACTCTTCCTGGTTCCTCAAAAAAGGTGTCATTTGGGCTGAGTTAACGAAGAGCTTTGTTTTGATACATGTGTAAGTGTTCCCCAGCGAGTGATGAAATCCCTTAAGTAGTTTTTCAATCTTCAGACTCGGGTAAGATCTAAGAAAGAGACTCTAGGCCAGTTTGTGGATCCATATCCATCCCGAAAGGCAGGTTGTCTTACCCCTGTCTTACGTGCCATCCACCTAGTACCATTGTGCATTTGGGCGTCCCCTGGTCGAAATGTAAGCTTACGCCCAAGTATTGGGCCCACACTATATTCTAGAGGGCAGCCTCTCACTGCTCGTTGATCGCGAAGAAGAGCTCTTCTCGCTAGTCATGCAGTGAGCCCACAAGCTCAGAGAAGTGGTAGGGCGCCAGTTAGCCCTTCCATACCCATGTCGCCTCAACTTAAGTTGCTGCCTGTTTTCTTGCCAGACCCAGGGAAGAAAATCCTTCTTCTCTGCAGGTCAGCATCTATGTGCGAACAACAGTTAATGATTTGTTCGATGTGGGCCGCCTAACAATATAACTGATCGTCGATCGCCCACATATTCAAAGGAGTAGTCCACCACCGCTTTTACCCCAACACCAACGCGTGCGCATCGGCATTCGTACCAAGAAAGATTTTTGCAATGTCGGACCAAGCCGATGCGCCGGTCTTTGGCGCCTTCAGTTCGCTGCTGGGTTACGTGGGTGGACAAGCTGCTACGAGCGCTATTTTCGAGAGGTTCCTTTGGCCTCAGCGTCATTTCTCGTCCTTCTCCGTCTACGACATGCCACGCCTTGCATGTCTGTACTCTATGGCGGGCCCAATCGGATCAGTTGCCCTTGATGTAATCGACACCTCTTACAAGAATGGACTCTTTAGCGGAGCTGTACAAGGCCATATGCTCGGCACACATTTCTACCGGGATCTCGAATGGACGTACATTCTGCATACCCGTGGAGGCGAACCTGAGAGGGAATCGCAAATTCGAAATTGCCTTTGGGTCCAGGCGTTGCTGAATATGCCCCTCCCTGCCATCAAAGAACCCATAGTCCGAAATCGCAATGACGCTGAACACGGAAAGGTTGCCCTTGTGGAGATGATAAAACCGGTGCGCGCAAGAGTCGCCGTGAGCCATTTGGTGCTTTCCAAGGCCACAGAAGAGGACCTCAGCAATTCCAGGGTCCCTTTCATTTCAGAGGAAATCAAGCATGTTGATTTATTGTGCTTGGTAGAGATTATTCTCACCGAATGTGTTGGCATTGGCATCATGATATGCGTAGCCGCCATCACCGGCTCGTTATGGAGTATCATCTTCATTATACCGCTCGTCCTTCGACTCATCGGTACCTTGTTCGCGCTTGAACGCGAGGGCTTGAACACCTTCCCGGACACCGTCAACGACGAGCAGACGCGGGACTGGGAAATCAACTGCCCAGCAATCGAAGGAAAATTCATGCTTATTACAGGCCCGCCCACCATCGTCAACCAATTCTTCCGCCATTACGGACATCCTGTGCGCAACCGATTCCGCGAAGTTATACAGTTGGCAGTCGTCATCGCTTTTGGCACCTACTTCCCAGTCGGCCTCCTTTGTCAAGTTACCTGGATGCCCGTTTTTGTTCAATATATATGGACAGTCTGGCAAATTTGGCAGGTCTTGGTCATGCACTTCGATCGATACACTCAGAGAGGAATGAGTCGTACGACCACGGATGCCGCCATCGCTGCAAAACTTTACAAGAATTTCCAGCCTGGGGAGGCTGACAGGGTGTTCCGAAGCACCATTTTGTTTGGGCAGAGGCGCAACGGGCCTGCCGTTGTCAAGGCCAGCTTGTCATTAACCGTTGCGGATAGCTACGCAGACGGAAAGAAAGTCTTGAAGAGCGCGGTTCGGAAGTAGTCAAAGGCAAGAATACTACTTAAAGTGCTGCCAATTGACGTGAGCCTCTAATTTTCCCTTGACTGGCAAAACAGCAGATAGGACAGGTCGTTGGAGCAAATATAGTTGCATATTCACATCAAGTGGATTAGTCCACGGGCCATGGGTTGAGGTCTGCATGAATTAATGGTAACGCCGTACATGTTATATTGATACCTCGTGCGGTTCTAAATTCATTCACACACGCACGCATCGTAACAGCACGATGGAAATTCTATAATCTATTTGCACCATACCTTAGCCTATTTAATTGACGCCCGAGTATAGTAGCCAATTAATGTTCAACTAGTCCCTAGACTAGAGCCGGTTGGGTGCAGAAGGAAGACCTACTTGTATTTCGTTCTCGTTTTCTCATATTGTCTACCCCAACCTGTCAGCTAAAGAAGACATTACAGAGTCCTTGTTTCTTCCTCTTATACGGTAATCTGGTCAGAGAAGTCTGCAGATGTTCTGATTTTGTAATTAAAGCTACCAGGGCTCAAAGATAAATCGTCGATGAAAGGAACGGGCACTGTCAGTTGAATGCAGAGCCATGATTGATAAAAAGCATAAAACGCCTGTTAATCCCAACTATCAGAACCCCCCAAAAACGTTTCCATAGAAAAGCAAATGAGCCATGAGCAATCGCATAGGCCTGAATAATTTGTGTCTTCAACGGCGAGAAAGCCTACCCTGGTTCCAGTGCTCTAAAAATCAAAGCCCCATCAATGCCATCAGGTCGAAGGCGATAGCTTTATTCTCTTTTCACACAATCAAAATATTGAAATAACGGAAGCCATTCATGTGGCATGAGACATAGGCCAAAGAGAACAAAGTAAACAACCTTCTACACGCAAATTAATTGTAGAGTCAGTATATTTAACATTCCAACAGAAAATGGTAGATATAAAACTTACCTGGTGGTTTTCACACAAGGCAAAAAGGATTGGCTCCGCTTATTCATCTTTCTCAGCTTCTTGATGAAGGCTCTGTGAGTCTAAAGAAGAGTATTCTTCGTGGCTGGGCGGGTAAACTTGGTCTTGGGTACCCAAGACCACCGAGCCTTCATGTCGATCGCCAAAGGTTTCATCATTGTAAGCCTGACAATCCAGCCAGGTTACATTATGGTAGGTCTGTTTTTCTTCAAGGGGAATCGACCTGGACGCGAACTCCTTCTCTTGGTCGTTCATGTCGTCGTGGATCTGTTGTATCAAATCTTGCTCCAAGTACTTCGAGTCACCCATCACGCCAAGGTAGGTTAATTCCTTCCACCGGAAGTCGAAATTGTCGAAAGCGTCACAGTAAAGACCATCCTCATATTCAACTGCGTCTGACTCGCGAAATCTTGCCAGAATGCCAAGACCCTCGTTCCATCTGTCTGAGGCATCTATGATATAGAAGGTGGTTTCCTCTTCTTCATCCAGGACATCGAAAGGTGCCGAGCATCTGAAGGCCGTCTGCGTACTTGTGTTTGAGAGACCAAGATAAATGTCGAAGGCCTTGTCCTCTGTCTCTAGGAACTTTTCCAGGAACGCCTGCATTGCCAACGCTTGAGGATGACGGGGGGTGACATGGACTATGGTGCAGATGAAGTCGTCTTCGGGGGCCAGGTTTCCGGAAAGGATATCTTCACACGTCATTGGAAAGAATTCAAAGTATGCCACCTAGTCAATAGCTTGGTTTTCTTCGTCCTCTCTGGAAGAAATCACAGAGTCATCGCCACTGTTCCAGTCTTGGTCGCTGGCAGCGTATTCCGAGTCGGTTCGTTCGGCGTAGGTGCACCCTGAAATCATCCTCTGATGGGAGACAAAAGGAGGATCTGAATCGGCCACAGGGTCGGCAGGGATGGGTTGTCGTGAATCTTTGGCATACGCGCTTTCGAGGGCTTGAAAGACCTCTCGACCGAATCCAGGGAACGATCCCGTATTTTGGCTGTGGGGGGCCCCGAAGATGCTTCTTCGGACAAGGAGAAGACCAACCTGATGCACTGGACCTGGGGCCCAAGGAACCTTATGGATAGTTCCACTGTGTAGGAGTGGTTGTGGACAGGTTGGACAAGCTGGAGGAACGCCTTTGTTGAATGGCCAGTGCTCTTGTTCAGCCAGAACAGAGACAACAAAGCCTTGGATCGCGTGGTCTGCCAAAAGTATTATCAGTTATCAGAACATAGTCGATGCGATTGGGCGTCGTCATTGACATCAACAGTTAAGCGCGACATACCGAATTTGTTCATCATTGCAACTGAGACACTTTAGTCGACGCTCGCATCATTTCCTATGAACTCCACTCAAGACTGAGGGCTGTAGATGAATGGGCGTGTTGCTGTGGCAGCTCTCCCAAAACCCAATGAATGCGTGTTTCTGGCTTGCCGATATGAAGCAATTGGGATGGTATGGTTGACGACCGTGTGATGAGAATTTGTGTCACGGCAAAAACAGGCCTGTTAATGCGGGCAGCAGTAATCACAGTTATATGTCGTGACAAATGGTAATGAGCTCGCACCTTGCATCAACTTGCTTGCACAATGAATCTGATGATGATAAATTGAGATGATGTTGAAAGTATGAACCGCAATAGTATTTGCAATTGATGCGAAATTTCGGTTCTGCCAGAATCAGTGTGGAGGAAGAAAAGCCCAACCGAACCGCGCAAACAGAGAACGCGTCAACACTCAGGTGCCGTAGCAACAACGGCATTAGGCTGTTTCTGATATTACGCGTACTGATTCAAAGACAGTGCCGAAGAAGCTGAAGATGTTCGAATTAGTAAAAGGTGAAGGTGTTGTGTTGTCGAGGTAAGGTAGTGTGGGGTTTTGAAGTCGTGATATTTCCTAATTAGGAAAAATGGGCTCATCATTTCAACTTCACCCTAGATAAAGTCAACGGTTGCCGGTTTCCTGCAATGCGATTGGAGGTTAATTCGGACATTAGGCACTGATGATGCTTTGGTAATTTTCATAATTCATGCGGATATGCTCTTGTCAGGTGAACTTGTAGCCACCGATAGCCTTACGGAACCTCCAAGCTGGTAGGAGGCCAAAGGTGAACGCATCATTCAGAGCCTCGCATGCTCCTTATAAATAGGACTAAAGATTTCCCACAAACCTTTTTACTTACCAACTACCAATCATCTTTGAGATACCGCGATTATCCAACCACTTTTTCTCCAGTTTCTGCTGTGCTCAACAGCACTTTGTACCTTTACCTGCACAACACCAGTAGCCAGTTGACGCGCTTCTTTGCGCATCTCGATTCCCAACTTTATCTGACAAAGCCAAATATCGCACTGTCTTGTCCAGATCTACTTCCAGTCACAAGTCCTCGAGTATCGTCTACAATACCCTGCATCATTTGCGAAACGCATCAGATCACGACGGACTGTTTGAGAGCTGTCAAGCAAACACCGACGCGTCTCCTATACAGATAACTTTATGCTCTCCATCTTTCGCCGGCCTTCGTTTTCTTTCGGCATTCACTGATAACTACGGAATACATTATGGGTTGCATTCGACGCCTATTTGCCTTTCTGGAAGAAGGCCCGAAGCATGCCTCGTCCAAGGGCAAGCCAAGCCGACGTCTTGTCAAGGCCGCTGTCGCAATCAATAAGATGAATCGAAAGCCATCCACCGACAGTTTTCGCCATGACACGGTGGTTTCGGATAGCCTTGTAACCGTTACTCAAGGTCATATGGGCACTTGCAAAGGCAGCTCTGAATCAGTCTCATGCCGTTCACAGACTACCGCGCACCAAGATGAGAACGCAATTTCCGCCTCGGTAACCAACACGACCTTTGAACCCGAGAATCAGTTGGCGGTCCGCATTTTGCGATGCAGAAATCCAGCTACAATGACGATTCACTCTTCCATGCGATCTATTGCCCCGAAAAAGACTCGCGAGGTTGTCTAGTGGACACACTCCGAGAGCCAGGAGGGTACACAAGCTTTCCCTCTGGGGTCAAAGACCATCACAAGTCAACCCTTGAACGCCGAGACACCGAACGATACGAACTACCGCAGGCAACGAAGCATCTCCGACGTGGAGCCCTTTCCTTTGCTGAATACGAGTTTTGGCCGCACGCTCAAGAGCAGAAAGAAGGTGTCTGGCCTTACCAATCTGTACCAGAGCCAGGCAATTTCCCCCATCGAGCCCATTAGTATCCGACCAGAAAAGCGACGAATCAGACAAGTCTCGGTCTCTCAATTGTCCACTGTCAGCTCCAACTCTGCTAGGGAACTTTGTGATCTAGACGACAATGTTTTCGTCAAGTTCCCGTCTTTTGAGCAAGCTGGAGTGAAGCAGCTCGACGGACTCCTGGAGCATGAGAGATGTCTTGCACAGTACTGCGACCAAGATGAAGATGACCATGAGTGGGGGATCGATTGCCAGGACATTGACGAAGCCGTGGTATCCAAGAAGAGACATTACAACGTCGTCAATTACAATGCGTACATCGGGGACAGTGTTATCCAGCAGATCTACGAAGAATTCCCCGAGGCAAAGGCCGAGGACTTCAAGACTGCTACTAAGCCGGCCCGTAACTTGCGATTTGGAAACTACCTTACAGGCACATACATGAAGATCAAGTCGGAAGATGGTACATCAAAGCCAGTGAAGAAGCCTCGCAAGTGGGCGACTGGTTTTCTTCAAAAGATCGTTTGGCATTTCTTCCCAAAGAAGACTGTGCCTGCTGTACCCCTCGCAACTCAATAAAGAATCGATGTCTGCGTTCGTGTCAGATAATAGAGGGGTACCTATAAGAGGTGCATGCATATCCTGCCAACTTGGGTTGCATCGATTCTATGGGAACAACGGTGAGATACACTGAGGAACTTAAGCTGTGGCAACAAATTGATGAGACTAGGCACGTTGTCACAAAGTCAACATGAAGCTTCTTTCTGGATGTCTTCATCCTGCCCAGAATGCGGCGCACTCACTAAACCTTGTTTCTATCTCGATTGCGACTGGAAGAAAGTGATTGGCGACCCAGATCAATGATGGGCTTTGATGAAGTATGGAAGCGAGTTTGGTTGATTATTACGACTGTTATTATTGCAGGAGTTTTCTTGGGGGGCTGCTGTTTCTTGGCTTTGTTATGTGCATCTGAGATTGGGCTTTGTGAATAGTCCCGTATTTTGAGCGGAAATGCGATTGTCAAGATTGAGAATAGCTCCGCTTCCAGCGGCAAGGTTTTTGGTATAAAAAACAAACTTTCGGTCTTCGAAAGCTTGTTCGTGAGTCAATGTCAATGAGTCCGTGGACTTATAGCTGCCCAGCCTCTTGGAAATCTGTGGTAGCTCGTGGTTGGATATTGCTCGAGTCGTTAGCTGGTGTCAATTGCAAACCACAAATTATTTGTATCTCACTAGAACTCAATCGGGAGTCCGCGATGCTAGTGCTGGACCGAAAGGGGCTTCGGCTTTTGTGCCTGACGCTAATATAGGCCAACCATCACCAATGGGGCAATAGGTTCGGTGAGCTCTAGCCTTTGTAGAAATTCAAGTCGTCGTCATCATCATCCTCAGGGCGCGGCATCGGGTCCCTGCCGGAAGCGCATGCCACAAAGGGCTGCAGCCAAGCTCAGCGATGCTTGCCATCCGTTCTTCCTCTCGCACGTATCCGTACCTCGACTCTGCGTCATCCGAGCCTTTGGAACGGACTGTCGCAGAGCCTTGCAGATGCTTCGACGCACGACTGCAGTCCTGCATCGTCTCTGTGACAACCACTTAGCCGCATCGCAGTTCTTATTTGGGATCATTCGATACGGTCCCGGGTTGCCGGCACCTCGGGATCCTGAAAGGAGCGTGAGCGGTACGCTTCGATATGACAGGATTGCCGAGGCGGTGCAGTCTAGCGCAGGGGGGGTTTGTCCTCGTTAGCTCAGCTAGCGCAGAGACCCCGCGACGTAGGTGGAGGGACGTGGATGGTCAAGTTTTCATGTCTTAGGTCATCTTCATGAATTCCTTTGCCCTCTCAAAATATTCCTGACCAACTTTCAAGCTGAGACGTGTCAGCAGCTGAACAAAGCTCTTGCTAGCAACAAAGAATGGGGCTGTAAGGGGAATTCGCGAAGTGAAAGTTTTCCGTAGTCCGTTTCTAAACATTGCATTTAAACAATCCGATGTTGAATAAGTTTCCCCCACCGTAGCGGATTAGCTCAAGGTCAAAACTCGGACGCAAAGGCACTTAAGCCACTTCGTCGCCAAAGCTGCCCCTGAGCTTCGATGCAAGGAGAGGAAGAAGCCCGCTCGGTACGAAAGAAAACACGGTTTTGCTACTAGCGTTCCCCACCAGTTAATGACAGTTTTCTGATGTTTTCAGACGGGCTCTCTCTGGTCTATCCACTATGAACTAGCTCGGCCCTCCGGATCTCCGTTGAAATGTTTCAGGGTGCTGTCCACTCGTTCTCGTCCTCGGCTTGAACGACAGCCAGCGTTTCGTTTGTACGAGAAACTCAATTTGCTGTACCATTGATAGCTGCATGTGCAGCGAGGAGGGCGATTCCGCAGCCTGCCGGTCATTGGCACCTCGCACCGAGGCTTTGAGCTACAGGCCGAGAGCCTCGAGTCTTCCTTGGGTCAGACGAAGTCTGGAAGGATCTGTTGCCGTATGGATGTGAATGGCCCGTGTGCGAACAACATACGTGCGCCCACAAAATACGGCACGTAGCTGACCACACAAAACTCTATCCAAGCCAGCCGCAAGACAACGCTCACGCCACACCCGCTTAGCCACCAAATGGTGGCTCACCTGAAGCTCTTCAGCGGAACTCCTATTCCTATCTGAACATGTCAGGTCAGCGAATGCGGCCCGGGAATGCTGATGACTGATGCTGTCCCTCAAGTCACTCGGGAGAAGCAAGAGGCTGGGCTGCAGACTTCTGGGTGTGCGTGAGGCTCGTAGGATCATCCGACGAAGAAAACGCCGGAACCTTCAGAACCTGCAGTCCATAATTGGAAACAAGGTAAAAAGTTCGTATCAATTAAGCTCATCGGCATGCAGAAGTTACCAGAGTCTCGGCCTCAGCTCTGCCGGCACGGGGTCGAACGTTGATGCTAGAGCAACAGGGACCTGGTCGGTACCTTGCACCATTCTTAGACAATGCGTGAGATGCTAGCGCGGAGAGGTGCCGTCAAGGAGCAGCAGTGCTGATGCAGATCGGGTTAAGCCCATAAGCCTCAGCATAGCAACCCGGATAGGCTTCCCGAGTCCGACTGTACCTACTAGGGGATTCAACGACGATCGACAGGGCTTTTTACGCTGCTGAGATTTTGTCTCCTGGCCGTTGAAGGAAGTCCGTCGCTCTTTTAGTCTTTTGCTAACTATACTCGAGCCTCCTTCATCAAGTATATAGCTCAAACATGCTCGCCCTCTTTCTTGGCATTTGGAACTCATCAGCAGTCACTCACTTAGGCATCTGACAACAATCTTTTACACATTCGTTTCTTACCTTACCGAAAAGGTTAGCTGCCAAGATGGTTGCCATCAAAAGCGCAAAGGGAGGCTTCCTTGGCTGGTTGTTCTCGATCCAAGCGTCTCTGAGCCAAGACAAGACCAATGGGTATGACACCCTCTAAGCAAGACGCAGTGAAACATTGGACAGGGCGTGGTCTTGACTAACACCAATACAGAAAATCTCCTCTTGGCACCTTGAATGCTCCCAAGCTGCCACTCTTTATGAATAACAACCCGCTTCCCAACGGTTTGCCCTGGGGCAAGCTTACCGCCGACGGTACCAACTACTACAAACAGTGGCCAAACACTGGCGTTACCCGCAACTACGACTTCACCATCAGCCGCGGTGTCATTGCTCCTGACGGCTACGAGCGCAACGTTCTGCTCGTGAACGGCGCCTTCCCCGGTCCCACCATCGAGGCCAACTGGGGTGACTGGATCGAGGTCAAGGTCACCAACGACATCACTGACGGCCCGGAGGGAACCTCGCTCCATTGGCATGGATTCAGACAGCAGAACACCCAGTGGGAAGACGGTGTACCGGCCATCTCTCAGTGCCCGATTGCTCCCGCCAAAACCTACACCTACAGGTTCCAGGCGACCCTGTACGGAACCACCTGGTATCACTCTCACTACTCTTCTCAGTATGCAGGTGGCTTGGTCGGACCCATGGTTATCTACGGCCCGGCTAAGGCTCAGCCCGAGATTGATCTCGGCCCTGTCATGATTTCGGGTGAGTCAATTCCTTCACACAAATAGCCCTGCAGATCGGAGGGTGTCTTGGACGTTTTGGGCGGTCGCCAATTGCTATGCCGCTACCAGTAGCCGGCCGGCCCTGTGTTCCTTTCCCGGCAACGGAGGTGTGGGTACTCGGCGCAGGTTACATTAGCCAATCGAAACCCCGGCTTCGGGGTGGGGCTGTCCGGACGGCCGAAGACACCACCTGAATAGCTCGGCAGTGACGCAAATTTCCATGATGAACATAGCGCTAACATCTATCAGATTGGTACCACAAGCAATACTTCGATCTCATCGAGGAAATCTTGCAGGTCAATGGCAGCGGCTTGGTATTCTCGGACAACAACCTCATCAACGGCAAGGGTAACTTCAACTGCTCCACTGTTGCTGCTGGAGACAACACCAAGTGCACCAACAACGCCGGTATCTCCAAGTTCAAGTTCCAGACCGGAAAGACCCACCGCCTCCGTCTAATCAACTCCGGTGCCGAGGGCACTCAGCGCTTCTCCATCGACGGGCACACCCTCACCGTCATCGCCAACGACTTTGTCGAGGTCGAGCCCTACGACACAAAGGTCGTCACCCTCGGTATCGGACAGAGAACCGACATCCTCGTCAAGGCCAACGCCGATAACAGCAACCCCAAGGGCGCCTACTGGATGCGCAGCAACATCACCAGCTGCAGTCTCGCCACCCAGCCCCTCGCCCTCGCCGCCATCTACTACGACCAGGCCGACGAGACCAAGGCGCCCACTAGCACTGCCTGGAACGTGCCTGACCCCGGCACCTGCACCAACGACGACCTCGCCCTCACCAAGCCCGTCATGCAGCTCAAGCCCGCCAACGTCCCCGTCACCGAGACCATGGAGATCAAGGTTTTCCGCAACGCCTCTGGTATTGTTCAGTGGTCGCTTGGTGGTGTTGACTTCCGCGGCGACTTCAACGACCCGACGCTCCTTCAAGCCAACAAGGGTGACCTGAAGTTCGAACCCGACTGGAACGTCCAGAACTTTGCCACCAACGGCAGCGTTCGCATTGTCGTCAGCAACAACAGCCCTGCAGCGTAAGTCGAACCTTCACAGTGCCTCTTTTATTTTCCTGAATGCACATCACTGACTTGAGAATAGCCATCCCATGCATCTCCACGGCTTCAACATGTACATCCTCCACGAGGGTGACGGCCTGACCTGGGACGGAACCATCACCAACCCCGGAAACCCCCAGCGCCGCGACGTCCAGCTGGTTCGTGCCGGCGGACACATGGTCATGCAGTTCGACGCCATCGAGAACCCCGGTGTCTGGCCCTTCCACTGCCACATTGCCTGGCACGCTTCGGCCGGTCTCTTTTCCCAGTTGCTGGTTCAGCCCCAGAAGGTCAGGCAGATTCAAATTCCTTCCAAGGTCAACGACGTGTGCAGGGACTGGTCTCAGTGGACCCAGGGCAACGTCCCCGATGTCATTGACAGCGGTGAATAAATCTGAGCCATATTATTCTTTTGTTTATAGTACGAGTGGGTGTACGTTATAGCTTTACTTCTCTTTGTTGTGTATTTTTGGGATAATTGGAAGGAATTTGGGGAAGTAAATAGATTTTACATTTGGGCGATTTAGTCAGCATATTCGGCTAGAGAAATTCAAATGCATTATATACAAATCAATCCCTGTGATGCAAACGAATTGCCAGTCTCATCAAACCTAAGGGGGCCTCCGATTCCCCAATTACTGTAGATTCGAATGGTCTAGTAATCGTTTGGCGTTATTTATTAGTGCTATATAGATAGGCTCTTGATCAGATAACCCACAGAAAAATCTATAGGAAAGTGGACAGTCAGGTGCCAAGTGGCTTGATGCTATTATCTTCGACGCTGCTCCATGAGGTCTAAAAACGCCGCAAGACACTCGCCCTTACGGCTATCGGCCCCAAAGATCGACGACAATACTATGTCCCACACGATTCTAATCCACTCCGATGGCGAGACTTCTGCCAAAAACAGACTTGGCGTGCTTGTAGTTGTGGGAAAAACGGGCTGTGTCAAGTGAGACGAAACAAATTGAACGTGATTAAACAATGGCCCGGCGAGCTTGGAGAAAACCTGTGATCTATGTAATTAGAGACTTATCCGGGCAGTGACTAATACTCCCGAACTGCGGTCCCCGTTCCAACATCGTGTCATGAGGCATCGGACATGCCGAAGGTGGTATACAACTTAACGACCTTGTCTTCGTCTGACTTTCCCAGTACGTCCAGGATCTTGCATACGTAAAGACTGGTAATTGCGGCGGCTTTTACGATTGCACCACCCTTGATGAGACTATTTATTGAGTCGTGATTGATATCTTATTACAATACCCCGTGCGGATTCCAACACTATAAACCTCATTGTGTTGGAAACCATCACGGAAAACATCCTTCTGTCCAATTCGCACTGCCGATTTGAATCTCACTCGACTTTCAACCTCCCATATGCTCATTGGCAACCGTCGCCGATGCTCCTTTCGAGTCTCTGCATAACCTCGGACACGCCCTCTCGGAACAACAGCATCATATAAATTTTGTGAAACTGGTGTAGAAGGTCGGACACAGGCTGGTTCCGAGTCGGGTTACAAGCCGTCGATTCATAAACAACTCTGACTCTTGTTGAATCTCCAGACTTTCGGACAATACTGAATCGGTGGGCGCCTGCGAACTGACTCTTGTCCTTCCCAAAGACAAAGTCGACACTACTCTCCGTTTCTGGCCCCGCATGTGACTCTTGGGGGTTGACGAGCTTGACGTAACTGACTTGGAACGCGCCAAACACTACAGAGTGCAGTGGTGGGAGTTTCTCGCATGACAGATTGTGTGACTTCCATATTTGGTTCGATGCTGATATCGATTTTAGGCCTTTCATCTAGTCAGAAATTCGTTCCCCTCGGTCCAAGCAGACATATTGATTGTTGCAACTTACCAGCGTACGATACCAGTGTCAGCCGCGCTGTCTGCAACAGATATTTCTCGATCGCCAACACTTTCCCCGCAAAGAACCCATGAACGAAAGTCGCCAACAGGACCTCGTCGCTTAGGTCCTCTGCGTGCTCGGGCAGGTCCAAATCCATGACCAGCACATCTGCTATTGAGACATGTCTTCTGGGGTTGACTAGAGCCGCGAGGGTATGCGATTGTTTAAAGGTCTCCGAAAGACTACCCGCGGTGACTACACGACGCTTCTGGACCAACTTTATGCGCGTGTAAATATCCCAGGCGTGCTTCGCAAGTAAGCCACATGGTATGATTGCTGCCAGGGCGAGGGCATGACAGCCGCCAATGCGCTGCACCCCAGTGAACATATTGTCGAGATGCGAAGACCAGATTATTCGGCTACAATTCTGGTGTGTTCTTGGTGAAATATGCCTAGTGGTCAAATATCTACACTTAATGTTACGAAGTCAACTGAGGCAAGATGGGCTTGCTGTGCAGAAGCTGACATACCGCACGAAAAAAGCCCGCGATCCGCTCCGGCCGGCTTTACCCGCGCCCAGCTTTCAGCGGTTGATGCTAACGCTCATCCGGCCTAACCTCATTGTCAACACGCAAAAGGTCCCAGTTTGTTGATTACTTTGAGGCAGAACATTGCTGTTTCCAACTGGTCACCTGCGTGCGCACCCGTCGTTTGATTCAAATGACTCAACCCATCTCGTGGAATAATTACGGGGTTGAAAACATTATTTGGGGTGACCACGGGCTCTGGACACATCCGTGGTCTTCCGGAGCATCCACAATTTTCATGTTTTCGTGGGCATCGGCGTGATGGTTTAAGTCGATGGAAAAATGACCACTGCTTGATGGAAAGTCTCGGACTTTGGCAATGGAGTATCTTGAAATAGCTGGCCCGTCTTGCTATTCTTTTGCTCCGCACTGCCGATTACAATAAATTTTGCAGCTGTGACGGTGGGCAGCTCTATTTGTCTAGACAGCGGCTCGTCTTATCCGCCCGAGCCTACGCATTCACATCACTTGAAGCTTCATGACCAGCGCGGGCAATGAACACGAGACTAAGCACCATCGAGCTAAGCATTATTCACAGTCTCCCTATCTAGTCCATCGAAATCATTGCCAGAACCTTTCTCTCACCTCAAAAAAAGACGTCATCATCAAGCGAGAAAACCCACCAACTCGTAGGCATCGGCCTAGGCCATTCCATCGATCGCACCCCCAATGCATACAACGACATCGCCAAACGCCTCGCTCTACCGTGGGCATTCCACGCCACAGAGTGCGCAACAATCCACGGCCTCATCGCCCAGTACCACCTCGCCACCACTGTTTGCGCCTGCAACAACGTCTACCGCGATTCTTTGGACCTCTGAGGAATAACCTCTTCATGGTCTCACTCAATGAAGCCCTTAGACCTTGCACAGCTTTATAAGCCGCCGTATGATCCTGGATATTCACTTGATAATCCAATGCATTTTCCAGATTACTGAGAAGTATCAGCAAAGTTGGAGGTGTATGGGTTGCCCTTGTGTTGTCGAGAAATTGGAGAAGATCTTGCTTCTGTTCAAGTATCCCCGAAGAAGCAATATCACTCAATGCATCTTGTGTACCATTCAGACATTGTATCTGAGCTCTCAAAACATCAGTGATGCTGGCGTAAGCCAGGCGGAGATTTATATCCTGCGGTGTAGTCTCGACGTTACTCCGGCTTCCACAGTCTGACAATTTTTGCTTCGTCCAGTCCTGAACAACCCAGATTATCTCTCGAAACCGGTCATGGACGTTCCCTTTTTTCTCGAGTCTCGAAAGTTCGTTCAAGATGCAAACCAGGAGGAAAAATGAATTAAAAGTGCTCCAAACGAGTCCTGGCGCGTGGTTCATGGGCATAATATGGTTCTTTGACATCTTTGGATTCCCAAGGATCCCATTCCTCTATAGATTCTGTGTTAAGTTGTCCAGGGCTTTCGGCATCTGAGCGGCGGAATTTGATCAGTCATCTTAGTTGCCCCTAGATTGCCGCGTTATTGAACGAAAGGCCATCGTTCCAGTCTCAACGGCATAACTGCAGCCGAGATCGCGGGAACTTTGAAATATAAACTCAATGGAAAAGATCATAGATACTGTTTTGACCAAACTTGGCATCTCTTCTACGGTCTTTTGGGGTACCAGCTCAGACCAGAAGACTGAAGACAGAATGCTGTGGCCGTAGCTCCATTGCCTTTTTACTGGGAAGATGCGTCGATCGGGACAAATGATATGACGAAAGACTGAAGTTTTGCAGCAAATTAGCAGATGTATTCAGGGATTAAATGACCAAAGAGAAATTTTGATAGTGGAATCTATCTCAAGTAAATGTTTATTTCAATTTAGCATGGCTTGGCTGTTTCTTTCTGGACATAATTGCATGACATGAATCACTCGCAACCTCGTCATCTTCCTCTCAACCATAGAGAATACTGCTCATCCACAGGCTATATACACTCATCCGAATCAAGGCGGCAAAGATCTTTGCCGCTAATATTTCTCACTTCGCCGACCTAGCACGATACTTACGGCGGCACCATCAACTGGGGGGTTGTCACTAGCTGCTTTGCAAATGTTTTCAAGAATCATGCTTCGACGACACAAAGCATCAGTGCAGCCTACCTGTTTCGTTGGATCTTTTGCGAGTTCCAGCTTACAGAGTGGAAAGCAGCGCCACAGCATTGACTTGGCCACATCATCTACTCGAAGGACCACATACAGTTCGACCCGGATGCAGACAGGCACGCAATTGAGACGTTGACCCTACACCAGAGACGGAATCGAACAGAGGAATCCATTAAAACTTTATATATGCCTTTGGCTTGATATTCTTCACCGCGTGATCAATCGCGTACCCATACCCATGAATCCCGAACCCCATAATCACAGCAACCGCCTTGTCGCTCAGGTAGCTGTGATGCCGAAACGTCTCGCGCGCGTGCGTGTTGCTAATGTGCAGCTCGATGAAGGGGATATCGACGCCCAGCAGCGCGTCGCGGATGGCGACGCTCGTGTGCGTGTAGGCGGCCGGGTTGATGATGATGACGTCGACGTTGCCCCGCGCGGCGTGTATGCGCTCGACGATGGCGCCCTCGATGTTGGATTGGAAGGATTGCAGGTCTGCGCCCAGGGACGCCGCGTGGTCTTTGGATTGCGTCTCGAGCTGCGCGAGCGTGGTTGCGCCGTAAATGTGCGGCTCGCGGGTGCCGAGGAGGTTCAGGTTCGGGCCGTTGATGAGGAGGATCGACTTTGCCATTGTGAGTTTGGTTGGTGTCTCCTGGGGGTAAAGGGCCAGGGTTGTCAGATGGTTCGTAGGTTGAATTGCGAGACAAGTGCGGCGGCGAGATAGGTGAATTGTTTGGCGGCGTAATGCAGAGAAGACGTCAACTTTTGCGACGCAGCTCGTCGCAGGATCCAAAAGATTTCAAGTAAGAAGGTAGTGACCAACACTGGTTAAACAATTTCCCCAAGTTCCCGTCGAATTCGTCTCCGCGTGAACCGATTTAAACACAACTTACAGGTGGCTCCGTGCATCGGTGCGGGGAAGCAACGATGCGGGGCCCCCCGCATACCCCAACACGGCAAAGTTTTCATCCGTTCGGCGGCCCCAATGGCCCCGAATCAGCCGGATGGATGTGCCGAAGAGCGAAACGCGGCAGATTACTAATACACCTTGTCCATACGCCCAGTCACTTACAAGTGTAAGTGTACATGTACTCCTCGCATCATTTTAGGTCTGCCTCACGACATGATGTGCACTGTTCGAGCCAAAGTTTACGAAAACCCAATGTCAGTCAGAGCAACTTGCCAGGTTCAAAGTATGCCTGACCTCCGCAGTCTTCCTGCAGCTTCCCGTCCCGTCGATGCCATTCGTAACAATCCACCTGATCACTTAGTTCTGGGGAGATTGGAGTTGAGAGACTTGGCAGAAGGATGGCCATCATATTGGTGAAGTCATTACTCGGATTTGCACATGGGTAACATGCCTTTGTTCATCAAATACGGATTGTTGAAATCGGGACGCATTGTGACGAAGCTCAAGGCGACGATCATGCAGCGCTTCGAGATGGACGGCATCGAATTCCATGTGGAAACCGACTGCCGCTTCTGTTTCTAATTTTTGAAAAGGTGGGAGACCGGTGGGAGGCACGTCTTGTTTGGCACTGGTACGTGAAGGTCCAAGGATAGGGTGATTTCGACAAATACGACCAGGTCTCCAGAGATTGACGAGAAGAAACTGGCTACGCTTCCTCCCGGCTCCGAAGTATGCTACGCAGATTGAAGGAAAACTGTAATGTGATTAATTACTGATAGATTTACCAAGATGTCATAGTCTCAATTGCTTTTCGGTGTCATCGGCCAGATCTTGACGTGTGCTTACATGCAGCGACGGTAAAGGTCCTTACTGCTGTTATTAAGCCAGCTATCCCCAGTGATTGTGGGCATAATCACTGCCTCCGATATCAAACACCTCTTTCCTACGCAAATATCACCTCTTTCGGCGTCTTCTGATGAATATCCACGCTCTTCATACACTCATAGCCATAGGGACTTCTCAATCGCACAGAAATCTGACCCAAAAAATACTCAAACACGGAAACGCCAACGCTCACATGTACGCCAAGCAATCTACCCTCTAGTCGGCATCTTTCCCCCCTCCTCCAGTCTCTTCTTATACGCCCGTGCAATCTCCTCACGCATCATTTCAATCGGAGGTTTACGCGCAGTAAACAGCTCAAACTGCCTCTTACCCTGTTCCGGCAAAACACGGAGACCGTCGACGGCGATCCACCCTTGGTCGCTCATGCCGCGGATCTGCTTGAGGAGCGGCGTCTCGAGAGGCGTATAGGATAGCTAAGAAAGGATCTTTTTATCAGCAGTTGAAAAACATGCGGCATGGAGCGCGTGAGTAAGTACCTCAATGGCCACTCCGCCTGTGGGACTGGCCAGCCAACCCGAGGGCAGGCTCGTATCGGCCGACGACGCCCCGTTGATCTCGCGCGTGGAAATACATGAGACGACAATGGTGGGGAAATCGGCGTCGTCGGGCCACTTGTCGTCTTTGGACTCCATCACTCGAATCGTCGGACTGCTCGCCACAGCCACAGCATCCGCCTTCTCGGAAGCGTTGACCTCCGTCGGCGTCGAGGCCCCGTCACTCGTGAACCGATAGCCGTTAAAGTGCCTCACCACCTCCTCCGCCGTCCTCGTCGTCCGATTATGGATGAACACGGTGCGAACACCAAGCCGCAGGAGCCCATAGATGGCCGCGCGCGCCATGCCCCCCGCCCCCACCACCAGCGCCGTCGTCCGTCTCTTGACGCCGTTGATGGGAGACAGGTTGTACCGGATGCAGGTGTGTATCCCGATCCAGTCGGTGTTGTCGCCGTACAGCGCCACGACCGGACCGGCCCTGTTGCGGTCGAGTAGGGACTCAATGGTGCGGGAGCGCAGCGGCACCAGCGTGTTGACGGCGCCAATGGCCCGGGCCTCGGGGCTCGTGAAGTCGACGAGGGCAAAGACCTCCTTCTTGAAGGGGGCCGTGATGCTGGCGCCGCCAAAGTTCTCGTCGGAAATGAGCGTGCGCAGGTGGTTGAGGGTGGGCTGGTGGAAGATTTTGTACTCGTGCGGCATACCGCAGAACTTGAAGGCCGGGTTGTGCATGCAGGGCGACAGGCTGGTCGCGGCGTTTGTGCCGTAGATGCCAAAGTACATGGGGTCGAGGAGGAAGGAAGAGTAGAGCGCCTTTTGCGCCTCTTGGATGGTCAAGAGGCTGTGGGGTGAGCCACCCGGTGCCAGTCTCCGGAGCAGGTTCATCGTCACCGGTGTGAATGTCGGGTTCATGAAGCAGGACATGCGGCCCAGACGGCCGGTGTTGTAAGCGATGAGCGGGATCGTGACGTCCCTGGGCTTGCCGGCGCCATGCTTGAAGTGCTGAATCTCAAAGTTGTCTTTGGTTGACTTCGCCTCGCGGCATATGCGCACGACGTCGCAGCCAAGGTCTTCGGCGAGCCTCATCTTGTCCTCCAAGCCTGGGTTGCGCCAGCCGCTCGGAGAGAGGGAGTTGCAGGTATAGTGCGCAATGATCTTTGTTGTCCCTTTACTTGCCACGAGATCTCGGATGACGTTTTCGTCGCAGCGGAGATCCACGCAGAGGTAGTCTGGAGCGAGACGGAGGCCGTGGTTCAGGACATGGAGATAATACGCCGAGGTGTATTCTGGCGAGAAGCCGCTCATCATGCCGGTAGACGATGCTTCGAGCTCCAGGTTCAGTATGATGGGGAGGCGGGTGAACCTCCTGACGGCATAGAGCAACCGACAGACGCGGTTGGCCGTTGCATCGTCGAACTCGGCTCCCGATGTCTGTAGCTCTCGGACCGGTATGACAAGCTCCGCCACATCGGCCGTCGTAGTGATATTTCGAAGTTCCGCTCCAGCGGTCTCCACCAAAGACATTGGCAAGTTGAGAGAATAGGTGTATGGCCGGCGCTCCAGGGGTAAGGAAGCCGAGCCCTCGGTGGCCCGATACCGTTCCGAGCCCTGCCGGTCGCTTTCCATGATGCTGTCAATGAGTCCGAGAAAGTCGTGCTCCACCCGCTTCAACGCAAGAGACCGTGGTGACTGATGGCCGGGAACGGCGGTGACTTCTCCCAAGGCCTTTCCTACGGTATCGGAAATATTATAAAATTCAAAGTTGGATATCGATCGATGCGTCGGGCCACTCAGTTGAAACAGCCGCGTGATGGCCTCCGTATCCCACACCTTGAGATGCTTCTTGACGTCCTCGGCATCTCTCAGGACGTAGATGATGGGGTGCGTCTGGCCGTATTCCGCAAGCCACGCCTGTCCCGTCCCCTCCACGGCTCCCGGTCCACACGCGATGATGGACTTTGTCGGGTTCTCAAACAGCATGGAGTGCAGAAGCTTCAGCTCTTCCCTGCGATACTCGGCCGTGCCGTGCTGTGTCTTGTAGCTGGCGCGCGAGAGGCCTGTCGTCTGGAAGAACTGCTGGTCGGCGTCGAGTAGGCGGAACCCCAACGCGCTGGCCGCGATCACGGCGAGAGTCGATCGGCCTGTGCCGCGGATACCGACGAGCACGATGGAGGCGTCGGGGGCGTAGCTGCGTCGGCCGGGGGTGAAGCCATGCCATGCGGCTTGTGAGGGCGATTGTTGGCCGAAAGTCTTGCTTGGAGTGACGGCTGGCCCGACTAGCGGTAGAGTTGGCATCATCTTGAAGACCTCTTCTCCCAGCCCTGGGAGGGGTGGGAGGGTTCTTTTGGAGATCTGAATTCGAACTCAGTCAAGATTGATAATTCCTCGAATTCGGCGTGCCTGGAGCGGGCAGGGTTGGCATGGAGCAATGGACCACGGTTGGGATGGGTTCACTACATGTAATGTATCCACATCCTCTCTGTACCCCAAAGAACTTATTTTAACTGACAACAAGCTTGAATGGGGAAGAAACCGCGTGTAACATGGGGGGAGATCTAGTGTTTCGCTACTCGCGAACCGACATAAATTGCGGCCGAGGTTAAAGGGGGCCCCGAATGCGCCAACCGTTTACCCCGGAGTCGGGGCCCCCGGAGATTTCTTCACGAGGCGGGGACCCACCGCGTAACGGCCGGCAAAGCGCTTACCCGGTCGCCACGGATCCCTGCGCCTCCAGTCGCCATTGGAAACTTCGCCTCCGCATGACTGCCTCAACACTAGTCCTGGGATCGTGGCTAGCTTTCCTTTACTTTCGTCTGGTAGTTGTCTTCATCATCACTCGTGGCAAGCTAATCATTCTTTGCGGAAACTCGTTGAAATTTACCGTTCTTGCGGCGGGTTTCCAATGTGCACTTTGTCAAAAAAATGTTACAAACAGTCTCGAGGTGAACACTATAGAGTAATAATAAAATCTAGTTTTTTATCTCCGTCTCCAGATCATTATCCGCAACCCCCAGACGCCAAAGGGGCCCTAGTCTAGTGATTATACAGTCTTCTACTAGATCCGAGTACATTTTTCGCCTTGCGAAAAGACACCACCTGGTGCTTATTATACAAATTAAATCGCCGCATTAAACCCAACGCCGCACATAATATCTACTTCCGCTTGACACCCTGTCCCTTGGGCACCCTAGCAAGCCAGTAGAGACCGCAAGCAGCCGCAACATTAAACACAATGTACACCCACAAGAGACCAAAGTTCCTCCACCGATCATCGTACTTGATCTCGTACCGCGCAAGATAGTCGTCCGTGGTATTCATACGGCAGTATCCGCACGTATCCGTTGCGGCAGCATTCACCAGGTACCCGCCCGCGCTCCGGATAAAGGGACCGAGGAATTCGCCGCACGTCATGTTCGACGACGGCACCGGGACCGACACAATCTCCTTGGCTGTGCAGGTGACCTTGGCGCCGTGGAGACAGGTCGACAACGCGCCGCTCGCGAGGTACGTCATCGGACTGACCCAGTACATGAAATCGCTCCAAATGGAGGGCAAGTCGACGCGGAGGACGCCGACGCCGCAGAAGGCCATGCAGAGAATGGAGAAGAGACTGGTCGGGATGCTGGCCAGGTCGGCCGTCTCGATGGCGACAATGGCGAGCTGAGAAAAGGTGCTGAGCCAGAGGAAGAAGACCCAGATGAAGAGGAAGACGGTGAAGCCGCGGATCGAGACGTCTTCGGAGGTGGTGTTGCGGAAAAACTTGACCGGGTAGTACCAGCAGAAAAAGTAGATGACGGAGGCAAGAGTGTTCCAGATCATTTCGATGGCAATGTTGGACAGGACGTAAGCTTGAGATTGGTTAGCCTTCTTACTACAAGACTACTTCAATTTTGGTTTGCTTACTGTTCCATCGGTAGACGCGAGACGGCCTCTCTCGAACTTCGTAGAGAGCTCTCTGGGGAATGAACATGGGCATAATCTGCTTGCTGAACTCGTTTACAGTCGTGAGGACCATGAAGAAGGCGTAAACCTGGTTCTGCAGGCCTTGCAAGCTGTTTTCCGAGTTGAATGTGAACCCAATATAGAGGGCCTTGAACAAAGACTGGTCAGCACACATGCCATGCCGGCTCGATTTACGAAGGTTATCTTACCATGAGAATCGTCAGAGTGAGTTTCGACCAGGTGTACACAGGAGACCTCCAAAAGTGTTTGGCAGTGCGGACAAAGACGTGTTGGAACTGGGTCCAGAACGACGAGGCAAACTCTTGGTTGGTGGCAACGTTGTTCGAGGCTTCCGTCACGAGCTTCTCATTAGTCTGTTGACGAAGAAGACCGAGCTCGGTCTTCACCTCGCGGTATTCCGGAGACGAACGCCAAATCTCATACCAGTTGGGGCCATCCTCGGACAGGGTGGTGGCCTTCAACATCCATTCTGCGGGATTGGCATCAGGGGGGCATGGAGATGCGCCATTGCGTTCGAGATAATCAATCATGGTTGTGGCGTTTTCACCAATATCTGGATACGTGTCAGCCAAAACCATGTACAAGATGGAGAAGAAGAAGCAGAAGGGACATCAACTAACCTCCAAAGTACACAGTCTTCCCCCCACTCTGCAGCAAAAGCAACCGGTCAAAGCGGGCAAAAAGCATGGCAGACGGCTGGTGGATAGTACACAGAATCGCCTGGCCGCTCTTTGCCAATTTCTCAATCAGGTCGCAAATCGCCCAAGACGTCTGCGAGTCGAGACCCGAGGTCGGTTCGTCGAGGAACACCAACAGCTGCGGCCTGGCCGCGAGCTCGACGCCAATGGTCAGCCGCTTGCGTTGTTCCACGTTGAGGCCCTGGCCGGGGACCCCGATGACGGCGTCGACAAAGTCGCTCATGTCGAGCAGGTCAATCACTTCGTCAATGTAGGCCAACTTGGCCTCGCGAGGGGTGTCGGCGCTCTGCCGCAACAGGGCGCTGAACTCGAGGGCCTCTCGGACGGTCATTGTGTCGAGGTGGACGTCTTGCTGCTGGACGTATCCGACGCGGTTGGGGAAGGATCTGTCCGTCGGTTGGCCGTTGACCATGGTATCGCCGGATATCACACCCATAGTGATACGGGCAGCGAGAGCGTCGAGAAGCGTGGTCTTTCCGGCACCAGAAGCGCCCTGATTTTGAGAGTTAGAGTGTACTCGAGTGCTAAAAGAATGATGGGGAAAGAAAAGCCATACCATGAGAGCTGTGATAACACCTGGCTGCACCCAACCGTCGACAAAGTCCAAGATGCGTCGGTCCTGATCTTTGATCTTGACATCGTAACAGATATCCTCCCAGTGAAAGATTGGCTTGCCACATTCACTGGGCCTCGGTCTTTTTTCCGACGGCTTCTCCGTCGGTACGGTGGAAGCGTTCCCGGTCAAAGTCGCGTTGCGGGATTGATTCTCTTCGTCGACCATGGCCTTCTGCTTCATCGCGGGAGGTACTCTGCCGCGTCGGAAAACAAGAACTTCGCCTTCGCCTTTAGGCGGCTTGGCGAACTCGGCGGTGACGATGTACGTGATCAAGAACGCCACAACGTAAGCACATAAGATGCCGACGTTCCTAGGGCAAGTCAGACAGTGTTGTGGAAGAGAAAGCTGCGGCACTCCTTACCTCCATTTGTGACCGTTGGAGTAGTCAAAAGATTGCTCAATATATCGGTCACCATCGACCTGATCTGAGCCGGGTACGGCACCCACAACGGCACAGGTGCGACCGGATATAGCCAGACCATCGTAGCCGGGACCTGAAGGCACGAGACTGCCGCATAGGAACTTGCGACCATGGAACTCATTGATCATGAGCGCCTCGAACGCATACGAGAGCGGGTTAACGTATCCCATCCAGCGCGACCACCCCTGCATGTAGGTCGTTGGCACCGTGAAGCCGGCGTACATTGTTACTCCAATGGTAATGAGGGCGACTGGGACCATGGCTTGATGCGAAGTGCGTGCGAGAGATGCCAGGGTCCGATAGATGCCTGACATCGCCAGGAGGACGAGGAACGAGACGAGGCAGAAGAAGAAGAAGGGTCCAGGTTCGCGGTTCAAGTTGGCCATGAAATAGAGAATCGAGTTGAAGACGAAGACGTTTGTGATCTTGTATGGTAGCTCGATGATGTAGCTCGAGATGGCTTCGGCAGACTGGTGATACAGAGCATATCGATTATGCTTTTCAATGACCGGTCTTTGAGTGTACAACGTGAGAACCTAGGTAATGATCAGTCTCAAAATCTCAAAGTGAGAGAGCGCCAGAAAGATGGTGTCGCAACTGGGGGAGAGTGTACTTACCTCCATCTCACTAGCAAAAGCGTTGAACAACAGAGCAAAGAAAATCAAACCGCCACGGTAGTAGAAAGTATCCGAGTCCTTCTTCAGATTGAAAAACATGCTTCCAAGAATGAGTCCGATGACGATGTTGAACACGAGGGAAGATATTGTGAACTCGGGGTCGGCGATCAGGCGCTTCCATCCACGCCACAGACAGAGTTTCACCTGCCTCGGATACGTAATCATGTACGGCGACTTGAGTCGTTGCCACGAACTTCTCTCGGCTCTGATGCTGTCCTGGAACGCCTCGAGGCGGTCCTCGGGGACGTGGGTGATGTCGTAGGTCTCAATGTCGGCCATGAGACTTTCGTGCTGTTTTGATGCCTTCCACCTGGCGGCGAACTCTTCAGGAGTCCGAGGAGCGAGGTGCTCGTGGCCTGGTCGGATCTTTCTCTCATTCGGAGATGTCATTGACGTAAGGAAGTCTGGTACGGTTTGCCGTTCGGGGCCTAATTGTGTGGCAAGTCAGAACAATGATCAACTTGTCACAGCAACAGGGCATATACTCACACTGGAAACCCAGCTCCTCGAAATACCGTTTCGCTTCACCAATCTTGCCAAAGAAGATTTGCCGTCCCTCGTACACCACCGTCACTTTATCAAACAGCTATTAAGACGTTAACCAAACACGTCTCCTATATCCGTTCCCGGGGGGTTGGGGGCAGAACTTACATCGTAGGCAGATTGCGGTGCCTGATAAATCGCCACGGCCGACGCAACCTCCATCAAATCCGACTGCGTCCGGAGATTCTGACAAAACGCAATCGCATTCCCGCTATCGAGCCCTCGCGTGCTGTTATCCCAACACTGGAACTTGGCGCCGGTCAGCGCGGCCTCGACGATGCTGACGCGCTTGCGTTCGCCCCCGGACACGCCACGCACAAAGTCATCGCCGACTTTGGTGTTGACGGTGTGGGAGATGCCAAACGCCGCCATCATCACGTCGCGCATGATGCGGGCAAACTCGGGACCCGTGAGCCCACCCGGGATGCGGGACGGGACCCTCGCCCTCGACGCGAACTCGAGCGTGTCGCCGACCGACAACGGCGCCAGGTGGACGTCGACCTCTGCGTTGTAGAGAACGTCGCCGCGAAACCATCTATGCATGCGCTTTGGTTCGATTCCTGCCCCCCACCCAATGAGGTTAGTTCAAGTGTAACCTACTTTGTTTGACGAGCCTCTCTGGTAACTCTGGCTTACCTCTGAAATTCATGTACGAGTCCTGGGCGACGTTCAGCCCTTCGGTTTGGCCAGCCAGTGTCTTCAAGAGAGTGGAGCACCCCGAACCAGGCGGACCGAGCACGAGCAGCATCTCGCCGGGCTCAACGAGGCCTTCAAAGTCTTGCAGAATGTCGATGCGCTTTTTTGACTTCCCCGTGGCGAGTCCAACAAGATCGGCGGCCATGCTCAGCGCGATATTCCCTGTACTCTTCTGGTACTGTGTGCCAGAGCTGTACCCAAAGACATTGAGGTTTCGGAATGCGACGCCCGCGAGCCTGTTGGGCGCCGTGTTGGGGTCCGACTCAAAGAGGTGGATAAAGGCCTTTGCCCAGGCCACGCTGTCAAAATTTGAAGAGTTTGGGTCCAGGGGGCCGTTTTTGGGGGGGTTCAAGACGTCGTGGTGCGCGTTGGCATCGTGAACCTGTGATATACTCGTAATTCGGCGCGCCAACTGTCCGATTTCTCTCTGGGAGTTGTCGGCTGCTGTGGATGAAGATGAGCCTGAGAATCGGTCAGCCGACACCAGCATCTCGCTGCCGGCCTCATCGTCCGCCGTCATTTTTTAGGTAGCTCTTGAAGGGACCAAGCTGGATCACGATTTTGGATGTAATGATCGGAAACAATGGATGAAAAGGTCAAGTTGCAGTAAACAGAATTTCAGATGAACTATTAATCGATCAGACCGTGCCATCTCTCCAATTTCTTGAGCAAGGTTTCGATACATAAGAGGCATTATACCAGCACGCTGGGCCCGAGCCTGTGTAAACGCGGACACCCGCGGTAATCCGCATTGCGCCTCGCGTGGAGACAGGGACCCGGGCTCCGGAACAGTATGGCCGGCAGGCTGCCTCGTGACTTTCGTATTGCTCATCCTTTATATGAAGAAGCAAACTCACTCCATCACTGTGGTCGTGTTGCCAGGACCGTGCCGACCGGGCGGCCGCGGGTGGCCGAAAAGACGTGACATGGTTCAATTATGGGGCAGCGAACCCCATGCGAAAATGGATCATCCCCGGCGGAAGACTTTCTCTCAAACTAATTAGCATGGATCCCTTCTCAATTATACCCGCGAGTAAGGACACCAGTTGCCCGGCTCCGCTGGCGTCGGGTTCCGCTCTCCCTATTGTGAGTAATAGGCAGTGCCAGAGCAACGCACTCTAAAAACTCTGTATACCAAAATCTCGGCTCAACCGCCTCAACAAGAATAACAACGTGGCGAGGTGGCCAAACCGTGGGCTGCGGTCAAAATTGGCCCGACGGGACGGGATGAATTCCAATGTTTCCGCGATTTTGACTGCTGACAGATGCGCTTTTCCCCCGGACGCCGATATGGTCATACGCTCGGAATCGCTCGACATACGCCATGCCATGGTTCAGGTTGAATGGCTTGCGGCAAGATGTGGAAGATTTGGAAGTCACAAAGCAAGTGACGCGAAGCAGAACTTTAAGTCGACAGAGTCTCGCACCGGAGGGCGAGACGCATCTCTCGGCATTTGAACCTCCGATTTGGGTCCACTTTTCCGGCGTCGATGCCGCTCAGTCCCGGGCCTTCCTGCGGATGATCATCCTTTACCACCGTAACCAGGATCATGGCTTGGTTTACTTGCCTCAACCAAGGCAAAGTTACACTTCCTCTAGATTGAGGTCTATCTACCGACTACGGACCTATCAAATGGATTTTCTACTCCAGTGTCCGTTCCGCATCCATCGACCAAACTCGATTCGTCACTTTGCGAGAAAACGCAACAACATTTTCCTCATCCCATCGTCATAGCAGCCTTTCTCAACAATCATAAGCCATCGAAAGTCGTTTCAAGCATTATCCACCCCACCCCTTGCAATTCACAACATTTCCTCAATCCTGCCCAGCCCACCTCTCCGCAACCCTAGACGTAAAAAACACCCCAGCCGCCAAGAGCGTAAACCCAGGCGCAAACAGCAGCAAGATGGCCACAACAACCATATTGGCAAAGAACTCGGACGACCCAAACGCTGGCGCCCGCCCAATAAAGCCCGGGCCCATGGTGTGCACGTTCACCGTCGGCCCGGTCTCCGCCGCCTGCTGCTTATCTGCTGCTGGCTGATGGTACCCCGATGCCAGAGGCGTCGCTGGGTGCTGGCGATTATCCAGCGCGTGGAACACGTCGGCTGCGAGGGATTTGCTCTCCTCGTCGATGGTGACGCCGGAGAGCCAGGCGCGAATGTTTTCATGGGGATCAGTCGACCGTGCCGGAGGAGGAGGAGAAGAAGAAGGCGGAAGAGGGTTGGATCTTGTTGCAGCCAAGTGTCTACCTTGGTTCACTGGGTGTCCCTTTTCGATTGTGGGACCGTCTTCTTCTTGGATGAAGGTCGATCCATCTGCCAGTAGTCAGCAATTTTGACTTCAAGCCATCCCGGGAGGACTCCTCTCCGCCTACCAAACTGGTCCGCCCAATTCATGACGTTCGGATTGATAACAAATATCGACTAGGTAAGCTGGTTGTAGTGGGTGGGGGATATCTCGATGCTGGACAGCAGATGAGGGGCACGAA
This sequence comes from Colletotrichum orchidophilum, assembly GCF_001831195.1. Lineage (NCBI taxonomy): Eukaryota > Fungi > Ascomycota > Sordariomycetes > Glomerellales > Glomerellaceae > Colletotrichum > Colletotrichum orchidophilum. The sequence continues at coordinate 93,440 of NW_019172992.1, read as the reverse complement.
AGTTATGGTTTCTTGACGAGTGGATCACAGTGAGCGCTTACGTTGGGAAATAGGCGTACCGTTATCATCAAGGACGATATAGGATGGATAGGGAAGTTGTTCAGATATTGTTGATTGTTTGTCTGATATACAGGTTGTCGGGGAGAATGAAGGAAAATGTGGTGGTGATGGGCACTGGAATGCTTCATTTCACAAATGGTGTGGATCTTGGCTAGCGACGCATTCCACGGCATCTTCTTATCAGGAACCGCTCGCTCGTCAGTGTTTCTATGATAAGGTAGATATTCTTTTGGCGCAAAGGTACTTCATACATTTGGCAGTCACTGCTCGTCGAACCGTTGCTGCAGGGAAATGAATGTGGGCTAGACGCCTTGTTGCCGTAGGGCAGTGATCAATGCTCTTGAGGTATGCGCCATCCGACATACGGATCCAAGGGCTTAGAGATCGCTGATTGCAGGGGTTAATGGAAAAGGACCAAAGCTTCACGAGTCGGAGTCGCGACTCCCCGAGCCTGGATCTTTGTGTTAAATCTTAACGTAACTAATGGATGTGATTTCCTGCTATTGTCATTCATTCTGAGGTAGCTGGAGCTGCCAAGGGGCCATAATGGGGATTTTCGGGTTTGAGCACTTCTTATCGTCAAACTTTCCCCATCCTGGAAGCTTAAACAGACCAGTCAGTCATCGCAGTCTAAAATTGGCACAACTGGGTCGAGATAGTTTTAAGAAGCCAACTACATAAAGAGGTAGCAACATTGCAATACGAGAAACAAGTTGCAGGCGATTAAAAGGTCCCTGTATTCCCGCCCTGCCAAAGATATGCAAACATTAATCTCGTCAATCCACCCCTGCCTTACTGCCAGTACTCTACAGCCCTCCCCCTCATGTTCATGTAGACGGCGCGCCAAGCCAAGGGGGCCCAGAAGCCGCATGGCATTTCGGGTACATGCAAGACCTGTGGTAAACGTGCAGGCATATCGAGCGATGCTCCCGCAAGTGCCCCCATCGGGCTGTTACAGCTGCTGGCACATGTGTCTCTCTGCAGCAAAAAAGTTGTCATCTCGAATTTGAGTAGTTCTTTTGTGCCGAGTGTAAGAAAAGAAAAAAAAAGGTAGAAAAAGTTCATCGTCGTCCATCATCCCGTTTCCCATTCCTGGTTGGCCAAAGTGACTAAAAAATACCGTGCTTGCAGCGCGCGATCAGAATTGACTTCGACCGGAAGAGCCCAGCCCACAGAAAAGAAGATTTTAAAAGGAAAACTCAAAACGCCTTCTCCAACCATTTGTTGCCCCCTCCAGCCGTCCCTATTGCCCGTGAGAATAGAGACAAAGGGAAAGAAAACGTCGTCGTCTTTGCAGTTCATACAATAAAGGAAAAAATAGTAGGTACAAAGGGAAAGAAAAGGCGACTTGGTAGAGGTCGGTGGAAAGATGAATGACCGCTGTGAATGCAAGAAACGCCATCAGTATGTGCAACGCCAACGTTCAAGTGCTTGTCTAGAGAATCGAATCGAGATGAGCCCAGCAGCAAACGCAGCCGTCAATGACGGGGAGTCGGCTCGGGTTGCCAGCCGTTGATGTAAGCCATGAGACCCATGCCTATGATTACCACGCCAAGCATGGAAGCATAGGGAACCCCGGCCACCATGGCCTGATCCTTTGCCAACTTGCCCGGGGGTATGGTAAGTGGCGTAATAGTGTTGGCTCGCGACAAAGTAGGCTTGTCGCTAAAGTCGTCCACGGTGGACTCTGCTTGCGAAGGGGCAGGGGTGGAGCTACCAGATCCGTTCATTTGAACAACTGAAGTTGACTTGTTGGCAGGTCCTTCGCTCCGGCCGCGCCGTCCACGGGACAGAGAACGGCGCTTCTCCGCAGCAGCAGCAGCGTTTTGCCTGGCCTCATCGTCCCTGCGAATCTGTGCAACCATTTCAGCCAGGGTCTGGCGATCAGCGTCACGCTCCGTCTCGGCCTTTTCGCATCTGTGCTTCCATGCCTCCATCTGTTGCTTTAGGTCCGTCACCTCTGACATCATTGTGTCGAGCTTGACCTGGAAACGTGCAGCAATATCCTCGGCGCTCTCTGGTGCAGGCTCCTTGGAAAGCGGTTCCGCATCCGTCATCTCGATATCCTGATTGTCGGCAGTATCGCGGGGAGGCTCAAAAGCTTCTTCGAGAAGAGCATTGGTGTCGTGTTCCTTGGGCGCGCCATTGGTCTCCTTCAAGCTACCATCTTCGAGAATCTTTGCCATATCCTCGGCCAGCTCGCGTGCCTCCCGCTCTTTACGGAGCATGTCTTCCAAATCCTTAATACGGGCAGTTTGGGTATCCATCTCCTTCTTTGCATTATTCAAAGCTTCGGTCAACTGAATGATCTGATGCAAGTTGTCGCGTCCAACGGGTGAGGTGGTGCTATTAGGCTTTGGTCGCTCAGTGGTGCCCCGTTTCAACGAAGGCACATCGGGTTTCTCGGGCAGCGGCTGCTGGGGAGGCGGGGCAGGAGGGTCCGAAAATCTTGTTTTCGCATCAGTGCGGAAGGGCAGAGCGTTGCCATTTGGGAGTTGCTTGGGAGGCTCGGGTGCTTCTGGTTTCTCGAGATCCTTTACGTCATCTTTGCTCAGGAGAGCATGGACGAACTGGCCCGTACGAGAGAGGTCTTGAGACTGTAGTCGAGCATTTCGCATCTCATTCTGCAACCGAGTTAGCTCCGTGAAACAAGTCAAGGGAATGAGGCACTCACATGAAGTCTCTTGACGATGTGCTCCGTGGTAATGGGCGTTAATAAGAATCCACGGGCAGCTCCACCGTTAGGCGCCATGCCGGCCATGTTCTGGGGTGCTATCATGCGGCCGTTGCTGGCCATCGATGCATTGCTTCCAGTCCTGCCACGGTAAGGGATAGGACTCGGCGCCGGCATCATCATGCCCCCATTCGCAGGGTCCAAATCGCCAAAGTTCATGTCCATAACATTGCTCGAGGGACTCGTGAAGCCTGCGTGTTCGACTTTTGCGGCAACCTTGTGGTGAACGACGGTCTTTTGATCCTCGCTCACAATGTCGATTCCCAATTCTAGATGGTCTCCAGTCTGTAGTTCGTGCGGCTCGGATTCGCGATTTTCCTGAGAGAGACGCGTGCCATTGACAAACGTTCCGTTGGACGATTTGACGTCCCGAATGTAAATTTTTCCCGTGCGATCTGCCCATATTTCAGCGTGCTGCCTTGATAGCACTTTACTGTCAAAGTAGCCGTTGGTGGCTGTCGGGATCGTCTTCTGGTTGGTTTGACGGCCGATACGGAGGCTTTCCGGGTAGAATGGTACCGATATGGTTTTGCGTTCAAATGTACCGTTGAGCGACAGGAGATAGAGCACGGGCTGCCCGTTGGGCATCGGATCACCCATGGGCCTCGCTCCGAGTCCTTGCTGCGACATCATTTGCGGTTGGCCCGGAGCCGTTTGCAGCGAAGAACCGCCATTGATGCCGTTCATGGCGTTTCGCATAACAGGCCTGCCGAATTCGGCTTGAACCTCTGGCTTGCCTGGCGGCCATGGTCCCTTGGGTTGTGGTCGCTTTCTCGAGGCACTGCTAGACCACGAGCTCATATCCGAGTTTGTAGAAGCCGGGGTGCCATTCGGTTGCGAACCATTGGTGGCAACGGTAGTGGTGGACGAATTGGAAGAAGTAGACGAGACCGAGGAGGAAGAGTTGCTTCGTTGCAGCGTCTTCCGAGGCGCGGCGAACATGCCTCTGACGTCTTCTGGATTCATCGCATTCAGACTTTGGCCGCCATTAACATTCCATCCCGGTCGATTGAGTTGCTGGAAGCTGGGAGGGCTCGCGACGGCAGTCATGAGGAAGGCGTCGTTGTGGTCAGGTAAGGATCGTGGGACAGTAGAAGTCGTGGCGAGAAGGAGCGGGTGATGACAGCTCGCAGGGTACCGATATTGATGGATGGTCTAGGTGACGTCGGGGGCTCCTATCTTGACCATTCGTACAGTAGCCCGTAGGGTATCGCAAAGATCAGTCGTCGAAAGATAACGCGGATATGTCAGACGGTGTCGATGGGGTCGCTGCAAAGGGTAAGGTAGGAAGCAATGAGGCTGAGCTGGCAGGTTAAAAAAATTAAGTCAGCGATGATGTCGCGGCAAGGATAGGGGTGGGCAGCCAATTGGCGCGGCCCAGAAGCGGCCTGCGACGGGACAGAGGGTCGCAGAAAACCCGGCCAAGGAGGCTCAGAAGGGCATCAGGGACATACCAGCAATGAACAGAGAGTGGGCAAAGGGATTGTTTTCTTTGAGCACCACAGTCGACGATGGGCTCAAGCGGAAGCGTCGTCGGGGGTCGGGTGGTCTCCGTGGGTAGGTATTGGTAGGTGAGGTTGATTCTAGGATTTGGGCAAAGAGAACAGAACGTGTCGCCCCGTCTCGCTAAGCGCTTAGCGTGAGTGCGTAAGTGCGTGAGCGCTGGGGGACACCTGTGGGTGGACCAAACAGCGTTCGGAAACACGCGCCGGAACCGACCTGGGACATGGGCGGGCGGAAACAGCAGGCGGGAGGGAGGTCGAGGGACCGGGAAATTTCAGTTGGTGGTTCTGTTGGGTTCAATTCAGTTCAGCTGAGCACAGGCCCCCGAGGCTTGGGTGTTTGACTGATTTTCCACCATGGGCCAACTGGATGATCTCCATATGAACAGGATCGAGTAAGGTAGGGGAGAAAGAGGGAGAGGTGTGGTAGGGATAGGAAAGGAGGAGAGAAAGAAAAAAACACTGGTGCTGTTCCGGGTGAAGGCGGTCTGATCTGGTCACTGTGCTGTCATCGCCTCCAGCTGGACGACTTGCCTTAGCCGTGGGGATCCACCCTCACCTGCCACCATCACATTCCATTTGCGGTGGTCGCCTGCGCTGTTCAAAGACTCGAAGCACGTGACATGTCTCGTACGAAGGTGGACATGCAGCCAACCAGACAGCCAGAGGTCTGATAGAGGAAGGTCCAAGGCCACCAATGGAAGGCGAGGTGGCCTGTGCAGCAGGTGACCTTGACATCGCTTCTGAGATGCTCTCGAACCATAGGAGTGGGGCTAGCCGCTTCGGTCATTTTGCCGAACAACTGCCGTACCCCGGATTCGATTCGTCCAAAGCTCCAGTGGGGCACCCGGCTCGGAAAGGCTGGCTGTGGTCACTTGGATTGGGTGCAGCAAATTGGAAGAGCTTCTCCCAGCCCCACCGTCGCAAACATCACGGATTCGCATCGCACGACTGGGCTGTCCGAGTTTGAGCACCACCACCACCAGCTCGACTGACATTGACCACCCAATACTCAATCTCCAACAGACCTCCCTCCACATTCACAATGCCTCCTGTTCCTGCGCAACACGGCGGCGCCATGGGTCCTTCCATCGCCGACAAGAGTACGATTCTCTCTTATAACCTTTACACGAGCATCTAGCTAACTTTCCGCAGTGAAAATGGGTGCCCTCATGGGCGGTAGTATGTGTAGACTGTCTGGAGACTCCTCCTGATCCCGTCGCTGATCCTTCTATAGCTGTCGGATCTGTCATGGGCTTCGTTTTCGGTGTGTAGCACCTCCCTCCCTCTGTCGCATCACAACGACTAACCAGCTACGCCCACAGGCTCGGTCAATATCATGCGCTACGGTGCCGGCCCCAACGGCATCATGAGAACGCTAGGGCAATACATGCTGGGCTCGGGAGCGACTTTCGGGTAGGTCACAGCCGGCCTGTCGTCTACGCGCGAGCACTAACAGCCACCCAGCTTCTTCATGTCCATCGGCAGTGTCATCCGGTCCGATGCTTCTCCCATTGCCGAGGAGGCTTTCCGAAGGGCCAACCGAAGACCCATTATCATGTACGGCCCCGGCTCCGAGTACTCGAAGCGCCAGCAATAAGCTAGAGGACACAAAATTCGAAATACCCTGTACATCATCATGTAGGAGAATAGTAGGCTGTTGCAAAAGGACGGCACGATGCTACAACACCGGCATCAAATGGAAATCTGTATAATATTTAGGTGTGTTGGGCATATCACGACTGCACGAGAAAAGTTATTCCATCTTACAGGCCTGTCCTCGCACCTGCTAGGGCCAATGCCCAGTGCCCCCGCCGCGCATCCTGCCTGTCGCTTTGGTCCGCATCAAGGAGACCACCGAAAGCAGAGGAGACAAGGCAAGCAGCATTCGAGTTCCAGGGGGCTTTGAAAGTTACAAAGAATGAAAGTTTTTCAAGCGGGACCGGCCAACCGCTTCCACATGGATCGCATTGTGCTGACACGGTTTCTTTCCCCTCAATGCGCTCATCTCTCGAAGCAGTCTGGTAGTGGTTGAGTCAATGTGGACTTGATATCATAAACTTGCTAGCAACCATGCATATTCAAACAGCCGTTGCATCACAAACTTCTTGGCTCTGAACTTGTCGCCCACTTTCGAGTCTCGGCGTGTGTTTGCGGAGTTCCGCTAGACATTGCTTACTCATAGTGCATGCGGTTTTTATTACCAGCGTTGCATCGTCCTTGCTTCATTGCATGACCTAGCCTATTCGACGCAGTAATACGCATCAAAGCAGCTATGTCTTGGTCTAATGTCCACACAAAGTGGCACTGGTCTCGGGCCATTGGGATTTGCGCCCAATGAGAATCACGGAAAGCTGTTGATTATTGATCGGAAACTGCTATCCAATAGATCAAGGCTCTACTGGACAAGTGTCCATGATTTCTAATTCGTGATTCGATGGGTATAAATCGATCATGTCCCCTAGCTGCTAATGTCTTCATACTCAAGCTCAGTTCCTCGTCAGATCCGGTTCTTGCTCTACTATGCGTTTGAGACCTCGTCCGTACTGGGTCGGCATATGGGCAAGCCTTATGGTGACGGCCATGGCTGAGAGTTACGATTACATGTAAGGGGCAACCATCGAACATTGGAAGACTCGGAGGATTGACTAACATGATATCAGCATCGTTGGTGGAGGAACCGCTGGCCTGACGGTCGCAGCTCGCCTTAGCGAGGATCCTCAAGTGACGGTCCTCGTCTTGGAAGCCGGCGCTGATCGCTCTGCTGACCTCAACGTTTTGGCTCCCGGGCTATTTCCTGCCATGTATGGTGACGCCGACTATGATTGGGATTACAAGACAATTCCCCAGGTAAAGGACTTACCCAGGTCTCGGTATATGCGCCGACGGAATACGGCAGGCTGACGCATCCAGACTTCGGCCAACAACAAGGTCGTCGCTCATATCCGCGGGAAGCAGCTGGGCGGCTCTAGCGCCATGAACTTTATGTTCTGGACGCACCCTTCACGACGAGATATTGACAACTGGGGCGCCTTGGGAAACGAGGGCTGGTCGTGGGAGGCGCTCGCTCCTTACTTTCGGAAATCGGAGTCGTTCGTAGCCCCCTCGAGCCAGCAGACGAGCGATCTTCTCCTCGAATACGTTGACCCGAGCGTCCATGGTGCCACCGGGCCCATCATCAATGAGTTCCCCCAACTCTACAGCCCATTTCTCAAAGCCTGGCCACGAACTTTCGAGAAGCTTGGGCTTGAGGTCGACGGCGATCCCCGTGATGGCCTGGCACTGGGAGGCTACGTCAACTTGCTCAACATCGACAAGAGTACGAGGAGCTACGCTGCAAATGCCTATCTCGATCCGGCACGTCACCGGACCAATTTGAAGGTAGTGACTGACGCTCTGGTGACCAAGCTCGTGCTGAAGAAAACTCGTAATGGGATCCAAGTGGAAGGTGTCAAGTGGTCGCAGGGTGGAGAGACACATGAAGCAGCCGCCAAGATGGAGGTGGTTCTCGCTGCAGGGTCCGTCGCCTCGCCGCAGCTCCTCGAGGTCTCTGGCGTAGGCGACAAGAAACTTTTGGGAACCCACGGTGTCGAGGTTTTCGTCGACAATCCTAATGTCGGTGAGAATCTGCAAGATCACGTCTATGTCCCTCTAGGGTAAATCTGACTTGGCAAATATGCACACAACAAGCGCAGACAACAGCTAACATCATCCCAGATTTGCGGCGAAGCCCGGTGTGCCCACCAATGAGGATTACGCCAACGCAACCTACTTCCAGGAGCAGCTCGACCTGTACCTCCAGAACAAGACTGGTCGTCTGTCGTCCGCGGGCGCCAGCTCGGCACTCTTGTCTCTGAACCAGATCGCCTCCACTCTGGACTTATCTCTACCTTCTCAGAAGAACAGCGTCCCCAGCTTGGCCGAGCAACACGGCATCATCTTTCGAGACCTCAAATCGGAAGCAATCGCCCAAGAGCTCACGATCGAGGGTGGCATCTCTCCCCAGTTCTCCGCCGACACGACCAAACTCTTCTCGGCGGGAGCACCGGGCAACTTCCTCTCTCTCCTGGGCGTCCTCGAGCACCCCTCTTCTCGAGGCGCAATCCACATCCGATCCGCCGACGCAGCCGTCCACCCCCTCATCGACCCCCGCTACCTCTCGCACCCGCTCGACGTGCAGCTTCTGAAAGCCATTGCGCTTCACCTGCAGACCGTCGCGCGGACGCCGCCGTTGAGCAACCTGCTCCAGGGCGGAGGGACCGTCTTCCAGCCCGGGTACCACGAGCTCACCGCCGAGAACGTCGAGGACTGGATCCGCGATAGCATGCAGAGCGAATACCACCCCTGCGGTACCTGCGCCATGCTGCCCAGGTCAAAGGGTGGTGTTATCGATGAAAGATTCAAGGTATACGGGGTCAAGGGACTGAGGGTCGTCGATGCTAGCATCTTCCCGCTGATTCCGAGGGCCAACATTCAGTCTCTGGTCTACGCGGTGGCGGAGCGGGCAGCTGATTTTATCAAAGAGGATGCCCTCTGAGGCGCACTATCTATTCAATTCTCGCCATCATCATGTATGAATTACAAACGTTTACATAAGGCGGAAGCATCTACAAGCTGAGAGCAAACATCGTCAGAGCAAACGCAGCAAGGACTCCAGCCGGACCAGTGACGCTTCCACCATTGACAGCAGTCGGCGTAGCCGTCGGGCTCGAAGTACCGTTCGTAGCAGTAGCGTTGACCTTGAGGCGCGCCACGCCAAACGTGAGCTGCTCGGCGTCGGTCCCGTTCCAAACGGTGTAGTACCCCTTGAGCAGCGGGCTCCCCAGGACCCAGATGGAAGCGAGGTCGCTGATGGGCTGGACGGGGTTCAGGAACAGCGTCTGGCAGATGCCGGCGTGGCCGGGGTACTCGCCCAGGTTGAACGCGCCCTTGGGGACAGTCATGTTGACGAGGGCGTCGCCGGAGCCGAGGGTGAAGGTCAGGGTCGGGTCCAGCTTCTCGACGGTGTCGCAGGGGGCGCCCCACGCGCCGAGCTCGTCGATCTGGGTGATTTCGGGGCTGATGGCGGCGTAAATGTCCTTTGCGGTCTGGTAGTCTGGCGTCTGCAGGAAGGCGGTGCCGGTGTCGACGTTGGAGACGCCGACGGGGAACGCGGCGCCCGAGGCGTTGGAGTTGCTGACGGTTTTGCCGTTGACATAAAAGGCGGGCTGGTCGATGAACCAGCTGCCGCCGAGGTAGGATACCGTCATATTGAAGTCGGCCTGCGCAATCTCGCCCTCGTAGCGGTCCTTGTTGACGCCGCCGAGCGTGAGTTCGCCCGGCGCGCTGCCTTGTCCAGAGTTGAGAAAGAAGGAGAAGAGGGGCTCCGGCACGCCGCCGCTCTGCGCGAGGGTCCAGAACCAGGTCGAGAAGGACGTGTTTGTCTCGTCGGAGAAGTGCGAGAAGCCCGGGGGTCCGAGGCCAAAGATGCCGTCAATGTTGGGCATCTCGTTAAAGGCCTCGGCGTAGGTGTCGCAGAGCAGCCAGGTCTGGTTGGCGACGGTGAGGTTGGCGATGGTGACGGTGTCGGTGACGACGTTGCCCGTTGCGGCTTGCGGGACGGCGTAGGGGACGGATTTGCCGCCTGTGCCGAAGGCGGTGGTGACGTTGTAGCCGGGAGCGGAGGAGAAGGAGGTCGAGGAGGAGGCATTGAATTCTTTTGCGGCGACGCAGTTGGAGCAGGCTGTCGAGGGGAGGATGAGGTCCGTTGAGCCGGTGTCAAAGGTGACGATGCTGGGAATTTTTGCTCGTGTTAATCCAGTTGCCGCCGTTGCTATCCCTGAGGGAGACAGACGTTCACGTCGTTCGGGAGCCAACACTTACTGCTTCTGGGGCGGGGTGCCGACGTCGACCTCACCGATCCATTGGAGGTCAAAGTTTTCGAACCAGTTGGTCAGGGAGACTGATCCGATGGATGCGCGCTTGCTGAGGGTCTTTGCCTTTGAGAGATTTGCGCGGCGGCTGTGGAGCTTGATATTCACCGGGTCGGCGGTCGCGGATTGGCTCAGGGCGAGGAGGGCGACGGCCCCAGAGACTGTTTCGAATCTCATGATGATGCTTTTGGGGGACGGGGTTGACCAGGCGGCTGGTTTGGAATGGGAAAGACTATGACAACGATGGGAACTAAGGATGAGAGATGCCGCTGCGAATGAGACTGCTGATCATTCATCTTCACGACGGGGCCGACATGACGACTTATATATCACACATTGGAAGAGGTCGAGTAGGGCACGAGCTGAGAGCTTCAAACGATGGAGCTTTGCCTCGTTGAGGATGCCGATCCTCCAGGCAACTTTCTTGCCAGGATCACGGCAACGCCCTCGCGGGTGCTGCGGAGCGTGAAGACATCGCCAAATAACCCAAACGGCGCCTTGGTCATGTCAATTTTTCATCTTTTCGGAACTTTGGTCGTTGGGAGAAAGACTTGCCCCAGGGGGTCTCCGTCATCTCGCTAGCTAAAAAGAAGAATAGCCTCATGCAGTCCTCGTCAGTAAACCTCGTCCCTGTCTCTAAAGCTGTTGGCTCGAGTATACCAAAGTCCCGTTTGTGGGGTAGAGGCGGCCGCCCTTTACCCACATGCCGCTTACGCCTGGCTTAGTTCAAATGGCGGAGCCGGGCTGTGGAGGAGACGCGCCTTTATTTTTTTTTCTTTTCTTCTTTGGTGGCTGCAGCCTGCGTATCGGACAGGGCTGAGCCATGCCAGCAGGGGTGGTCCGGACAGAGAGCGCTAGTTTATATGAGCTCTTGACCAATAGCCTGCAGTTCCAAGAGATATAGAAAAGGTGAGATGTTGAGAAATGGAGTGGGATGTCGTTGTCTATTTCGAAGAATTTTGTAGACTTGGGGATCTCACAGCTCGGCAACCCTTTCGTGTGATTTGGGGACGCTTCGTCCTAGCGCCGTGCGGCATCGCGGCACACTACGGTTGCTTGTGTCTTGTATTCCGATAGTCTGGACTCTTTGATGACATCGTCACCATGGTAAGCTGACATGGCAGCTGCATGAAGCCGACATTGTGACAAATTGGGCCAGATTTTGACCTTGTCAAGAGGAGCCAGATTCGCAGGTTTCGTGTAGTCGAACTAACCATGGCGGCCGCCGTGTATCGAGAGCACGACGTCTTTTGATCGAGCCCTGATCGGCGATACTTGTTTCCACCGAGGAACGCCAGCCCGCATTTAAACCCAGCTCTCAGATATGACCGCATGGAGACTCGCTGCTGACAATTTGTGATGTTCTACCCAAGTATTGCTGCGCGGCTTAGACCATTGGTACAAAAGGCTTGGCCTGGCGATGCCACGCGGCGCGAGGGCTGCATCTTCCCTCTCGCTTGGCGCTGCACGTTCAATGTCAGGCGTCTCCGAGGCTTGGGTCTTGGCCTTGGCGAAGCTTAATCCCGTTCGTTCTAGTTTTACTATGCAACCGTGCTGCTTTGGGAATCATGTTCCCATTACCAGCTGCCGATAAATTGCTCAACGTCTCTGTTCGAGCATGGTCCCTCCCCCTTTCGACTTTGAACTTCTTCCTAATGTCGTATCATTGATACAGAATACTGGGATGAAAGCCACTTGAATATGTAACGAGGATTGGGCACCCAGCGATTTTCGGGAACATGGGCAAAAATCGCCGGAATTATAGCCATATGTCCACTGAGAGCCGAAAATCATTGTGAACTTACCCCGAGCTCACTCATACCTACGGCTGGTGACCTCTGGAACATCAGTCCACAGGTACGAGCCTCATATCCCGCTTACAATTGGTGAACCAGCGGCCCGGTCCCGCGTCCGGGCGGGGTACTGTGCATGCATCGTCCCAGATCCAAGAACGCCAATTATGGGTCGCCGACAGTTCGGACCACGGCCCATGGGGGCCCGACATAGTGGGACAACGCCGGCGCCGCCCGTGCCAACGCCCGACCCCGTCGATCGGTCTTCCGAGAGATTGTGCCGCCGATGCGAATACTAGACTCAATTGAAATACTTCTTCCCATCCCGCACTCCCTGATGATGAAACTTCAATGTGGCAATTGCCAACGGGAGCACCCGGCACCAGCAACTGACTGCCGAGAACAATGTTCCGTGACGGCAGGGCTCTATGGAATCGAATGATCAATGAGATTGATATGTAACGTTGTCGTTTCTCCCTTGCAATAAGAAGAGTCTAGTCATCAAGAACCTCCGCTGCCAAGAGGCCTTTCGTGGAGAAGACGGGTGGCGTTGAGGGCGGTTTTGAGGCAGCCACGGCCGAATCACGACACTGGACCCCGCGATGGCGACACCCCCCACGCCAAGGGGTAGCGAATCACCAGCGCTTCGCAGCACATCATCAAGCATTGGAACCTGTTGTCACCCACACGAGTCCCGGAGTGTTATCTGCGCAGTTCTGCAGTATCTGTGAGATTGTGGCCAACTTGAAACCTCCCCTAGCGTAGCGCGATGGCCAGTTTATCAGGAAGCGAGATACATAAATCAGGTACGAAATCCCCCCCAGAGTTGTTGTCGTCTGAACGGTGTGACGGCTGAATTCCTCCCTCTTTTTTGGAGCCCCTCCCCGTTTTCACGACGTTAACTCTACGTGATTCTCTAGAGCTCTCACCTCTGCTCGGCGGCATGGGGTCAGACCAGGAATACGCGTCCGCGTCTCGCAAGGGAGTGACGGTGGACGAGACCTTTTCAGACGGACAAAACTCCACGGTGCTCGAGAAGAAGAAGGCGCCATGGTGGTCGTACATCTGGGACTATGAGCCAGATCGGACGCAGGAGGAGCGCGTATTCATCCAGAAACTCGATGTCTTTTTGATAACAATGCTGAGTTTCGGCTACTTTATCAAAAACCTCGACCAGACAAACATCAGTAACGCGTTCGTCAGCGGCATGAAAGAGGACCTTGCCATGAACGGAAACGAGCTCAACCTCATTGACACGGCGTGGACCGTCGGCTACGTCGTGGGCCAGATCCCCTCGCAAATCATCCTCACCAAAGTCCGCCCGTCCATCTGGGTGCCCTCGTGCGAGCTCCTCTGGACCGTCTTGACCTTTTGTCTGGCAGCGGCAAAGACCTCGAATCACGTTATCGCCATTCGCTTCTTCGTGGGCTTGGCCGAGTCCATCTTCTACCCGGCCGCTCACACCATCCTGGGCTCCTGGTATAAGCCGTCTGAGCTGGGCAAGCGAGCCTGCATCTTCCACGCCTCTTCCGCTGCGGCGGGCATGTTCTCGGGGTACCTGCAAGCCGGTGTCTACAAGGGCCTCAACGGCGTTCACGGGCTGACAGGTTGGAAATGGCTATTTGTAAGCACCCCTCGATTGCCATATGGCGTGCTGTGGTGGAGACGCATCCTGCAAAAGGACCCCTTGCTGACTCGGCTTCACCTGTACAGATTATGGATGGAATCATCAGTCTGCCAATTTGCATCGCTGGGTACTTTTTCCTACCCGATCTCCCAGAGAATACGCGTGCATTCTACTTGACTGAAGATGTGAGTGAAACGACCTTCAAGTCTCTTTCTTTGGAGTAACCACCTGCTGACACTGACTCAGGATCGTGAGCTGGCCCGTAAGCGAATGGAGAGCGTTGGCCGTGCTCCGCGAACCAAATTGGGCCGCTCTGCCTTTAAGCGCATCTTTGGTCGCTGGCATGTCTACTTTTTGACCATTCTTTACATCATCTTCATCAACATTGGTCCTTCCAGCAGTGTTAATCCCTTTTCTCTCTGGCTCAAATCCAAGGGCGAGTCCGTGGAGAAGATTGTGAGTTTACCTAGCTCGATGCAAGGAAAGAATGTGCTCTACAGGATCGCTAACACATTTTCCAGAATATCATTCCTACAGCGGCTTCGGCCATTCAACTAGTTCTCACGGTTTCGTTCGCCATTCTCTCTGACGCGATCCGCCATCGTGCCAGCGTCATGTCGATATCCACCTTCCTTGGCGGTTTCGCCGCCTTGATTCTCGCCATCTGGAACGTCCCAGACGGGCTCAAGTGGTTCGCGTTCCTCTTACAGCGTGCCTCGGTCCCGTACGGCCCACTCAGCATGAGTTGGACCAACGAGATTTGCGGTGCCGACGCCGAGGAACGTGCCATTGTGATAGGAATCATGAACTCGCTGGGCTACGCCTTCAACGCCTGGGTGCCGATCTTGACGTACCCCCAAGTTGACTCGCCAAAGTTTACAAAGGGCTTCATCTTCTCGACTGTCGCCTTTGGTGCCCAAGCCGTAATCACGGCGATTGTGGCTTACTTGTATAAGCGAGACAAGAAAAAGGAAGGAATCACGAAACGAGATGAGGAAGGCGTCACGGCACCGGCCTCCGTCCCTAATGTAGACTAGACTTTGAGTTCTCGTGTCCTCAAACCTACTCCTAGGTTCTAGACGCACTTTGAACGGTCCTTGGCTGATACTTTCGGTCTCTTGCTTACTGCTGTTTGACGATTTAGAGACGCTTAGGGGTTGTGAGCACGGAACACTTTCACATGTCTAGGCAAATATCTTTGCATATGGATTCAAGCATTTTACTGGGGCACAAAGCGTGTTTGCTTCTGATTAGAATATCCTAGATATCTTTATTCTCCTCGATACATCGTTGTGGGCGCATATATTCTGAATGGTTTCTTGGAGTAAACTTCATTCTCGAGCACTGCCAGTTTTAGAGTTTCTAACTCAGTAATTGTGTCAGGGTCTCTTGAATCTTCTAGTCGTTAATACAGAAGTTCCAGATTAGTTATACTCTACAAATGGTGACCCCCTAGCACCTTAGTTTGTGTTTACGAATTCAATGGAGCGACAAATATCACAAGAGCTGCTTCAGGTTTTCGAAGGTGGTATGGCGACATTTGTATTCCGAAAGCAGCAAATTCGATGCAACCTATGACTGAAATCTAGAGTTCGCGGCTGTTGCCCATAGATCTCTTCCTTTATTCGTCAGATCAGCACCCAAGTTTTCAACCCGCCTCTACTTGCCGACCTTCCTCCACGGCCCCTGCGGACGTTGCGAATCTCCAAGGCTGTGCACTTTAGGGATCTTGCTACGGTCGATGGCTCTGGCTCAGCAAATACGATTGTTAGCATGGCTACCCTAGATGATAGGCGCGGTCATACTCGACAACCACCAGAGCCACCCGTGACTTGTGTCATGAGTCTTGGGCTACCTGCCGCAATGCTCTATCGGTCCAAGTGTCTTTACGTGATTTACTTCTATAGCAATATAGGCTAGAAGCCTGATAGGTAAATTTGATAGTAGATGAAGACGTTCCCGCCGAATCGAAGAAACCCAATTCCTCAAGACTCAAAAACGAAGACACGGGCGGTGTCGGATTGGAAGCCCAATTCGACCTCGAGTCAGCGCCAGCGCAGGGGCCATCTGAGGGTCTCTATATCAGCGTTTGACCGGCGATCTAACTAACGGTTAGAACCTCTCTTTTCTACTTCACGTAAAGATTAATATAAAAGTAATTAACCCTTCGTTACCACGGTTCGATCGAATAAATTACCTTATGATTACGTAAACTAATATTAATTAATAGTTTAATTACTATTATAAATTAATAAGGCTATTAAAAAATAAAAAAGGCGACCTTTTAATACTATACGGGATAAAAGAATCGCACTATCTTAACCTTTTATAAAAATTAAAAGAAACGACTTTTTAACGCCGTATAGAATAAAAGATTTCCGATCTTCTAAACTTTTATTAAAAAAGAGGCGTTTATTATGTTAATAACGCTTTTAAATAGTCTATTAACAGAACTGCCTAAATTAACCGTTAATCGTTAAAAAAATCTTTTTTTTTATACCTCTTTTAATTTTAAAAAACCCTTTTTTTTACTTTTTTATTTTATTTACTTTTTACGGTAAGTATATAAATCTATTTATTTTATATTTATATTAACCGCGACCGGATTATATAATATTTACGCTTATTTTATAGCCTACGAAAACGAGCCCTTAAGGTAAAAGTAAAGGAAGCAGCCTTAATAAACCTAAGCTATATAACGATTAAATTAAAAAAGAAATCGAAAATATAGAGTAAACCTTGTAAAATCTTATTTAATTTAACCTCTTTTTTGGCTTTTTTACTACTTTTTTAAGTAAATAAATAAAATACTACTTTAATAACGATCTATGAGTAAAAAATAAGGTTATTATAAGATTTCTAGGCTTAATTAGCTTATTATGAGTACCTGCCGTACGAAGGTAGTAGGTATCTTTATAATCTAGCAATAGGTGCTAAAGGAAGAGGCTAGGGCTAAGGCAATCCTAGAGAAAAGAAGACTAAGAACGGATTTAAAACGGTCTTTTTATACCTTTTAAAGGGAAGTAAACTACCGAATAATAGTAATTTACTTAACGAATGTATACGCCTCCCGGGTGTCTACTTAGGGAGAAACGTACGTATTCGAGATGTTATTAAATTAACTATAATTTGCCCTAACGAAATATAATAAAACCGTTTAGATTAAGTAGAAGGAGCCTATAATAGTTAGAAACGGCGTTAAAAGCCTATTTATAAATTAAGAGATAAATATAAAAAATATTACGAAGTAAATTTAAGGCGTAGGAACCGATTTAACTTTTAACGACGAATTAAGCGACGATAAGAGGCTACCGCCGTTACTTCTAAGCGGGTTAAACTTTAATATATTAAAAACTAATATAACGATCGCTTTAAGTTTTAGTATAAGCCGTAATACGACCTTAAGTAAGTTAAGCTAGGCGTAGGTAAAAGTGCCTATTTTAGATTAATAGATTACTATTAATATCTAAGCGTATTAAGGAAATTAGCTATACGATAATACGAACGATTTTAATAACGATTAAATTAATATAGCGCTATTATTTATAATTAAAATATATCGTAAATAAAACTTAACCGAGCGAACCCTATTTTATTATATAATTAATAATTTAGGTTATTAGCCTAATAATTAGTTTAAACTTACGAATAAACGGATTATTAAAGAATTTAATAGATTTATTTATAATAATAAAGTCTTATTAAACTAAACGCTAGTAAAGTAGCTTTACAAAACCTTTATAATAACGGTTTAGGTAATTAATTTCTTAATTTAGTTTAAAATATAAGTTAACCGGGTAATTAGTCGATTTGAATAGTTTATTTAGCAAACTAAAAAGCCTAAATTCTTATTTAAAATTACGAACGGAGCTATTTTGGTTTTAAAATCTATATTAATTAGAAGGATATTATTAAAAGTGAGGTTATTATTACTTTTATAGACCTTTATTACGGCTAACGGATCGTCGATAAAAACAAAGCTGCTTAGCCCTATTTAATTAAATATAAATATTAAATTACGATTAATTAACTATAGTTAACGTAGCTTTAATCCCTTTTTCTGAATAAGTTATAAAAATCTAAGTTTAAAAGCGGTTAATATACGGTAGTTAATCAATTTATATAAGATTTTTTTTAAAAAAAAGAAGTATTTAAAAAGAAGGTACGAGGTTTTATAAAAGATTTTAATTATATTTTATACTAATTATAAAAAAATTAGGATTTAAAATTATTAATATTATTTAGCGATTATTATCGTTTTTATTAGAAAAGTTAAAGAATATTATTATTAAGTCGTATATATAATAGTCGATTAAAACGACTTTATTACGATTGTTAACGCTTTTCGAAGCTATTTTAAAATTAATAATTAGAGAAAAGGGCTTTTTACTAAATTTAAAGCCTTATTATTTAGATCGGTAGTAAGAGAGATAGAGGGTAAATTAAAGATAGAGATCTTTAAAAAGCTTATTTTATAGATCGATAAGATTAATAAAACCTTATTAATAGAGGGAATTAATAAACGGAAGGTCGATTATTTATTAATTATGGTTTAATAAGTTAATAAGGTAAGATTTATTTTATAAAACTAATTTAATAAATATAAGGCGCTTTGTGTTTAATTTAGAACCGGGTTTAATATCGAAACTAAGATATTTAAATAGTAATAGTTTTTAATTAACAAAGAACCGTATTAATAGTACTAAGTTAATTATATTTATAATAGTAAAAAAAGAGAAGCTAAATACGGCGCCCGATCGTAGGGTTAAAACGAAAAAATAATTTTAAATAGCCCTTAAAAGCCTTTTATAATAGGGTTCTGTAGATTTTAAAAATATTATATATATTAAAAAAAAGGCTATTGGTTTAGTAATTATTTAAAAAAGAAAAGAACCGAAATATATAAGCAATATAAAAAGGCGAAGGGAACCGTTAATAAAACTAACTTAATTAGATATAATTAATTCCTTATTAATTACGAGGGTAAATCGCTTAAGATTATAAATTTTATTATAAGGTTTAAAAGTATAGAAGATTTAACCGCTTATTTAATTAATAACGATAAGGATTTAGACGTTTTAGATAAGACTTAATAGCTCTATTTTACTTTATCGGTAATTAGCTATTTAATATTTAATAAGAAGTAAGCTATAAAAGCTCTAAATAAATAAGCTTTCCTTTACGGTTAGCTACGATCTATTAATAAAAAGATTACTTAATTTCAAGACTTTTTAATTTAATCCGGGGCAAAAACCTTTTATTTTTAACCTTAAATAAGCGAAAAAAAAGGTGATCTTAGGGAAGAAATAAGCTTAGTAATAACGCTAAGACCCTTTTTATATAATTTAATTAATTAAGCGGAAAGGATCGCGTAGACTTATTTTATTAATAATTAATATAAATTAAAGACTTTTTAAAGGATTATTTTAAATACGGGAGTTTTAAAATAGTTAACGGGGGGAGAAGGGTAGTTTTAAGTTTTAAAAAAGATTTATTTAATTAAATTTAATACCGCTAAGGCCGGTATCGCTAGGATTACGTTTAGACCCGGCGAATAAATTATTAAGATCGAAATAGTTAATATTTAAATTTAATTTAGTACTATAACCTTCTATATACTACTTATTAATATGCCTTTTTTTTTATATTTAGTAAATATAGATCGCTTTAGTATTACGTTTGAAAACTTTATGAATAAAATTATTAATAATAAGGCGTTTAAAATTATTAAACGACAATAGGGCTACGTTTTTATAAGGCTTAAGACCGGTATTTTATTAATTTATTATTTTATAAAGACCGAATTATAGCGCTTTTATTAAAGGTTTAGTTACTTATCGGTTTAAAAGTTTTATACCTTATTTAAATAGTTAAATAACGATATTAAGATCGCGGTAATAAAATATTTAATTAAATTTTATTATTAATATTAAATAAATACGTAAAGCCTATAGCGATTTAAATTTAAAATTTATAACGAGCTTAATTTTAACTAAGAAATAGTAATAAACGTTTTTTATTTAAATAGCCGGCTAGTTTTTTATATAATCAATTTAACTATTTTTTTTTAAATAAAATAGTTTTTTACCGATTTTTAAATAAAAACGGTTTAAGTAATATTAAAAACGCGATGGATCGATATATATTAGGGCCTATTTAATAATATATGAATTAATACTGGAATTAGTTTTAAATTTATTAAATTTAAAGAGAATGCTAGATTATATAGGATCGAGTTAAGAGTAATATTAATTAAGGCTTATTATAATATCGGTAAGATCGAACGAGCCTATTAATAATTAAAAAAAGCGTTTAAGATTATTAAAAATAAAAGCCCGGATTTTATAAACGACGATTATTTATAAATAATATTAAAGTATTATAATAATATTACCGGACCGTAAGGTCTAATTTTAATATTTTTAATATTTAAATTATATTTTAAAATTATTATTTTATCGCCGCCGTCGCTTAATATTATTTAAAAAGTATAAATAATTAAAAAGGTAATACGAGCTTTACGGGATTTAAAAATAAAAAAGTAAATTAACGAAGCCTTAGCGGTACGTAATAGGTTTAATATATTATAAAATTTTAATATCCTATTAAATTTAAATATACGGGTTTAGAGAGATATTATAAATAAATAAACTAGACTATATAAATTAGTCTTTATCGACGAGCGTTTTTATATAATTATAAAAAATCGAGACTAACTATTTAAGGTCGTAATAACGGCAATTTAACCGTATAACTAAATAAATAAAGAGATAATTTATAAGGAAAAAAAAGAAAAGCTAAGGGAAGTCGAATAGTTACTTTTTATTTAAAAGGGCGAAGATTAGATCGATTAATTAAAAATCGTTTTTAACGAGATCGTCGTAATTAATAAATTAAATAATTAATTATTAAATCCGCCGCGACGGCGGTAAGGTCGGTTTTAAAAAAACTTAATTCTATAGCTTTTTAATTATAGCGGATTAATTAATAATTATACCGATATTTTTTATTTAGTTAAAAAGAAAATAGATTTTAAATTAGCTTTTAAATTACGAAAGAAAAGGATTATTATCGTAGAGGATAAGCCTTATAAGGCTTTAGATATTGTTAAAATAGAAACCTTATGAGATCGAGGCGTATATTATTTTGTTTTATATAATTTAAATAAGTACGTTAATTTATGGATTTTTAAGTTACGTATAGTTTAAAAGATTAAAGGTAAGGGAATTAATACGCCGTATAAGAAATCTTATTACGTAATCTAGGGATATAGCGACGTTAAGAAAGCAGAATTACTTATATAATTACCGACGGTTTAAAAGAGTAGTTAACGGTTAATATTAGCTTTAATCCTTTCCTTTATTAAAGACGGATATTATATATAAAATAAGGATATTACGTAAGTATATACGTAATCCGTTATTAATTTAATACGGAAGATCTTTATTTATCTTCTAAAAAAGATAATTAATAAGTATTTAAAAGGCACGATTATTAAAATGCTTAAACTATTATATAGGCTAATAGAATCGGGAACCTATTAGTAAGCGACTTATTACGATTTCTATATTAAATAGCTAAGTATAATTATATTAACTTACGATTTATATTTATTAATCTTTAATTATTTAAAAGGACCTTATAAGATCGTTAGTATATAAACCGACGATATATTAAGCGTATTTAATATTAAATTTATACGGAAAGAAAATAAAAAGTTTAAAAAAGCCGGATTCACTATTAAACTAAAAAAGATCTTTATTATTAATTATTTATTAATATTTAACGGCGGGATCTTTATAATTAAAGGCGATATTATTATTTTCTATTAAAAAAGGTAAAATAAAAAGATTACCCTCGTTAACTTTATATTATATAACTAATAAAAGAGATATTAAGTAGAGTAAGTAAAAGGATTATATATCGTTAATATTTATTAACTTAAAATAACGTTCGATATTATAAAAATAATATAAGCTATAGATCTGAATAAAAAAAACATTACCGTGCTAAATAAACGGCTAAGCTAATAAATAGTAAACTTAAATTACGGGCTAACTTATTATTTATTAAATCTAGCCTCTATTAAGCTTTATATTTTTATTAACGGATCGTTTGTAAATAATATAAATTTAACTTTTTAATTCGGATATATTATTATTTTAATAAATGAGGCTATAAGAGACGACGAATTCACGATATATAATAATATCGTCTATTATTTATTAATTAAAAGTAAAAAAGTGACTAAAAGCGTTTTAGCTTTAAAAGTTTATAAGATAGTTAACGGTGTTAACTTTATTTATATGATCTTTATTATTTTTAAACGGATTACGGATCGATTAACCTTATTTATAATATTAATAATTATTTATATGGATTCTTATTTATTATATAAGTGCCTCGTTAAGTTAGGTATTATTAAAGAGAAAAAGCTAATAATAGATATTATAGCCTTATAGTAATTATATAAGCGACGTAAGATTTTTAAGATCCGTTAGATTAACGGTAAAAATAATTTAATAAACGCTTTTACTAAATAGAACCTAAACTTAGGTTTAGAACGATTTATTAATAACGGAATAATTACAGTATATATAAAAGGATAAGTTATATAGAAAGGGCTTAAAAAGGAAATAAAAAAGGAATTATAAATATTATTTTTATCGGCGTATTATATATTATCATAAGATTATTAAATTGCTTTTTTAATCGTACGAGATTAATAATAAAAGAGAGATAGTTAGTATCGGATTAGAAGCCTAATTCGACCTCAAGTCAGCGCCAGCGTAGGGGCCATCTGAGGGTCTCTATTTTAGCGTTTGACCGGCGATCTAACTAATGGGTGGAACCTCTCTTTTCTACTTCACGTAGAGATTAATACAAGAGTAATTGACCCTTCGTCACTACGGTTCGATCGAACAAATCACCCTGTGATTACGTAAACCAACAGTGTGGCTGGCTGCCAATGCCAGATCTCGCGTAAAGGCACCCAGGGATTCGTATCGACGTGCTACCTGGACTTTCTCGAGGACCCATCCAATGGAGACTGGGTGGCTTCGTTCTCTGTGGCTTTCCAGTGCACGTCCTATAACTGCATTGGGCCTGACGCCTACACAATTGATCCCGGCGATTCCAAGTGCACAGATACTGTCGGATCGCCCTGTAGTGGTTTCCTCGTCACCTCTTCTTGAGTTCTCAGCCGGTTTCACACAAGATGAATTTTCATCGCGAGAATACTCCAAGCCATGTATGTACAAAGAGTTTCTGAGAGAGACTGTGGATAGGCGGTCAAGGGTTGCTGGTAGTGTAAGTTTACCTCTAACAAACATGCTATTACAAACGGAATCTGTCTTCGTATCGACCCTTCAAGGCATCTCTGCATGAGCTCCCACGAGATAATACGTTTGATAGCTCAGCTGTTCGTAACCTTAACTACCTTTCTGTTTACTTATTCTCAAAGAGCGAAAACGGATTAACGCCACCAGGCTGAGTTGTCATTTCCGTACAAATATATCCGACTCACTCAAACAGAGAGTTCATTGGCCGATTGTATCGGGGTCCTTCTTGTCAAATCTGATGACTCTGTGTATGAGCACGTGGAGGTGGCTTTCAAGGTTATTGTATGAGCGTCTGTGGCTCAAGCACATTTACTAGTAAGTTTAGCCGAGACTTGGCTTGCGTTTAGGTTAGATCATTATACAGAACGTGTGAGGGCCAATCATGGTAGGTATATGCCGCTTCGGGCTACGTACCTTGACAAGCCATTTCCCGCCGTCATCAGCTGCGTCAAGATCGTCAGTGAAAATAACATCACACCACTAATAGGGGGCAACACTGTCCAACAAACCGATTCTTGGGTTGAACGAGCACAATACCAATTGCTTCTCTCTTGACTCACTGGGCAAGAGTATTCCGATGGTTCAGATCGAAGCATGTATGGCATGGGCATTGCTTCCATTGCTTCAAACACACCCGTAGCAAACTGGAGGCTGGACCGGAGCCACGTCGACCCTTTCCCCCATTCTCGACGCGCTTGAGTCCGGTGGCAAAGCCAAGATCTTCAAATTGTCTCGAGATATATGGGGAAAGCAACGGCCGATCGGATGATGGGACTAACGAGAAAACTACTTGCTACCGCATCGTGGCTGGCGAGGGGTCGGTATGGTGTGTTTTCGACCCTTGCATGTCAGATGTCGCCAAGCGGGCTGGCTGGCTCACAACCAACCGGTCCCCATCCTCCCCCACAAACGCACGTCGAACCCCATAAAACTCTCTCGTCCGACCGATCACCAGGATGTTGGAAGAATTTCCGGTTAATTTGCTGACTGCACACTCTCGCTGTCTAGTTCGATATCTTCTGGGGTCACTCCGGGGTCCCGGTCGTGTCCAAATGGGCGTAAGGGCGGGAACCCGGTGTTGTTCGGCATGTCTCCAAATCTGTCGAGAGTCTCCTGTTAGCCCTCTCTAGCTCTCACCTCTTCCCCCTCATGGAAGCTGGGGTAAATTGGGGAACCCTGTCAGTCCACGGCATGGCTCGTTGAAATACCACCGCATCTGCTGCTCGGTCATCACTTATTTGTTCAGCTGCAAGTTTCTGCTGCGACGCATTGCCGGCATTTGATGCAACTTTAATGTGACGGGAAGGTTGTTAAGCCTCCGTCTTGCTATCCTCAACTTGATCTCTTGGATCATCACGCAGAGCTTTCGTGCTAAAAAGCATCATGCTCGTCACTCAGCCGATTCGTCCACGGCCGACCAAGACGCGGTCGAGAGCAGGTTCGTATGACGCCTCCCTCCATGGCAGCCTCAAACCCGAGATTTCTGACATGGGCTTTGTAATCGATTTCAGGATGCAAATACTGGTGAGTCAACCTTCGGGTCTCCTCCTCAAATCACTACGTGTAATCAGTTACCTAATGACATATTGTTACAGTCGTGACAAGGTTGGTTGTTTTGGTCCACCCTACTCATGAACCTCTTACCCACACCTTGTTAGAGAAAGAAGTGCTCAGAGGAGCATCCCCAGTGCCTTCGTTGTGTGCAGGCCGGTATTGTCTGCGTATATGAACCGATCAAGAAGAGAAAGAGAAGAACTTCCGCCAGAGCAGTGGACGCTCAAGACTCCATTGCGTCAGACGACTCGAGCAGTCCGACAGGCAACACAGATTTTCAGACAAGTCCGGATACGAATATCGTCACCCCACCCGATGCCCTTCAACTAGGCGCCGAAGATACTCTTTCTCCAACATCGGCTGTTGACAGTTGCTACTCTGCTTCAATCGAAGCCGTGTTTCCCTTTCATGAAGATCTCGACGACACAGGCAGTTACGAATTTGCCTTCGAGGCCTCGGAAACCTACGGGGGCGGCTTCACAATGGTGGCGGATCTGGGTTGTCAAAAATCAGCCGATATCCACCTCCCGCTCCATTTTGCGACTATCGACCATGGCTTGCAGCAGCCGGCAGATGATTACTTCATGAACGCCAAATTTGATGTACCTTGGAACGAGCAACCCTGGTCGACCGCATCTCCGCCCTTGTTAGATCTGCTGCCACCGTCTTACCACGCCATTCCCGATTGCCCGGAGAACACCGGCTTGTTAGATCACTACTCCAAGGTCATGTTGCCGACAATGGGGTTTGTTGATGATGTTGAAAACCCCTTTGGGAAGCACATCTTGCCCCTTGCACATAGGAGTTCCGCCGTTCGAAGTGCGATCTACGCGTTGGCTAGCGCTCATCGTGAATATGCCGGCCTTGAGACCACGGAGGGATCTGCGTGTTTCCATGAAAGGGCTGTGGCTGGTCTGTCTGCGATTATCGAGGATGGAGACGGATTTGAAGAAGCTCTGGCAACAATTATTCTACTAATTCAGTACGACTTGGTAAGTAAAAGCCTCCATTCAAGATTCATAATGGACGCATCCATTTACTGGCAGCGTAGGTGGTACAGCGGAGCTCAGCAAACGTTGTCCATAATCATCTCCAGGGTGCACGTCACTTTATTTGTGCCATGCCGTCCCCCAAGCTTCTGAGTGTTGTATTCTTTGAACAGGTAAGCTGAAAACATCTGACGTCTAGCAGTCAATATCTCTAACGGCGGGCAGGTATTTCGCTACTTTGATGTGCTCAACGCCCTAACGAACGCCTCGTCTCCCGTTTTCGCAGCGCCCTCAAATCGAGCTTACACACCGAGTAGCTCGCCACCACCCGTCATCTTTGGTGGAATCGACCCCGTGCTGGGTATGGCCAATGATCTTTGGCCTACACTGCATCGCCTTGCAGAGCTCATGGCGATGAAGCGCGAGCTTCAAGCCGCCACGGCGACGGGGCAAACCTCCAAGTTTGCTGTCCTCCGTACCGAATACCAAACGACTTACAAGGCAATCGAGAAATCCCTAGAGTCGTGGAGTCCGATTCTGCCACCTGGCTTTTCTTTGGTCAACCGCATCGTAGACGGCCCCGAAAGCGCATCAGAGGCGAAGCTTGCCAACATCCGGTGGATCACGAGTACGGCACTTGCATACAGACAGAGCGCCTTGGTATTCCTATACAGTACCGTTTCGGAATACCCGTCATCACATCACTTGGTGCAGAAACACACGCAGGCGGCTCTATGGCACTGCGCGGCGTCGGTGTCACATGGCGGAACAGGACTCTCCCTGTTGTGGCCGCTCTTCTTCTCGGCTTGTCATGCCATCTGCAGCAGGGACCGAGGCCTGGTACGGCAGGCGTTTACTGCCTTTGGCAGCAAGACTGGTGTGGTTGACACGGAAAAGCCGTGGGCTGTTGTCATGGACGTGTGGAGAAGAATGGACATGCGAGCCTACGGCAAGGAGCAGGTGGGTTCTGAGGCCTGTCCGGATTTGTGGAGGCAAGTGGCGGCAAGCATGAAGTTTGGCCTTGTGTTTGGCTGAATGTCAGTGACTTCACTCGCACGAGAACCGGTCCGGGGATGGAGATGGAGGCGGACGAGTCCGGGGGGGCAACCCCAACTATTTCCAGGCCCCTTTATTTTGAAATGATCACGGTAAGACGGCGGTCGTTTAACAAGGCAACGTATGTTACGATACCATCGGGGGAAAAGGCCGGGCCAACGGGCTATTACACACGGAAAAAAAAAGGAGTTGCATCGATGCTTCAATATACCACAATCTTTTCTTCCGACTTCAACTTCTATCTGTTGCACACGCAGAACGATGGCGAGTTGGTCTCGTAACATGAACTGTTCATCAGCGTTCTGCACTAGCACTTTTCTTGCGGAGCCCAATATCCACCTTGCCGAGCAAGCTAATGCAGCTCATGATTGCATCGGCTCGTCCACAGGACCGGCGACTCCTTCAGGTGAGTCGACGTGGCTCGACCAATGCCAACAGACTGTCATAATTGTCCGCCAACCAACGTTGGAGAACAGGGAGCCGTAGGGTACAAATTCAACCTCGGTGTAGGGTTCTTTTCAGCCTGATTGCTGCTCTGCAGATCCAGGGGACCGGGGGCGGCACAGACCCTCGCATCTGTTGAGACTGAGAGTGAGGCAGAAGTTGTGCCGGAACAGAACTCAGGTCTCCGGACCATGAGCCCAAGAATCCTACCTAGGACAAGGAGAATCTGAAGTGGCTCTTTCCAACGCCTAGACGCTGCTACGAATTGGGGCAAGAAATCTGCATCTCCTGCGGGCGGTTACCGATCTGGGCCTGCAAGCAAATTCCTTCGTCTGATGTGGGCGCACCCTTCATCACACAAGCCACGCCTGCCGGCCACACACTGCAACCTCAGAACGAGGTGCAAATACCGAAAAAAAAGGTAAGTAGCCTGGGAATCGTTGTCTCTGGATACCGAGATGCGTGAGGGCCTTGATTTGGGGTCATCGGTTGAGGTGGGAAGGATGAGGGAAACGATCAAGTCACATCTCTGGCTCACCCTTCCTCGCTTCTCGAATTATTAATTACACTAGATGCAGACTCTCTAGGTAGGGCTGAGCGCTTACGCAGTGCCCCGAGCTGAATCAACGCCAGATGTGCGGGCTGTATCATGGGTCGCAGACAGGCCAGGCGTTGGATCATCTGTCAATCCGGCCTGATGGACTCGTTTGCTCCGCGTCCTGTGAACAGCAATTGATCCTCGAAAAGTCGCGCGGGCGCAGGCGCACGCCGCGCACACCGGCCGTCCAGTCTTTGTCACATCTCAGCTCAGCATTGGAAGGGACAAGAGTCGGTGACACTAGGGCATGCAAGTACAAGTACCCAAGCCAACCAGCCGCGCCGGTCTAACCTCACAGAGGTCGACTCGAGGTAGAACACACTGTTGGCGTCATGTGATGGATGCATATTCGGGCTCGGTTTGCGAGAGCTGCGAGGGGCCTGACCTACTGACGAGTTTGCAGACGCTTGATTAGACGGGCGGCCCAAATATGCGTGCTCCTGCACCACCCACATAGCTGCCGATTCCCAGCCGTTGGTGTTATTTCTCCAACTGCGCGAGACTAACGGGCGGGGAAAGAGGGCATACTGTTCTCGTGGTGCGGTGCGTTGAGGGGGTGTCCGATCCAGGACAAGGGATTAGTATCGCGCTCCTCCCGGCACCGTGGAACGTGGCGCAGCCTGGACTTGAAAAGGAGTGGGAGAATGGCAACGGCTACTGGGCAGAAGATATGAAGGGAAATTTGTGGCGTTTCTTTCACCTGCGTGTGTGCTAATTAGGTCGGCTTTGAGCAAGCGGCTTTGCTGAATCCTGATTCGATAAGCCTTGGGAATGAGCGGACTGCTCTGTGGTTGGCTCGGCTCCGATTCCCCTTAGTTGGACACCAGCCACATTTCGGAGGAAATGTCCGATGCTTTGCCGGAGACGGTGGGTCCTGGGCCGGGGCCGGGCCCGACTCTGTGGTTAACCCCCCGCTATAATCCGAAATTCATTCAAAAGCTTCAGTATCGTTCCCACATTGGCGCAGGGCAGCTTTTGTAAATGATAGCTTGGACGATACTATTCAGATTGCTCTTTACTGAATCCTCCCTAAATTGCAAGCCTGTTCTTTACAGGATTGCTATAGTTGCTTAAAAAATGGTCGCCGTAGCTGCGATGGTGGCATTGGTGTTGTTGCCGGTTTGGACATATGCTAGGACGATGGAGAGCACCTTTTCCGGGTTGGAAGTGGTTATGTCGGCTATGTTCTTTGCGGTGCACTGGCCGGCGGCGTGGTCAAGGGCGATCGAAAACCCGTGAAAATTATCGATACTGGTCCGGTCAAAAGACGGCCAGACAACCAGTGAGGGGCCGTCTCCTTCGACAAGGACCTATATTGTCTTGTTCGACACCCCAGTGTGGTATTTGGCCGTGTATCCGCAAGATGCCAGGTCCAGCAGAGCGGCGAAAACAGCAAGATTACCCAATCAATTCTAAGGCACCACCCTATTTGCTTCATCGGCTTCGAAGATTTGTTTTGTTTACAGACTGAAGGGGTCTTTGACGGAGAACGAGTGTGGCCAAAAAAATGCTTGGTGTCTCGAGTCAAGTTACGCTTACTATAGGAGCACAGACGAGCAGAGGGCAGATATACACGAAACGAGAACCTAAAATGCCGGCTTATACTTTAACAGGAGTCAAACATGGGACGAGACTTTCAATTGGGACCCCATGGGCCTTTTCCCTAACATGATTCGTTCTGCTTCACAATCCCACAGAATAGAGTTTATGTGGCTCTTATTATCTATCCAAAGCGGCGGTACTACCGGTACTACCGGAGCTTGCAACGTCGGCACTTGAAAACCTGGTTTTTAGGACATGGAAGAACCACGGCCTCTCTAAAATTGCAGTGACCATCCTTTTCCAGGGACGCTTACTTTTGGGTATTTAGTAATCCATAGTTGAGAATGCTTCTAGGAATCCATTATTAATTAAAATTACGCAATTGATTCGGATGGTAGTTGATTCCGATTTTCCACATAATTTAGCTTCAAGGCTTGAGCTATGGTTTCCCATTAACTTCTATTGTAAATATGTTATTAAGATGTACAAAGTACACTCGTTCTAGTAACGAGGACTACGCCGTGAACCTAGAATGCTCAATATGCTGTGTTACGGACATTGATGATGTGGTCGCTACCTTAGCTACACGAATTATCTGGTCGCCAAGACTCCAGAAGCTTGCATCGGCCCCCGATCCGTGCAATCAGCCCCCCTCCCCGGCGCCGCCGGACGGAATTGACTGACACCTTTCTATGCCTTCATTTCAAGCATGGCCATTGCGGCGGGCGGGCGGCTGGTCTCACAATCCGACGGAGCTTCTGCCAACCAATACTCAAAGTTCTCCGTAGCTCCAATTTGTTCCGAGAGACACGACTCGCGTTCCGCGGGGGAGAGAGGGGGGGGGGACGTCATGAAAGGCTATACTACCACACGTTTCTCACTGGGCCAGTGAATAACAGACTAGTTATGCTGCCGAAATTCAAAGGCAAGTAACGCCGTAAAAGTACTTGCACCGTGTAGTGACGTAATCATGCGGCGACGTCGGGGCTTGTTCTTCAGGAGAGGTTTTGATGATGAGGTCACGTGCCTTCAGCCTTGAGAACTTATCGCATGATCCATTGCCGAACAGTACAAGGTTCTTCGCTATATGAAACGTTTCTGAGTATATAATTAAGCCACTTAAATATCATTGTGCTCGTCTACCAACAGAAAGTAGAGCCTGCGGCGATAAAACAAATGATATCCCCGTGTCGCTTTTCGACACAGCAGGACTGATTGCTCTGTTCTACTTATAGTCACAAAACAAAGATTAGTTCACCCGAGCAATATCTCCAAAAAATAAGGTGTTCTAGCCATCTCTATTACGATGTGTGTTTGCCTGGATGATCGGGCTGAAGACAGAGCGAGCAAGAAAAACCACTGACAATGATTGTCAAAAACTCAGTATCTAAAGACGTTTATTCAGATTTAAATAAAACCGGTTTTTAATTATGTGACCTTAAAAGTTACTTATCCTAGACATTGAATTTCTGGCCTTCTAGAATATGAGATTGGATGTAATCATATCATTTCCA
Organism: Colletotrichum orchidophilum; assembly: GCF_001831195.1. Lineage (NCBI taxonomy): Eukaryota > Fungi > Ascomycota > Sordariomycetes > Glomerellales > Glomerellaceae > Colletotrichum > Colletotrichum orchidophilum. Next base: position 62,774 of record NW_019172992.1, on the reverse strand, counting down.
GCCCTTTATCACAACGCCATCCAACCCGTTTGTAACTTCTGTAGAACTGAAAGAAAACGAAATCTGATTAAACCCTGCCAACAAGAAAGGAGATCGCCACCTTCACAAAGGTGGATATCGTGGGCGGGGTTTAGTCACTTCAGGGATGAAGCGTCTAGATAGTCAGGAGTGTTCCCCCGCTCTCGATATGCTTCCCCAGAGTAGCAGAAGTGCGAAACGTGGCCACGTTGGAAGGGTGCTAGCTATGTATATAAGCAGGGAGAGTCCTCTTCTCCTCCTAGAGAAGGAGGCCAGCTTTAAGGAGTTCATTGAAATCAACTCCTACGCTAGCGGACTTTGCGCAACGCGTACGACCCTTGTGTGGCAACATGTTCGAGGGAGACGTGTAATCACTCGCAGGACGGAGGAGTCTACGGAAGTACACGATACGACTGACTGACAGCAAGACCTACATTGAGAATCGAGAGCTTTCTAGTAAACATGTAACATGACTCTGATACTACATTTCGTACACATCTATATGAGGTGTCCCCCATCCATGTCCCTATTACAAGCCCATAAACCTTTGCCAGCGCTGTGCCCCAACACCACGCTCCCGCTGTATCCCAGAATCCATTGTACACACACAAGTCACGTCTTCTCATTAAATGAGCTTCTGTTCTCGCCGCGCCTTGGCAATAGCGCAATTGCCCAGCCGAGTGAGCTCCGCCACAAAAGCGTGCACAACCTTGACGTGAGCCACCTCTTTCGGCGTCAAATGACGGTTCCGCATGCCCTCGATGAGTTCCGGGACCGACTTGATAAGCTCAATGTCTTCCTCGGATTGGGGGTGCAGAGGTTGCAGGAGGAGATTGCAAAAGATTGTCAGAATTGCCGACATTGGGTAAAACACCACCATCCTGGACATTCAAAGTTAGCAAGGTTTATGAATCTGTAGTCCAAAGTCCCATGTAGTGAGATTTACCAAAATGCCACCTGTTCCACGCCGTGGATCGCTGCCTTTAGGAAATAGAGCGTAGATCGGCTGGCCTGCACGGAAAGGGCGTGGCTCGAGGTCACGCCCTCCAACCCGCTGCCTTCACCGCTTGCCCAACAGCGGCATCTCCCGCTGGCGCGGTGAATCATGGCCATCAGATAATGATACTCAAAGTGCATAATAATCTCCTCCATGCCGAGCCGACCTTTTCTCACGACTGCCGTACCCCGGGGGAAGGTCAACGTCGGCCGATAGGAGGGTGGTACGGACGTCCGCCATCGTTCGAGCTCGTCGTCGAGCTCGCGAATGTCCCTGAGCAGCTCTGCATCGCCCTTCTTCAGAGCTGACGCGGAGTACAGCTTCGTGGAGATTTTGGACTTGATGATTGTCAACTGTAGAGAGTCGGGTGCGAGGGCTGACGTGATTGTGGCCTCGTCGAGGAAAGACGGTGACCCGCCGGCGAGATCGTCTATGCTTCGTATCCACCAATCCATCTTTGGCAACGTTAAATCACAGTGCTCGTCGTCTATGCTCGGAGGCTGGCCTGTTCGGAGCGAGATATCCTTGTCTAACTTGAAGGTCAGCCAGAACATTCTACGCAGCTGATTCCTCACGCGCGAGGTGTGGTCGTCTTCAGCGGGCTTTGGCGTCTGGCATGGGGTGGGGCGGCTGTTTCCGGGTTCGAGGTGCGCGCCAAGCATGAACAAGACTCGACATGTTGCGGCCTGGAACATGGCACCTTGTTGCAAATGACCGCAAAAAAGGTGGTACATGCCCTATGGTGAGAAGCATTAGCAAAAAGGGTTTTCAGTTGAAGTTTCCGTGGTGTCGGAGACTTACCAGCATGAAGACGGTCTCGAGAGTGGTGATGTTGGTGCCCTGAAGAATGACTGACACCAGTTTCTGGGCTGCACCGGCACACGCCGCTCCGTCAATCTCGGGTGTTGAGTTCCATTCTCCCTGAAAGAGGGAAACGACAGCAAAGAAAGCAAACACACAGGCCTTTGCTGTCACGGCCTCGAGAGTTGCTTTACTATGGACCGGCTGATACGCCAGTTCAATTGTCTCGCCAAAGAGGACAAAGTCGATGACTGGGAACGATAGGCCGAATTGGGATGCCCGGAAGAGGGCGAGATACTCTTCAACGACAGTCCTATCAGGCAGCTCTCCACTAGAACTCCCTTCTAGGAAATCTATAACGATTGGTACTGGGTGTTGCGTCTGCCACAACGGGCCCATGCCAAAGAGGGTTTGGAACGAGGCATCCTCTCCAGCCCGCGAGCGGATCCACTCTTGGCCGTCCACGGAGAAGAAGGGTATACCATTGTAAGAGCTAACGTCTCCCAGGTAGTAGCCGGCGAAGTGCAGCTTTCCCACGGTAGCGTCGGAAGCCCGGGCTGATGAGTCATACGGTCGGTCTTGGGCTGTGTCCGGAAGGCCGTCGGCGGCCGGGGGATCCAGCCCAATAGTGGACATGGGCGCCGAGGATGACGATGGAGAGGTGGAATCATCCCGCCCCTCCCCCCCTGCATCTTGGTTCCGCCGAGCCGCCTCCAAGGCCTTCTCTATACGGTTGAGGCGCTCAACCAGGTCTTTTTCTGATCCCGCCCTGCACGGGTCGTAGATCTCTCTGTTAATTTCTCAACCTTCCGAAAGGGTGGGTCCTTTCAGGGGTGATCCACGGGGACGGGGACGGTGCCGGAGGCTCACCTCGCTGTAGCCGCCCGCTTCTTCACCTTGGTTGCCCGGTTGAAAGTGCACGCCATTCCGTGGTGCTTGCACCAGTTGCACTGTGGGACGGCTCCATCGCATTGGATCTACCGAGCGACAAAAAAAATAAGATAAAAATCAGCACATGTGGTGAGACAGTTACTCAACTCAACATGAAAACGGGCCGGAAATCATACCTTTCTCCTGTGACAGGAATCACACGCTCTCTTCCTCATGTTGGCCTCTAATTCGACGAAAGGCCGCCGCCCAGCGCGGCACGCAGATTGTTCCGAGGAGGGAATAGACAAAGAGAGACCGAAGAAAATAAGCCGCGTCGGTAAAGTGGCCGGTTTGCCAGCTGTGTCTCTCACGCCGAAAGAGTTGAAGGAATTGGCTGGCAGCGGGCTGTCGTTCCCGCCTTTGGTTGATGTATCGGAATCCCCGCTGACACAGCGGCCACGTTTTCGTTATGACTAAGCGGCGAGGCGCAGGCTGGAGCAAACCTTAATTGAATGGAGGCTTCTGACTGGCCACAAGGGTGAAACCCGGACGCAAAACTTCAGGCGGCTCCATCGTCATCTCCAGAGTCTAAGGCTATGTCCGGGCCTTCCACATATGCCGCGCCGGCCAGATCGGAGGGTTATCACCCATCCACACCATCCCTACCGGTCCAAGCTTAGCCTAGCGCAGGCCCTAGGACATTACGTTCTACACGAGGCCGCCGCTGAGTCAGCGGAGTCGATCCAATCAATGACACGTTTGGTCCAATCTTAGGCTATGGCTTATAGGGCTCCCGAGGACAAATTTACGGATGGCCCCAGTCTAGCGCCACGGCGTCCCGCCCGTCACGGACAGGGTCCAACGCCGAAGGGCTCCAGGACTCAGGAGCCACATGCCACGACGTGGAATGCAGGGTTCGTCCAACAAACCAATTTGTTTTTCCTTTATCAAGTGGGACGAAGACCACATTATTCAGCGGACAGAGGCCGTGTCAGCACGCACTTCGGACTATGGACATGGGGTTCCAGAAGCTTTTTTCGTCCGCGCATCTCGTCATCATAGACGGGATGATGGGACACCTGGCTGGGACGCCTTGATGCCATGGCCACTCCCTCCAATCTGCCTATCTCTCCGCTGGGCCCGATGAAGACCCGTATTATACGATCAAGGGGTAGCACAGAGATCTGAGGTGGTAATCTAATTCTATCGGCATCCCGTCACTCCCCTTGATGCCGAAACCGACAACAAGTCCGGCCGAAGCTAAGGGGCCGAGAGAGAGAGAAATAAACAGTTGCTCGGTACTCTTCATATACTATAAGCTTCCTCCACAACCTTTTTGTTATTCTCCTTTCTGCTTCCTCCTTCAATGATGACCTTCACACCTGACAACAAAGAGATACTATCGGGCTCTTCGTCAACACGTGCAGGCATCATGGAGTCTGACGGCACGCTGGGAGGCGGCTCAAACTATGAGCAATCCCTCGAACTCAACAACCTACCCGACGATACCACATGGGGCCTGAAGCACAAGGTCGAAGCGGCTCGACAGAGAGATGAACGCTCGGGATTTCCTGCCCGTGAGCTGGGCGTGACATGGCAGAACCTCACTGTTCAGGCTGTCAGCGCCGACGCGTCGCTTCACGAAAACATCTTCTCCCAATTCAACATTCCCAGGCTCGTCAAGGAGTCCCGCCACAAGCCTCCTCTGAAGACCATTTTGGATAAGACACATGGCTGTGTCAAGCCGGGTGAGATGCTCTTGGTCCTCGGCCGACCAGGATCAGGATGCACGACGCTGCTCAACATCTTGGCGAACCACCGCCGAGGATACACCTCAGTCACTGGCGATGTTCACTATGGCTCCATGGCTGCCGAGGAAGCCCAGCAATACAAAGGACAAATCGTCATGAACACCGAGGAAGAATTGTTTTTCCCCACCCTGACGGTCGGCCAGACGATTGACTTCGCTACCCGCCTCAAGATTCCATTCCACCTTCCCGACGGCGTTGCATCCAACGAAGAGCTGCGGGTGGAGAACCGAGATTTCCTCCTCGAGTCCATGGGAATCCAACACACCTTCGACACCAAGGTCGGCAACGAGTTCGTTCGTGGAGTCTCGGGTGGTGAGAGGAAGCGTGTATCCATCATTGAGTGTATGGCAACAAGAGGATCAGTCTTCTGCTGGGATAACAGTACCCGAGGCTTGGACGCCAGCACGTAAGTTGTCACTGATTGGCTTTGTCTTGGGGCCTCCACAACAATCCAGGAAAGATTGATGAACATGTAGACTGACCACCTTCCAGGGCCCTGGAGTACACCAAGGCGGTTCGTGCCATGACCGACGTCCTCGGTCTTGCATCCATCGTCACCCTCTACCAGGCGGGTAACGGCATCTACAACCTCTTTGACAAAGTCCTCGTGCTCGACAACGGCAAGGAGATGTACTATGGACCCATGAAGGAGGCCAAACCCTTCATGGAGCAACTCGGCTTCATCTGCTCCGACGGCGCCAACGTGGGTGATTACCTGACCGGTGTCACCGTTCCCACGGAAAGAGCCATCCAGCAAGGAAAGGAAAAGTCGTTCCCTCGCACTCCCGATGCGGTGCGAACTGCGTACGAACAGTCGGACATCTACCCACGCATGATTGCCGAATACGACTTCCCGACCCTGGAGGAGACCAAAGAGAAGACGAGGCTCTTCAAGGAGGGCGTCAAGGGCGAGAAGCACAAGCAGCTGCCCGCCAACAGCGCTCTCACGACTAGTTTCTACACCCAGGTCAGGGCCTGTATCACCAGACAATACCAGATCCTCTGGGGTGACAAGGCGAGCTTGATCATCACGCAGGTGTCTACCTTGGCGCAGGCCCTCATCGCCGGATCCCTCTTCTATAAGGCTCCCAATACGTCAGGCGGTCTGTTCCTCAAGGGTGGTGCCCTCTTTTTCGCCCTCCTCTTCAACAGTCTAATCTCCATGGCCGAAGTCACCAGCTCCTTCACTGGCCGTCCCGTCTTGATCAAGCACAAGTCCTTTGCATTCTATCACCCTGCAGCCTTCTGCATTGCGCAGATCGCTACTGACATTCCGGTTACCCTGTTCCAAGTCTCCGTCTTCTCTATTGTGCTGTACTTTATGGTCGGACTGAAGACATCTGCTGCGGCGTTCTTCACTTTCTGGATTGTCGTCGTCGCGACTACCATGGTAAGCATTGTTGCTACCTTCTTTTTTTCCGAGTGTGAACTGACCCGACCGTAGTGTATGACTGCACTGTTCCGTTCCATCGGCGCGGGATTTGCAACCTTTGACGCCGCTTCGAAAGCTTCTGGTTTCATGGTCAGCGCTGTGGTCATGTACTGTGGTTACATGATTGAGAAGGCTCAGATGCACGATTGGTTTGTTTGGATCTTCTGGTGAGTAACGACTTCGAGTTCCTTCCGAATGGTCAAGCAACTGACGCGTGAGTATAGGATCAACCCTCTGTCATACGCCTTTGATTCTCTGATGTCGACCGAGTTCTACGGACAACTGATTCCTTGCGTTGGGAACAACCTCGTACCGCACGGCCCAGGATACAATGATCTCGCTCACCAGTCGTGTGCTGGTGTCGCCGGCGCTGTGCAGGGATCGACCACGCTCACCGGTGAACAGTACCTCTCCGCTCTGTCCTACAGCCACAGCCACGTCTGGAGAAACTTTGGCATCGTCTGGGCCTGGTGGCTTCTCTTCGTCGCCATCACCATCTTCGCTACCTCGAGATGGCGCTCGTCTGCCGAGGGCGGAGCGTCTCTCCTCATCCCCCGTGAGAACGCCCACATCCACCAGGCCATCCGCAACGACGAAGAAGCCCAGTCTTCCGAGGAGACCGCCGCCGACAATGGTAAGGCCGAGAACGAGAAGCAAGACAGTGACAGCAATGACGACAACCTCGTCCGCAACACCTCGATTTTCACCTGGAAGAACCTCACCTACACTGTCAAGACCCCCTCCGGAGATCGCGTTTTGCTGGACAACGTCCAGGGATGGGTCAAGCCCGGCATGCTCGGCGCTCTGATGGGCTCCTCCGGTGCCGGAAAGACTACACTGCTCGATGTCCTGGCCCAGCGTAAGACCGACGGTACCATCCACGGTTCCATCATGGTCGACGGCCGAGAACTGCCCATGTCCTTCCAACGGTCTGCCGGATACTGCGAGCAGCTTGATGTCCACGAGCCCTACGCGACTGTCCGTGAGGCGTTGGAGTTCTCGGCTCTGCTCAGGCAGAACCGTGATACCCCTCGCGCTGAGAAGCTGGCCTACGTCGACACGATCATCAACCTGCTGGAACTCCACGACCTCGCCGACACGCTCATTGGAACCACTGGAAACGGCCTCTCCGTCGAACAGAGAAAGCGTGTCACTATTGGCGTGGAACTCGTCTCGAAGCCTAGCATCCTTATCTTCCTCGACGAGCCCACCTCCGGATTGGACGGTCAGTCCGCCTTCAACACCGTCCGCTTCCTTCGCAAGCTCGCCAACGTCGGCCAAGCTGTCCTCGTCACCATTCACCAGCCATCCGCCCAGCTCTTCTCCCAGTTCGACACTCTGTTGCTGCTCGCAAAGGGCGGCAAGACCGTCTACTTTGGCGACATTGGCGATAACGCAAAGACCATCCGCGACTACTTTGGCCGCTACGGCGCCCCCTGCCCCGAGGAAGCCAACCCCGCCGAGCACATGATTGACGTCGTCTCCGGTCACCTGTCCAAGGGCAACGATTGGAACCAGGTCTGGCTCGCCTCGCCCGAGCACGAGGCCGTCACCAAGGACCTAGACCACATGATCCAGGACGCCGCGGCCAAGCCCCCCGGAACCTCCGACGACGGACACGAATTTGCCCTCCCCATCATGGACCAGATCAAGATTGTCACCCACCGCATGAACGTCTCCCTGTACCGCAACGTCAACTATGTCAACAACAAGCTCACCCTGCACATCACATCGGCCCTCTTCAACGGCTTCTCCTTCTGGATGATTGGCGATTCGGTAGGCGACCTCCAGATGCGCCTCTTCACCGTCTTCAACTTCATCTTCGTCGCGCCCGGTGTGCTCGCCCAGGTACAACCCCTCTTCATCGACCGCCGCGACATCTTTGAGACCCGCGAGAAGAAATCCAAAATGTACTCCTGGATCGCCTTCGTCACCGGCTCCATCGTCTCCGAGGTCCCCTACCTCATCGCCTGCGCCGTCCTTTACTACGTGTGCTGGTACTACACGGTCGGCTTCCCCGGTGCCTCCTCCCGCGCCGGCTCCACCTTCTTCGTCATGCTCATGTACGAGTTCGTCTACACTGGTATCGGCCAGTTCGTCGCCGCCTACGCCCCCAACGCCGTCTTCGCCTCCCTCGTCAACCCGCTCCTTATCGGAATCCTCGTCTCCTTCTGCGGTGTTCTCGTGCCCTACTCCCAGCTCCAGACTTTCTGGAAGTACTGGATGTACTACTTGAACCCGTTCAACTACCTCATGGGCAGCATGCTCGTCTTCGACATCTGGGGCACCAAAGTCGAGTGCAGCAGCAAGGAGTTTGCCCTCTTTGACCCGATCAACGGAACGACCTGCGCTGAGTACCTGTCGGACTACTTGAAGGGTGTCGGCTCCGCCAGCAACCTCATCAATCCGGATGCCACCTCCGGGTGCAAGGTCTGCCAGTACAGCAACGGCAGCGACTATCTGAAGACGATCAACCTCAAGGAGTACTACTACGGCTGGCGCGATGCTGGTATCGTCGTCATCTTCGTCTTCAGCTCGTATGCCCTGGTGTACCTCCTCATGAAGCTCCGAACCAAGACTTCCAAGAAGGCTGAGTAAATCACTCGCTCTCACAACTTGAGCTCGAAACTTTCATCTATCTCTCTCTCTCTCTCACGCTTATACCTCTCTTATATCACGCAACACTAGATACCTCGTACGCAGCTGCAGCATCTTAGATTGCACCACTCTTTGCGGGTAGATCTCGGGATTAGCAATGGGTGGTCTTCATGTGTCAATTGTCAATCGTATGCATCTATGCCAATGCATCAAATGTTTTCTTTCCTGTAGGGCCGGAGTACATCTCATTAGGGGGATGGTTCACTATTGGGTAAATTTAATAGATTCGAGGATCAAATAGAATGTGACAACAGTGTCAAATGATATCACAGCGGTCCAATTGTACCATCTTTGGACATTCCACATCCCATCTTATGAATGTACTCGTGGAGAAAGCATGAAACCCAGTGACATGTGTGAATCTCCTTCGTGATGAACCCTCGTAAATGGCCCAGTTTGTTGAATTTCAGTACACGTACGGGGGCTTCGCCGACCCCACCTTTCCGAAACGGGCGTGGGGACCTCACCGCCAACGACACGACATCAAGAAACTCACAGACAAAAAAGACCAAAACTCTTCGCAGGTTCTCAACCAACCTATAATTCCACCTCTCGTCACTAGCAAAGCCACAGACCAGCCGAAAAAAAAAAAAAACATGCCTCTCAAGGGAATCTCCCCCGTCATCTCGCCTGACCTCCTCAAGGTCCTGGCCGAAATGGGTCACGGCGATGAAATCGTTCTCGCCGATGCCCACTTCCCCTCTCACTCAATCTGCCCGCCTCATATCCCCGTGCTTCGCGCCGACGGTGAGTCTCTATACTCTCCAAAAAAACATTTTGGCTGTGTTTTTTTCTTCCCTTCACAATGCGGCGGAATCACTAATCAATTTTCCAGGCATCACCGTCTCGCGTCTGTTGGCCGGCATCGCCCCGCTCTTCGAGCTGGATAACTACGGCGTCGTGCCCGTCATCATGATGCAAGTCGTCGAGGGCGACACCTTTGACGCGAGTGTAGAGGGTGATTTCAGGTCTTCGCTCAAGTACGACGGTGAAATTGAGAAGCTAGAGAGGTTCGCCTTTTACGAGAGGTCCAAGAAGGCCTTCGCGATTGTGGCAACGGGGGAGACGAGAAAGTACGGCAACATCATCCTCAAGAAGGGTGTTATTCCCATTACTGAATAGATCATTGATTCAAAAATGGTTACTTCGATTTGGAAATTCGTCAATCATAATTTTCATGGCATGGAACGAACGACACTCCCTACGCCCTGCATGTCGCTCACAGACTAGAACAGAGTGCTGTCCAAGCCCTGTTCCCAGCCTTTCAATTCTCTACAACGACCTCTTGGTCGCTTGCTGGGACTTACGGTTAGAACCGGGTTGTCTCTGTGGCCGTGGCCTCCTTCCCCCAGGCGGCATACCGTCGTAAATCGCGTTGTAATTTTGACTGGGAACTGAGCGGTCATAGTCGTAGATGCACTGGCCCTGGTGGATATTCATCCACGCGACGGCGGTCTACGCTTGCTCCAGTCGAAGTTTGACCACATCAAACCGCGAGAGAGCCTGGAGATCACGAGCGCAGACAATGAGCTCCACTGCTTCCAACTTTGGCTCATAATTTGATGCACGTAGGAGTTGGGTTGCTGCCACAAATGCTACTGGGTGGTATTTTGGTTCGGATGGAGAGTGCAATGAGAGTGAGTGTAAAGGACTAACCATTTCCCTCTCTATTAGTTTGTCGGGCACGGGAGAAATAGGCCAGGGCCGACCAAAAGCAGAAATCAAGCACGGCGCTATGGAGCAAGATCTTGAACCTTGGTTCAACGGAAGGTAAATGTGAACGGTCCTGTTACCTTTGTAGAACGGAGGGGCCTATAGAGAAAGATGTACGTTGAACGTACTAACGCAACCTTTTCCCCGAGGATTGTAGAAGGTGGCTTCAATAACTTACCAAGCCTTGTGGGAACTCTCGACTGGCCAACATTCATCCCCTTCACCTCTCACCACACGCCGCTTGTGACTGACGTTGGTGCATTCGGACAAGAAGCCAATGCGCTTGGTCAACGCTGCTACTGAACAACGAACACGTGTGGTACTAATAGTTAGTGGACACTCGGAAGTATCTGTACACTGTTCAGGCCAAGATCAAGACTAGGAACAAACCGAGGCCGCAAGCGTTCTACACCTCAACTTTCTCCCCAAACCTGGCCGTCTTTCCCTGCTCTCATTATATTTTAACACTTGATGCCACTTCCCCCAGGTAAGCAGTGCTGGGATTACAACGAGTAATACTACACTAATTTGCTTCACTGGGAGCAAATTGCAAGGCCTGTGTGTGGATTCTAGCTCCTACCCGAAACATCGCTTCCTGGCCCTCTTCCAATCACCAGCATTGATATATAAAGTAACACAATACTCGAGAGGGACACCACCGTCCTGCTTGCGGCGCCGACTTCCCCAAGAAAAAAATTCGACATCAAGGGCCAGTCATGACATGCTCATCGGTGCAGCACGGTTCAACGTCTCAAATGAGCGCATCTAGCCAGCCGAGGCTCATAAAGACTGTGAAGCATTAGATGCAGCCGTTGCAATGATTCTAGGTAAACTTCCAGCAGCAGATGAATGGCGAGAGAGCACCCGGCTATGCGGCTCCTAGGGCGAAGTGAATGATGGTGGTGAGCGTGCTGGACGAAGAGCTCTCTCTCTCTCTCTCCCCATTTCTTAGCCATGAATTGTACTCAAATTTAAGAGTCTGCACCTCAAAACCTTCCGCCCTGTCCACGATCTTTCCCACGTCATAGCATCTCTGTCCAAAAAGTCCGCCGGTTCTGATAGCGACATAGAGAATCATCAATCTCTCACGTCGTCTTAGCTCGATCATCAGACTGTTTCAACGTGAGAGTGTTGTCGCTCCATGAAGAATCCGATACCGAAGCAAGCAAGCCTTCTTTTCTTCACCTAGATACCGACTTCTCCTTGGGGGCGATTCTACAGTGAGCGCTGGTTTGAAAGGTACTTAAGTACGGCGACACCCTCACCATCACTAGGGAATTTCGTCCACGCTCAAATTGCCTTCTCCTGAGCGGCCCGAGCTACGAAGTGTCTTGCAGTCAGGTCAACACATTTATCACCAAAAGGCTTAGACACATGTATTAATGACGTCGATGAGGTTGCTCGGCTCGATGGACGCCATTGCTTTGGACCATTCACGACGTAGTCGGACATTTTAGAGGACATGCAGAGAGTTCATGGCTGCATAGAGGCAGCTTTAGAGTTGTATGTTTTGAGGCGGCGTATCATTCTGTTCACCCCAAGTTCTAAATACCGGCCACTGATTATATAAAACCAAGACATCATAGACCTCGAGGTTGCATGGAGACCCAGCCCGCCTTCCCAACCTGGCCTCCTTTCCAGGCTTCCTTCGTTGGAATGGTTATATACACATTAAATGAGCCGCAAATGATAGACTGCAGCCGAACTATCCGTACATTATCCCAATTAAGCTCAGGGGTCGCCCGACATTGCCGTCAAGCCACAAATGCGGAAGGTCAACGGCTGGCGCTTCGATGGTTGCCCTCGGTTTGATGCACAATCGCGGCGCAGTCCGCCCAATTACAACCAACGCAAAAAGGACCATGTACATGGGCCTCATACTTTTCGTGGATAGGCGCAATTGAGAGACACCAGACGCATGAGGCGTGCTTGGCCCGAGGAAAGTGGATCAAGCACGAGACACGGGTTCGGCGACACTAGAATCGTGCCGTATCTATAGGCTGCAATACTGGGCCAAGACATGTTGGCCGATTCAAGGCCGAAGTCGACGGGACGTTTGCTCGCAGAGTCGCCGTAAATCTTGCGAGTGAAGCAAATAGCCTAAAGCCTGCAATGTCAGCTGTGTGAGACAACGTCGCAGTAAGCTCAAAGGTTCCACCCAACAGGCGCAGTCCGAGAGCTCCATCGGCAGGCTGATTCCTTGCCCTAGTGGACACTGGACACCCAGCGACCCGCTGCCGTCTGAACAAAGTTGTCTTTTGTGGATGGCGAGGGGAAAATCTGGGGAGTTCTTGTCCAGTACGTAAAAGAAACTGAGGTTAAATGGCATGCGGACTAGCGATTCAGTTTTGATCTCGTGTGCGATTCCACTTCCCCAGATACTAAAGGACGTTTGTGATCGTGGCGTGCTTTTTCTCTCCTTTCGCGGTGGTGTGTTCCCGGACGCGCTATTAGTAACAGTAACTCCCCCGCATCTCAGTCTCTGGGCAAACTTGGACAGTAATGACAGGCTATAGAAGGTCCTCTGGCGTCTTGGGAAATTGTGAGCCAGGAGGGTGGGCGCTGTTGGAACCTCGCTTGGATCGCCAATCGCAAGACAATTGGGCGACTGGGCAGAACCCGTCAATTGGTATGGCCAAGGTGCCGTGATTCCACGGGTTTGCTCGGCGCATCCAATCGAGCCTGCACACCAAGACTGTCGAAAGTCTTTGCTTTGGGTCAAGCTTTGGGCCCTGAGATGCCATGAAATGCCATGAGATGTCAAACTCTTGGGTTTCGGTGATTCTCCAACGACATGTCTTGGAATCTGCGATAACGAAACAGTTTCGCAACGTCTCAAACCGTAAACCAAGGATGCGCCGTGACACGCCGTAATTTCTCAGACCTTCAGATCTTTGTATTACCCAATCTCTTTCCTGGTGTGATAGCTGGGTGATTTTCAGTTGAGCGTAAGCGACTATGCCTTCCCGAAACATCGCTAGCCCGAGTTGATAGAGACTCTTGGCACCAGCGGTCGCGATGCTAGAGAGAACTCAAAGGTTCGTAAGTGCAACAGTCGAGAGTTTAACCAGCAGGTGTCTGGCATCTGGTGCATATTAGTACGTCTTGGCTCGTGTCAGTCGAAAACGCCTCATTCAAACAGTATGACGAACGGATAGACCGTCCCTAAGCGTCAATGCCATTGATTGCCTAAATACGGAGTAAACCGCCATAGTCTCGTCGCCACGGGAGAGGAATGGTGCTGATAAGCATCGCCACCCATCCCCAGATGCGCCCCGAGCGCCTCGGGGGTCACACATGCCAGATAAGCCCCCCAAGAGAGCGCGAGTGCCAGCCAAGACAAACGTCGGTCGGGTGAACCTTCAGTGACACATTGAGGCAGAAATCCGAAGCCAAGGACGCCAAATGATATTAGTTGCGGTCGCAGGTGGGTTGGCGTGCTTAGATGACACGACGGGGAGAGAAAAGATGGGCCCTTTCGACCGAATTGAGACTTGCGAGGTAGATTGTCCTGAATCGTGGCGACCGAGTGGGCGCGTTGCGAACCAACGAGGGTATCATGACAAAATCGAGCGACAGAGCGAATGACGGCAGGGCCGACATTGGTATCGGTGGCAGCTAATCGTGACAAGGGATGGATGGTGGTGGGCGAGGAGCGCCAGTTTCACCAACGGTGCTGTCGCTGTCGCTGTCTCTGTTTTGTTAGCGTACCATGTATCCGTAGGATCGCTCATGAAAGACTGTTATCTTTGCCCAGACTTTATTCCCCATATTTCCCGCCAGAGGGGGGAATCTTGTGTGTATCGTAGACCAATTGCAGCACATGGTGATGCAACCCCCAGGGATGCGGATGGGCAAGGAGGAAGCATTGCGTGGGTATTCGTCATAGTAGGTTCATCCACCAACTGGCAACCGCCCAATAACGAAGCTCGATGGGTTTGGCGGTGGGTTGGGTTACGGATACACAGCGCGGCACAATCGAGTCGTGTCGCCCCAGATAGGCTGGAGATCGAATTGCCAAAGGTTTGCGCATTCAATCAAAGCTTTCAGAGGTATCGCAAACACCCCCAAGTGGCAGTTGCAGCAAGGTGACGGGGCGGCGGCCGGAGATTGGGCGTCTTGTGTGTGACGTGATGGGAGGTGGATAGTCCGTTTCGTTTCCTGAGTGGCTCCCCTTCAAAATGTTACGGTTGGCTGTACGAATATCTGTACGAATAGACATAGCGCATCGAGGGGCAGAAGGTTAATGGTGTGGTTTGAAGGCCTGGCGGCATTCTAGAAGGATTCCTTTGCATCGCTAGCAGCAGGCTCCCTGTCCCGCGGCGCCCGCCCCTGCGAGGCAAAAGGATGTGCCGAAAGCCAGTCAGTGATTAGTGTGACGATTTCCCATCAGCTCCCGCAGCAGAGGATCGAGGGCTTGATAGGTATCCGTCGTTACACTGCAAGGGAGTCGCACACTCTCTAAGGTAAAGCTTGGTCGACTCGCCTGTCACAAGATGTTAGAGACCCGGGGAAGGGAAGCCCAGACAGAGAATGGGTAGAAAGTCAGAGTGTCCGACTGCTGCGATATCCATCAATCAAGCAATAATGCTCCAGTTCCTGGTCCATCCCAAAGAGGAAGCTCGTCAAAACGGGCTTGGATCGTGAGGTATGGCCAAGAGACACCAAGACACACAGCCCTGTTCCAGAAGACCTTGGCTGCAGGTAGTCGGTAGCTCCAGGAGGGAGCCACGGCCTTGGCTCGAGCAGATGGTTTCGCTCAGAGTCGTAGAGTTGTGCGTATGAGAGATAGCGAGTCTCTCAAGCCGAATTGGGAGTATACCGGGCAGAGAAGAAAAGAAAGAAAAAAAAAATAACTGCAAGACTTCCGTCCTTGCGAGTCGTAGTGTAAGGTACCTAGGTGTAGGTACCTTACCACCTTATTCGCAGGTAGGTACAATGCATATGTACCAGTGTACTGTGGTCTGCAGGAAGGATTAAGGCAGGCGCCTGGCGGGCACTTGCTTAAGTTGAGGAAGGCATGCGGCACGCGGCACGCGGCATGCAGGCGGCAGGTCGCGTATTCCAGTCTTGGGGAAGGTGTGGTGGAACACCGTCCATCCCTTTGGTCCCGTCGCTCCTCTCATCAAAACGGCGATAGACTGTCCAGCTCATCTCACATTCTTGCTCCTTCCTCATCCTGAACTCTCAAGAGTCTCATCTCACTTTCCATTTCTCGGGTCTTGACTCTTCACAGCTCGTCCCACCTCGATGGATCTTGCTGGCTCACAGTATCACACCCAACGATACCACATCGCATGGGCCATTCTTTGCCCCGTCATCCTATCCATCGTGCGTGCCCCCATCACACTCCCAGTCCTATGGGTCGCGCCCAGCTTGGGACGGATCTCCACTCATAGTGTCCCAGTGGAGTGAGTAGTAGTAGTAGTAGTAGAGGTTGAGTGCGCATGCGCACCCTGCTCATTGAAATGTCCCGCCCAGGTCCCGACCTACCTAGTGAGAGTCCGGCTCAGTCAAGTCCAGGGCAAAGGCCCGGCACCGTCCCACCCCCGCGCGTCGCTACCAAATTAATTTGAAGTCAAACTGCCAAATCAATCTCCATTTCTAGCCCCATCCATAGCTCCATCCACTACATTTCCAATGTACAAATATCGCAACCCATCTCCAGCCAGCACCGTCTATGAGCCAATAACACTTCCGCCAAGACTCACCAAAAACCATGACCGGTTCTTCTAATCACTTGGCAAAAACTCTCCTCTACACCGTCTGCGCTCCCCACCGAGCCCACCTTCTGCGATGGGACAGGGCGGCCGGTCGTCGACGTCTTTCGGGACCCGAGAGAGACGCGTCGTATCACCACGAGGCATCGAGCCACGCACCGAACGCATCGCATCCGTCCCAGCGGGCAGTGGGCAGCATGTGAACCTCCGAACTCAAATGTCGCAGACCATCAGCCTGCCCAATGGAGCTACCTGAAATGCCGCGTCCCATAGGTAGTCTAATGGCTGAAGGCTACCCCGTGGTATTCGCTTGTCTATCGAATCTGCCACGTCGAGTAGCACCGATGCAGCCCTTGGACGTGAGGCGAGTTGACGACGTCGCGATGGGTGCGTGAGATGCTTTGACGATCCCGCCCATCCCACCACGCCTTGCCTCGTTCACCTTCCGCGAAGCTTCCATTGCTTCCGAACACTCACATGATTGATACCTTACCTAACGTCCGACATCCGCATCCGCATCTTCATGTACGATGGAAGTTTAGGGTGAGCCGCTGCCGTGGGCTGTGTCTTGCTGTAGCACCTCACACTCTTGCAAGGTGCCGGTTGTCCCCCCTTCACTCCCCTTGAACTGCCCTCCCTTCCTTCCCTCCCGTCTCACGGCTGACCCGACCGGTCTACTCGCCTGCCAAGACTCTAGTCGGGAGACTCACCTGCTCGTCTAGCCCTCTCAAGCTCTAGATCACCTTCCTACTACTTCCTGGCATTTCTGCAGGCTAGCGGCGCAGCTATCATGGGTGATTTCCCGGGGAGAAGGTATTACGGAAACGAAGGAGACGAAGAAGACGAAGAAGAAAGATAACAAGGGACTAACGCAAGAAAGGCAAGGCGCCCTTGGTGACTTTGTATTTCTCAGAAACAATGTAATCGCTCCATCGGGAAACCATGTAACACAATGTACTACCTATGTAGGCAAGCACGGCAAGGTAGGGTCACGGAAGGAAGGGGAGGAGGAGGAGGAGACGTTGGGCTGTTTATTCACACCGGGGTCTCCCTGATCCATGTTGCAGCATCCCGTCCATTGGATTCACGCTGGTGAGTGCGTCAGGTTGGTTATTCCCCTTCTCATCCAGCTTGAGCTCCAGCCTCCAGCTCCTCGCCCGAGCTGTATGCTGCACCTCTCTCTGTCCCTCGCTTCTCCTTTCTATGTATCCGTTGGGTTGCCCTCCGTATCCTACACTACTAGCTGCCTGCCGTTTTGCCTATCATACCCCTACCCATCTCGCCAGGTAGTCCTGCCCATCCTGCACACCTTCCTGTCTTTGGTCTGGCTCGTATGTACCATATTGGTCTGGCATCTTTACGCGGTACAGAGCACCTTTACAGATACATGGTACATGCAACCTTACCCACATGAGCCAATGCACCTGCACAGATCGTTGCTCCCGTTGTCGTTGCGCCTGGCTTCTTCTTACCCTCCGCTTACCTAGCTCCCTGTCCCTATCCCCGTCCCCCGTCCCGAGTGCTGTCTCGAACATCTATTAAACGGCATCCCGCGCCGCCTCTCCCTTCCTCTTGTCCCTTCCTGTTGTCCCTCCTTCCCCTCATACTCTCGTAGTTCTTCACAGAGTAACACCAACTTTGCTCCTCTCTCGTCGTCGACAAGGGCAAAGGTCACGACAAGCGCCAGCGCGCACTGCTTCTTGTCTTTCACCAGTCTCTAGTCTCTTTCCAGAGCTATCGAGCGACATCTTCAACATGTCCAAGGAGGATGCCCAAGTCGGCGTGGTCCCGCCCACGTACGACTCCGAAAAGGGCGCTCACAATACCGCTGGTGATGGCCATATTCCCGAGAACTTTCGCGAGGATGACTTCATGACCCGCAATGGCTTGAACCTCAAGAGTTTTCAGCGCCGTTAGTCTACCCCATTTGCGTTACCTACTTGGGCTGCTTCCAAGCCCATCTCCTACACCTCAGCCTGGTCTCACCACCCCTCGCCTCGCCTAAAGATCCTATCCCATATGGAATGCTAACACAATAATCTCAGGTGATTATGGTACTGGCGACTCTGAGCTCGACCGCTCCATGAAACCTCGTCACTTGCAAATGATTGCCATTGGTGGCTCCATTGGTGCTGGTTTCTTCGTCGGCTCCGGCAGCGCCCTCACCAAGGGTGGCCCGGGCTCTGTCCTCATCTGCTTCTTGATCGCTGGTATCATGATCTTCAACGTCGTCTACGCCCTCGGTGAACTCGCTGTCCTATATCCTGTCTCTGGTGGTTTCTATACCTACTCTATTCGCTTCCTGGATCCCTCCTGGGGTTTTGCTATGGGCTGGAATTATGCAAGTTACTTCTTACCCTGCGGCGCATGGCACCGCAAAGCTCTAACACGCGGCAGGTCTTCCAATGGGTTATCGTCTTACCACTCGAACTAACTGTCTGCTCATTTACGATACAATATTGGAACAAGGATATAAGCGTAGCCGTTTGGATCACCATCTTCTGGCTTTTCATTATTATCATCAATGTTTTTGGAACCTTGGGCTTCGCTGAGGAAGAGTTCATCTCCTCTGCCTTCAAGCTCTTCGCTACCGTCATTTTCATGGTTGTCGCCCTCATTCTCATCTGCGGTGGTGGTCCTAAGGGTGGAAAGTACGATGAGTACTGGGGCAACCGTCTTTGGAGCGACCCTGGTGCGTTCCAGAACGGCTTCCGTGGCTTCTGCTCCGTCTTCGTTACCGCCGCTTTCTCCTTCTCCGGTACCGAGCTCGTCGGTCTCGCTGCCGCAGAGTCCGCCAACCCCGCCAAGTCTCTTCCCGGTGCTATCAAGCAGGTCTTCTGGCGTATTACCCTGTGAGTACCGCCCAAACCAACTATTCCAAGTTCCAACTGACCATATCTACCAGGTTCTACGTCCTGGGTCTTACCTTTGTCGGTCTCCTCGTCAGCTCTACTGATGAGCGTCTCCTGAACTCCGCGAACCCTTACGCCGACGGTGTTTCCCCCTTCGTCCTGGCCCCTGAAGATGCCGGCCTGTACGGATACAATGACTTCATGAACGTCGTCATTCTCGTCTCCGTCATCTCCATTGGTGTCTCTTGCGTCTACGGTGGTTCCCGTACCCTGACCGCCCTCGCTCAGCAGGGTTACGCTCCCAAGATCTTCGCCTACATTGACCGATCAGGCCGCCCTCTGCCTTCTGTCGTCGTCAACCTCGTCTTTGGTGCCCTCGCGTACGTCCGTTTGGCGTCTTCCGGTGGTGTCGTTTTCGACTGGCTATTGTCGCTCTCTGGTCTCGCCGCCCTGTTCACCTGGGGCTCTATTTGCGCCGCCCACATTCGTTTCCGCGCCGCGTGGAAGGCCCAGGGCCACACTCTTGATGAGCTCCCCTTCCAGGCCGTTGGTGGTGTTGCCGGCTCTTGGCTCGGCCTGTTCTTCATCATCATCTTCTTGATTGCCCAATTCTTCGTCGCCATTTGCCCTCCTGGCGGCGGTTTCGCCTCCGCTGAAGACTTTTTCAAGGCTTACCTCGCTCTGCCTGTTGTTCTCTTCTTCTGGGCTTGCGGCTACCTGTGGAAGCGCAAGGGCTTCTTGAAGCTTTCCGAGATCGACCTCGACACTGGTCGCCGTGAAGTCGACTGGGATGAGATCAACGCCTACCGCGCGAAGGTTGCCGCTTGGCCCGCGTGGAGACGATGGGCGAGTACTATCTTCTAAAGACTTGCTGTCTAAATATTTCACTGGGTTGACTATCATTCAAGGATAGAAAGCATCTGGTGCAGATGTAAATACGAGATGAAGGCACGGAAGCAATTTTGGCTCTTGGCATGTCTCGCTATCATGATACCTATCTATTTTTTGAACATGTAATCAGCCATGATATGCCCAATCAAGGGCTTCAACTCATGCGTTTATATTGAATCAAATCTACTCAATTGAGATTTGTGCATCGATGCCAAAAATCGTAGTGTTCAATGGTACGAAGCGTTACCATCGTTTGAAATATAATAGTGTGTTTCAAGCCTCCAGAGCCCCCGCCTCCGTGGCAATTGCACACGTCTGATCCTAGTCCGAAGATGTTTCTCTTTCATGATCTCGATGGGCTAGATTGACCAAGCCTGCGATGGTGTGATTCTACCCCGCGGTTGCTACATTCAGCCCAGGCATCCTCAGATAACGGTGACTGTCTGGCAGCAGTGCAATGTGCCCCAGTGTGGGAGGCATTCCTCTAGAGGTGATTTCTTTGGGAAGAAAAGCCGGGCTCACATGGTGCAGTCTATTGCTGGTCGTTGCAAGAAGGTTTGCGTGGCGGGATTTTTCGTGGCTGATATGATACCGGCCTGCCCGAGTATGGAGGCTCCACAACGGCCCGCGAATGACGCTATCGGCGGGTGGCTGGATTGCCGTATGCCAAAGTTCCGGATTAGGTTCAGAGAGACTCTAGTCCTTTGGCGTAACGACTGGGATTTTTGCAAGGTGTGTGAAGGCGATCCAAGGGATGCTGGAATCGCATCCTGCTGTGAAGGCCTATGCTAGCCCACGCCCTAATGTGAAGTCGGGCACGGCTTGGTGGGGAGGGCGGCGGTGTGTGTACCTAGGTTGGGGATGTGAGTCCGAGGATGTCACGGGCAGTGAATGAGTGACCGACCTCCCATGGCCCATTTCCCAGACAGACAGGAAGTACTTGGGTTGGGTGTCCTACCTTTTCGCACTAGTGTGCGACGAAAGATTACGATTGAAAGCAGCGCATTGGAAATCAGACGGCGCGATAACGCCTCCAGCCATGCCGAAATTCAGTCTTCCGAACCCCACTAACGGAAGCCCGACATTCCGCCTTGATAGCCCAGCTCTCATGACGTTGGGTTGGATACATCTCACAGGCCGCCGATGCGGAACAACTGCGGCAAATGGTGTAAGCCGAGTATTACCTGTGCAGTCTTGTAGCTGGAGCCTCTCCTAGGTTGCATGTGGTGCAAATACATTCAACGGATTGCTGGTTAACTGCCCATTCAATGGCTTTTCCGCGTTGGTCTTTTTCCTCCCTCTCCCTCTGGGATAGTGTTACTCGGTCGACCAGTGCGGTGGATTCTTTCCGCTACGGCGGCAATGGACCTTGGCCCGGTTGGAGTCCCACTGCCGATAGTAGGACATCCGGACCTCAATGTCGGCCTGCGGCGGTATAGCAACCAGAGCCAAGTCTAGCTGCGCGAGCGCTGTCGCTTCTCCGGAGATCATCAGGCGGTGCTTTGATTGCAAGGGCACAGAGCAGACGGAGCGATAGCTTAAGCTGGAGCGTATGACGTCGTCCACGACACCACCCGCGGCGTTACTATTCGGTACCATTCTGGAAGCTTTTTAATGTTTCTCGTTATCGTGGAGTCTCAAGTCTTCTCAACCAAAAACAGAAAGTGTCGAACAGTGTAGACGATAGCTTAGGTTCCTTTTGTGAAGCCACGCTTTGCATGCCATGGCGTGATGCTTGAGAACCGAGGTACGCAACGTTTTTGAGGGCAGCGAGCTGTGTATTAAACACTTTTCAACGTGGCAATAAGTCCCAAGTCCCCGTTGAGCACGCCGATTCAATATGGAAGAGTAAAGCACCGTGATCTCGGACAATGTTGTCGTGCATCTGCCTGTCGCGAACCAAGGTCAGAGTAGTGACGAGCAGGGTGTGCGAAGTGGTTGGAGCGGGAATGGAAGATTTGACACTACCATGCTCGACAGGGCCAAATATCCCGGAGCATCGGGCTCGCTCTTCAACTCTATTAATGAGGAGATCTTGTCTCATTGTATCCCATTCGCTCCAATCTTGGAGTAGAGGGTTAGCAGACTCTGGATTCGATTGGGAGGAGGTGGTGCAAACGTGTTGTACATAAATGGCCCTGAGTTGATGCCGACGCGCGATAACCGCCTGGTAGAAGCAGCAAAAACAGTCTCAATGACGTCTTGTAGAGGGGACGGGAAGGAACTGGAGGCTCGGGCAGACGTGTCAAGAGGTGGTTGAGTTGGGTTTCCTTTTCAGACTTCTTGGCAATCCGACTATTATACACACTATCAGTCGTCCAATGTTTGGTAAGGAACTATTACTATTCACTAGGTTCGGATCGTCAATGCCATGGGAGGACCACGGCAAAGTTGAATCGCTCAAACGCTGCTCTAGTCTCCCTACGAAGAAATTCCACTCACGACGTCCGCTCGTGATGTAGCTGAGAGATCCCATCTCACATGCAACCATTCCGGAAACCTCAATCTTGATTGTATCTTTTTTCGCTATGAAAATTCAAAAAGGCAAGGGAAAACTTGGTGAGTGTATGGAATTGAGCAGTTGATACACGGCCGTCCCATTCGGAATCACTGCGTCTTCGGCTTTCTAAGCGGAGCAGTGACGGAGAAGGCGACTATGCTATACTCAGTCTTCTCGGCATCCCGCTTCTCAGCAACCTTCTTCTCCTCCGCAGCCTTCTCTTCCTCTTCCTTCTTCTTCTTCTTCTCCTTCTCATCGTCCTTCTTGCCATCATCGTCCTTGACCTCCTTCACAACGTTGCCGTCTCCATTGAGCTCGACAACAACGTCACGCGTGTCCAGGCTGCCGTCCTCGGTGTACATCCACATCTCCTTGAGTTCGCCGCGCAAGAGGCCCGTCAACCAGACAGAACCGAGGACACCCGGGACCAGGTACAACAGCGCGGGCTGGCCGTGCTTGAAGACGACGAGCATGACCAAGGTGGTCACCATACCCAGAGCGTAGCCGACCAAGGAGGCGTGGAAGTACGTCTTTTGGAAGGTTGATCCGCGCACCGTTGGCGGTGCCGTCTCCGTTCCAGCCTTGACGAGGCCCAGCCACGATGGGGTGGACCAGAACCAGTCGCCCCAGCAGTTGGTGATGTCGAGGTAGGGGGACTTTTGCGCAACGTGCTGGGTCTGGCTCACGGTGACCACGTTGCCAGAGGTGGCGTCGTGCTGGTCAGACTTGAGATCGGTGGGGACGTACTTGATCTGGCGCTGGTAGTGACGCCACATGTCGAAGCGGAGCGCGAGGCACATCACGATACCGGGGACGACGATATCTCCGAGTCCTAGAATGCTGGACCTAGCGGCAGACTGGAACTGGAGCTTGATGGGCACGTCGAGCTTGGTGGCGACGGTGATCATGTAGGGACTGGTGGCTTGTTAGACACTGTGTCGTCAGGGAGTGAAACAGCTTACGTGTAGAAGACCATGACAATGTCGTAGAAGAAGAGTCCGATCAATACCAAGCTGCCGGTCGCAAAGGTGGTCGGGGACATCATGAGGAACGAGCCGTAGCAGAAACCGTAGCCCATAAGGTTGGACAGGAACGGCGAGCCTGACATGGAGTACGCCACAACAGTCATGACAGCCAGGTTAAAGCCAATGACGTGGAGGATGGAGACGTGGAACTTCTCGTGGAAGAGGCCGTGAAATTTGGCCTTCACTGTCCACTCGTCCGCCAAGACATGGCGCAAATCCCAAAGGAGCCGGTTGAACTTGATGGCGTTGAAGCGCATGATGCTGCGCAGACCAAAAGGCAGCGGGTTGCTCTTCTGGAGACACTGAGCGTTGTTCCGGTCCACCTGCCCGCCGGTCACTTTGATGAAGGACTCATCGTCATCGTCGACGTTGTATAGCGAGCCGTTGTGGCGGAAGTAGTTGGGAAAGACGAATCCGGCGGCAAGGCGCAGCGAATGTGCAATCAAGGTTGTCAGACTAGCGACACCCGCAACAGACATGTACACTCGAAGAATTTTGTTGAGAATCGCCGGATCCTGGAGCCATTGGATGAGATAGTAGAGGCCAATCAGCATAGCTCCGGCCAGGAGCGGGAAGAGGATGGCGTCGGTAGGTAGGAGGCCCTCGGTGATGGGCTTATCTTCTTTGCGCTCACTCTGCCCGTCCTTGCGTTTCTGAGGAGCGGCTGAAGGCGGCCGGCGGAGTGATCCGTGGGCGCCAATGTAGATGATGGCCAGAGCGCTGAAGATGAGTTTGGCCTCCATGGTTAGGAAGCTGGCGTACTGGGAGAAGCCCCATTCTTCGGCGACAGCGGTGGCGTTTCCGGCCGTCAAGTTGCCGGTGAGGTTCTGGGCAAGCTCGTCAAACGGCGGGCCGATGGGGCTGGGGACTGGCGAAGCCATCTTTGGGTAATATAGAAGGAACCCAAAGATCGCTGCTCAAAGTCCTGTTGTGGTGGCGGAGTTGAAATAGACTTCAGAGACGGCCACAGAACCCAGGGAGGTTTCAATCCAGCTGAAGCTATTGTCGCTGAGAGTGAAGGTGGCAAGGTACACCGAGGCAAGTGAAGCTCGTGATAGTCGATGTGAGGGAACGGTTGCTGAACCTGAGTGGATGAGATGCCGGTCTTTGTGAATGGCAACTGAAAGCTGGGAGTCGCACCTATGTTCTGTCCTTTGACAGACCACTGGGCAGTCGAGTTCTGTGAAATGCAGAAATGCCACCTTTGCCGTAAGAAATAATATCCTCACAAACTGATCAAGTAGGTTGAAAAAAACGGCAGCTGTTGTGAGGGATTGGCCAGATGGTCGGTGAAAGACGACACGGTGTTTCCTGCCAGAAAAAGTAAGAACTCGATTATGAGAAATGGTCTCCGCCCTGGCCAGGTCGTCTGCTTTCCTTCAGGTGATAGGTAGTAGGTAAGTAGGTGTTTCGGTTGGGAGTTGGGACCAGGGACACCAGACGTCCTGAAGCAAATTCACCTTTTGATTGCTCCCCAATAGAGAAGTCGCACCCTCCGCTTGTCCAAACTCTTGAAAAGCAGTACGAATACCCGTGCGGTGCGAGCGTTGCTGCAGGAGGTCGCCTTGCGCCGTAGTCCAGAGTTGTGATTGATCTCCAGGATAGTGAGAAGTATGTTGTACCTCAGCAGCTTGCTCTCGGATGGACTGACACAGTCAAGGTAAGGCAAGGTGCCTTACATTGTAGGGCGCGCAGGGGAGATGGATGGGGCTTCAGCTCCTCCAGCCCCCACATCAATGTAGCGCACCTCGGTCACAACTGAAGTACCAAGTCAAGTGTGTGTGACATGGAAAAGACATGAATGCCACACATATATACTATACCATCGCCCCTCGCAAAGATCTATAGAAGGAAATAAATAAAATGAAAAGCATGAGCAGTGTCTGAGGTGCATATGACCTTGTGGTCGATTGTTTACGCATAAGGGGTCCTGCAAAGGTTGCGAGGTCATCAAGCTTTCAGGCTCCAATTTGATGATCCTACATAATATCACAGATAGCTCTTGTTTTTTGGGTTGTTTTCCAGGTACCTTACCTGGTACTATCTCGCTGTACGGATGAAAACCGGCCATTTTGCTGGTTCCCGACGGTCCAGTGGCGCACCTCTAACCCCCCTGGAAGTGGCTGAAGCTACCCCCCTGGCCACCTCAATCAAGCGCAACCCGCAACCTGACGTGCGACCGCAAAACCTCATCGCATCGCGTCGCATCTCAACCTCGCCCAAAAGAATTCCCCGTGAACCCTTCAACAACCACAGCGCAACCCACACACACCACCCCACGCCGCGCAGCAAAACACAGCTGTCAATCCCTTCAAGATGACGACCAACGTCGCTCTCGAGACCTCAATGGTACGTTCAACAACACCCCCCCCCCCCCCCCCCCCCCCCCCCCCCCCCCCCCAAAACACAGCTGTCAATCCCTTCAAGATGACGCCCAACGGCCCCCCCGAGACCTCAATGGTACGTTCAACAACCCCCCCCCCCCCCGACTTTCCAGCCCATCCACACAGAATACCATCCAGCCATGCGACGAAAAAAAACCAGACCGACCAGCCAACTAACCTCGGCCTCAACTCACAGGGCACAATAATCCTAGAACTCTACACCGCCCACGCGCCCAAAACCTGCACAAACTTTGCGACACTCGCAAAAAGAGGCTACTACAACGCCACAATCATCCACCGCATCATCCCAAACTTCATGATCCAAGCCGGCGACCCGACCGGCACCGGCCGCGGCGGCACCTCCATCTACGGCGAGAAATTCGCAGACGAGATACACCCGGCCCTCAAACACACCGGCGCCGGCGTTCTCTCCATGGCCAATGCCGGCCCGGACACAAACGGCTCCCAGTTCTTCATCACCTTGGCCCCCACCCCCTGGCTCGACGGCAAGCACACCATCTTTGGACGCGTAAAGAGCGGGTTGAGCGTCGTCAAGAGAATGGGGCTCGTCAAGACGGGGCCCGAAGACCGGCCGCTTGAGGAGGTCAAGATTATCAAGGCCTCTGTCGTTGAGGAGGCTGGTGACGAGGAGTGAGGGCCGGCTTCACGGGGTTGGTTCTAAGCATCTACACGGAGTTTGGCGTTTGGTCGGGCAGATCATATGCACTGGGGAAAGGCAATGTCCTATTCATTTCGGTTTCGGTTCTATCTTTCACGAGGCGGCCCTTGGTCAAAGACAAAGTCATAAAGACCAGACTCCAAATTTTCCAACATAAAAGTCATGGGGGGCGGGGATCAATATCATTTGCCACAATGCCTATAAAATGTAACCGCATTCTCTAAAACGCCGCCATCCGCCTCGCCAGGCGATGCACACGAGTATGGAGGGGGGAAACCTCCCCATCCCTAGAAGACCTTCCCCGACCGACTCCCTGACCATGCATTGTTGAGTATCGTGTATCGAGTTTTGCTCTTCTCGTTGAGCAGGGCTTCAAATTTTAGTGAATACAAGGTAAGTAAAAAATGACCTGGAACCTGGCTCTGTGGCCAGCCAGTCCCGTGGCCTGTACTTTCGTCGTAGCATGCGTGCCCAGAGAAGTAAGTTGTGCCCATCCCAGCTTATGGCTGAAGCCGGTCCCGGAACATTGAGAGAAAAGACGTGTGAATGAATACAAAGGAGCGGTATTAAGAGCGACGCCGTTTGTTGGTCTGATTTTCAGGCTCGTCCGAGGTCCTCTTTTTGCCTCGGACTTGCGGCTGAGCCTCAACAGCGGGTTGGCCTTTGCCGGGTATTTGGGCGCCGGTTAGAGGAGCTTGGCCTCTGGTGCTCGGGGGGGCCGAAACCCGTCCCGTGGATCGGGAGGTGTCTTTGGAGGATCCCGTTGTGGTCTGCTTTGTAGCAGGACGGCCGGAAGAGATAGGTCGGCCGGGAGAACTGTGCAAGGCGGACCCAAGATGTTGTTGAGGCAGTAGCGGCTGTTGGGGCGACCGTTTGACTGACGAGGGCACCGTGGATGGTACAGGGCAGGAAGTACGTGATGTAGCCAGTTTGGTCGACATCTCACTCGGTCTCCTAAGACCACAGCCAGTCGCCCTGTTGATGCGGCTCGTTGTGCCGCCAGGCTTCTAGTTTGGCGGCGACGACAATGTGCCAGACGATTCCGACTCTGCGTCTTCGTCTTTGTCTTTTCCATTCCGGCCATTTTTAGATAACGGCGAGGACAAGGGCGGCTTGGCGGCGCCGAGTTTCAACTTCTTGGCCGGACTGATGCCCTTGGCTTCCTTCTTCTCCTTCTTTGGCGCGACCTCGACAGTGGAGTTATCGCCGTCGTCCGCCTTTGCTTCGCGGCTCAAGAGCGAGTTCGTCTTCACCTTTTCCTTCTTCGGACCCTTCGTCTTGAGTATGACCTTCTTCGTCATCAAAGGCGTTGACTTGAGCTTCTTCTTCTTATGGCTGTCTCCCGATTCGTCCTCGTCTTCAGGTGCCGCCACTTCCTCGCTGTCGCGCTTCTTAGGGCTTGAGGCCCGAGATGCGGGCGCCGGTGTGGCCTTTTGACTCGATGGAGGCGTTCCATCGTGCTGGCTAGCGCCGTTGCTACCATTCGATATCTTTGCCGCCGCAGCGCGACTGGCATTCCGTCCGCTATTTCCAATGCAAGAGCCCATGTGGTTGTTGAGACGGGTGACGAGAATGCATCGTTTGCACTTGCTGCAGGTGGCAGAGGGGAACGAGAGCACGTTCGCTGGCCGCGCTTCTCCTGGGCCGGCCGACTCGATGTTTGGATCGGGCTTCATATCCTTCTTCTTCTTGCCTCGACCGGGACCGGGCTGGACCCAGGTTTGACCATAAATATCGAAGCCCGGCTTGTCAATGTAGGGGTATTTCTTGCAGTAGATGACGCTGGGATCTTGCTTCCGCGCGCCTTTGCCCTCGGTTGGGTAGAGCAGGCGCGGCAGGTGGCATCTCGGGCACAGGATTTCGGATGT
Organism: Colletotrichum orchidophilum; assembly: GCF_001831195.1. NCBI lineage: Eukaryota > Fungi > Ascomycota > Sordariomycetes > Glomerellales > Glomerellaceae > Colletotrichum > Colletotrichum orchidophilum. The sequence continues at coordinate 34,555 of NW_019172992.1, read as the reverse complement.
CGTCTTGAGGGGGTTGCCCTTGAGCAGAACCTTGCCGTCCTCGTATATCGCGGCTTCGGTCTCGATCCGCACGTCTGGTTTCGAGTCGGGGGGGGAGTTCTCTGATGCATCGGAAGCCAGCTTCTCGACACGAATGGCGGCGGTAGACGCTCTCGCCATTTTCTCGTCGCGGTGGACTTTGAGCAGCAGATCGTGGACAACGTTGTACATGAGGTCGTCGAGGACAGCGTGTGCCTGTTGCCGAATAACAGACTATGGTCAGCATCACATCAAGTCATCAGCCACGGCAAACAGTCGCCCAGTCCACCCGCAGCGATTCGAGGAATGGCCGCGATGGTCTGGGTGAAGCTGGGGAAGGAAGGAGAGGGCGATGGTGGATGAAGGGTGAGGGCATAGGGTGGAAGAGCACTTACAAGCTTGTCCATGTTGCCAGCGTCGTCGGGAGCGACAATTACTCCAGCCTTTCCTGTATTGGAAGCCATCTCGACGAGGCCGAAGGAACGGCGCACAGAGGCTGAAGGGAGTAAAATGCCGTCGTGATCGCAGCCTCGGAGGGCGGATAGCTTTGTGGTCGTGTGCAGGAAGAAATGTGGTTTGTGGAATCTGAATCGGGTTGACGGGTAACTAAAATAAGGTGCCACACGGCCGGGCGAGGGGCGGGTGGTTCAGCAGCGGCAGCAGTAACAGCGGCAGGAGCAGGGGAGATGAGGTCAAGCTGAGCAAATGGAAGGAACGCCCGACGCCGCCGCCAGGGAAGGGGGAAAAAAAAGTTTCGGAACCTTGCTTTGCTGAAGTAATAAGGGTGCAACAGCGATGGCGAACAAGCAACGTACACAAGGATTTGCGGTTAAGGTAGGTAGGTTGTCTCCGATGAGCTAGGGGGTGACTTCCCTTTGTCGTACCACGCGAGAGGCCCTATGCCGGATCCGGAAAGGACGGGGGTTTGAGGGTGCGAGGCAAGAGAATTGGATGGGCGCGGTCAACGTCGATGTTGGTTAACGGGGGACGGAGTTGGTGAGGTATCTGGGTTGATAGGGAGACAATTGATCGGGTGCCTTAAGGTAAAGTCCATGGGCATTTCAAAGTCTGAAAAAAGGTACCTAGGGTGGTTGCTGAGGGATTGGAGAGAGACAGCGATTCGGGAGGTTTGTCCGGATTACCTGAGCAGATTGCTCAGACAAGGGAATTGCGGGAAAGAGCGACTTTGGTAAGAAGCCCGGAAGCGACTTCCCCAAATGTCGTCGTCGATCTCAGGGCCACTTGCGAATAGAGCAGGGCACGAACGCGAACCTCTCTAATGAGCCAATATAGGGTGCTTTGGCCAACCTATCAACTCCCCTTGATTCTATAATAGCCGACCAATAGTTATATATTCTCCCTTTTCCAAAGAAGCAAGAAGCAAAGGCCAGAAGAGATACCATCAACGAGTTGAAGGCACAAGCGAGGTTGGCTGTAGACAAGCAGGTTAGGGTGGATGGGTGTAGCTTCCCCAGACTATTACTCCATCCTACGTGACATCCAGGAATCTCGGCAAACAGCAACAAAACGATAATGCATCAGCTGCAGCAGAAGAGCACAACTCAGCCATGTCCAGGCTTCCCAACACACTTGCAGAACAGGGGAGCCTCCACGGAACGACGGGTACGGATGTCATCCCATCCCTTCCTTAGCAGAGAACCAAGGAGCGGATACAGTGTCCCCATCGGTGCATGCATGTGCCTGACTTTAGTCCCCTTTTCGCCTAGGTATTGTAGCCAACGTAGGGGAGTCGGCACTCTCCATCATCGATAACACCCCGGTAAGCAGACATTGTAACTGTCGAGTCAAGACGATGGTTTACCAGGGGTCGCCATTGCCTCATGATTCATTCCCTCATAGAGTTTGGCAAAAAATAAATAAATTGAACACCATTGGGAGTCTGAGACGCCTCTGTTAATCCACCTGCTATTTTATCACCATCAGCCCCTTAATTGGTCTCTTTAGCTGCGTACCTTGGTATAAAGTACATGTACGGATATCTTTAGCATCAACGCCGCCTCTGACATCGTCACCCTGCAATTGCTCCTGGAACGACCCGGTGGAGCCGTCGCTCTCCCGCCGGAGCCTCCAGAGCTGCTGCGTCTGACCGCATCGGTGTTGAGAGTACGCACCTGCCCGTCTGAGGTGCCCGTCTCCCTTCGGCAATGGATTTCCCTTTCACTTGACAGGCAAGAAAGACAGGGAGGAAGACAGGAGCCGCCAAACGCAGACCGAGTCACGACTTGCAACACCTTCCCCTCGCTGCAAGGCACCGTCCGCCTGCCCGCCTGCCCTGCCCCCCCCCCCCCCCCCCCCCCCCCCCCACCCCACCCCCCCCCCTCCCAACCACACCCCCCACCGCCCCCCCCCCGCCCCCCCCTCCCCGCCCCCCCCCCCCCCCCCACCACCCCCCCCCCCCCCCCCCCCCCCCCCCACCCCCCCCCCCCCCCCGCCCCGAAAAAAAAAAGTTGCAACCGTTCAGAGACATTGCCTTCCGAAACCTCTCTTGACCGCATCACTCTACCGGTCCTTCTTTCCCTGCGTTCGCCGTCCCCGGATTATCGGAAAAAGAAGACTGCGACAGATTCCCAAATCAACCTTTGGCCGCACGCGTGTAAATAACTACGTGCACGCGCACCTGAACTTCTCTCTTCCCGGGAATTACTTCATAGAGTAACATCCCGCCAGCTCGGCCTACCTTCCTTACCTTGCTTCTCCACACTTTCTTTTCCCGCCTTCTACCCCCAACCCCATCTGCATTTCCCTCCTTCACAAGCCAACAAACGAACGAATCCCTCGCCCGCATCTCTCTCAACAATGTCCCTCCCCCAGACCTCGACAATGAAGCAACCACCGACCCAGTCCTCCATCAAATCCTTCTTCCAACCCCGTCAACAACCCTCCTACGCTCCCCCACCGCTGTCGTCAAAGTACGCCCCCGCGCCATCATCGACGGGAACAGCAGCAGCTGCCCCTCCTCCCACGACCAAAACCCCAATTCCAACGGCATCGACATCACCTCCCCCTCCAAAAACCACAACGACGACAACGACGACGACGACGTCGTCACCACCGCGACCGACAATAGCGACGCCACCAACATCACAACCACCAGCCTCGACGCCCCTCCACCCAAACGCCTCGATCCGCCCCATATCAGACCAAGACCTACAACCCTTCCGCCGCATAAACTCCCTCCTCCTCCCAGTCGCCTACCCAGAAACCTTTTACGCCGCAGCCCTCACGGGCCCATTTTCCCGCGTCCTCACCTGGCGCGAACAGCCCATCACCAACTTCTCCCAGGAAATCGTCGTCGGCGGCGTAGTAGCCCGCATCGAACCCTCCCCTTTTCCCTCCGCAACCCCGACGCCAACCCGCCTCGAACACGCCCTCTACATCCAGTCCCTCGCCCTCCTCTCCCCCTATCGCTCCCACGGCCTCGCCACCGCCGTCGTAGACCACCTCGTCGCCGCCGCCGCAAACTCATCCCCGGACATTAATCTCCGCCACATCTATGCCCACGTCTGGACCGACAACGAGGAAGGGATGCGCTGGTACGCCGCCCGCGGCTTCGAGCGCTACGGCGAGCCGCTACAGGGGTACTACATCAAGCTTCGCCCGGACTCGGCCTGGATCGTCCGCCGTTCCGTCGGTCCCTTATCCATCGGCAGCGGCTCGTCGTCCGAGAGAGCTACGGCACCTCCTATGCCGGGTCCCACCGCCGCCGTTGCGAACCTACCGCCCATGAACGGAGGCAGCAGCGGTCCCCCTCCGTCGCTGTCGAGAACAATCTCGGGTCAATCCTTCCAGAACCGCCGCGCTGCGACAGAGTGGAATGACCTCCCTGATGAGATGGCATCGGCCAAGCTCGCCCCGCCCCTGAGCAACGGCGGCTCGGGCACGAGTTCTAGGAGCAGCTCGAAGGCAAGGAAGAAGAAGGATAGGTCCTACCCGGCGGCGGCATTTCAGGGCTAGGCGGAAGAGGGGGCATACATGCATTATATCAGGAACAAAAAGAAGGATTAGAAGAGCGAAGTTATCCGTTTTCCGTTTGGAGTCAAGAGAACCGAAGCTCCACGGTCAAGAGCAAGAGTCGCCATCACATACCAGCCATGATGCCAAGAGGGTGTCCGTTGGCGCTCTCCCAGGACCAGATACAACCTCTCTGGGCATGGCCACAACTTCATCTCCAAACCCTGAAGCGCCCATGAGGAGAACGAAGCCTTGGCACACACATTCGACATCACAAAAAGCCCAAAGGAGGAGAAAGAAATGACGGGACAGTCCAGATGCTAGAGAAAAGATTTGCCCCAAATTAGGAGGCTAGCCTGCTATAGACGTTTGACTTTGTTTAGAGGAAAAAAGAAGTAGAAAAGACTCTAAACAATTATGCATTTGAACAAAAACCCACCCCAACGCAAGTTCTTTTTTGCTTAGCTCAGGCCCAACTCCGTTATTTTTCCCATTGTGTGGAATCATGAAGAAATGAACAAATCCCCAATGCCAAAAGATGCTCAAACGGATTAGGGAGGACGACATGAGGAGGGAACCATCCCCCCCTCCTCTCGTCTGATGTCCCCAATGACCAGTGGGTTTGTTTCCCACTCCCTCACCCTTTCCCGTTCCTCAGCTCCGTTCAATCATGCCTCTTATGCTTCGTTCATCATCGACGGTAATACCGAGACCACCAGACGGCCGCAATGGCTGCAATACCAACAAGGCCTCCAATTATCAATGCGGTGTTGGCTGTTGACACCTCTTCGCCTGTAAGACAAGCACAAAACGTGATTAGCCGACAATCTCACAATGCACTGCAGCGGGAAGTTCGTCACAGTCGAGGTCGCGCTTTATCCCAGCAACTTCGGTGACCAGCAACTTACGTGGTGTGGGGATGGAGTCCAGTTCCTTCTTGACATTCTGTCTGAATTCGGTCAAGACATCACCCTCCTTCTCCATGCCAGCTGCCACAAGGGCGATGAGGGCGGCGCCAACTCCACTTCCATCCTTGGCGATGCCAATACGGATCTTCTCGGCACCCTTGGGGCCGATGCGCTCAATGGAGCGAAGGGCCTCGTAGATCATGTCTCGGAAGAAGGGGTAGTGCTCTACCAAGCTGCCGTCGACACCGACATCAATGACCTCCTCCTTCTCGTCGTCGAGCTTGCCGGACTGGAGGACAATGGCACCAATGGCGACAGCAGAAAGACGAGCTGCACGGCGGCCAACGGAACCAGCAACGGCCTTAAAGGCCTGGGCATCCTCAAGCGAGGGACTGTATACCTGCAAGGCGGACTCCAGCTGCTGTCTGAGGGTCGAGAGCTCGGGGGTGTTGTCGGCAGCGGCGACGGACATGATTGAGCTGTCCAGGCCCCACTGCTTGAACATGCCGGACTCGGCGCTGATGCTTGTTGTTGACTTCCAGTCGTTGAAGCTGGAGTTCTGGTCCTTGAACAAGGAAAGTTCATCGTCTTTGAGCATGTCGAGGATGGTCAGGCGGACAATCTCGCCCAAGAACATGCCAGAGACACGCTTCTCGAACATTTGAATGCCGGGATTGACACTGGCCTTATCAAGGGCATCGTCCCAAGGAGTGTTGGGCAGCACATTAAGCTGGTTGTCGAACGAGCCCCATTCGGTGTTGACGACCATTTCGCCAGTGGCCGACTCGAATTCGCCGACAATGGGCTTCTTGATGTTGGACAGCTTCTCAAGATAAGCGCCATTGGTGCCAGTGCCGAAAATGGCACCCAGAATAGAGCCGGACTTGCCGGTTGAAGTGTACGATCTCGCCATCAGGGTTCCGACGGTGTCGTTGACGAGAGCGGCAACTCGGACGGGGAGGTGCAGCTTATCGATCTCGACCTGCAGCAGAGCGCAGACATCCTTGCCGACGGCATCGGGAATGTCGAAGCCCTTGGTCCACCGGATCAGGTTGCCCTTGTTAATGCCAAGCTGCTGAACGGGGAAGCTGAAGGTGAAACCGAGGCGGAAGACATGCTCGTCGCGGTAGCCCTCGGGGGCGCTGTAGGTTTGGCGGCGGCGAACGTGTTGCTCAAAGTGCTCGGCGTGATGTTCACGGAGGAAAAGCTCAATCTGCTTGGCGAGGAAGGAGAAGAGCTGCTCGGCGGTCTTGGCGACCATGAGGTCTTTGGGGATCGCGACTTTGCTGTATGTGAGGTTGAAGGTGGTGTCACCATTCAGCTGGACAGAGCACACGCGGAAGTTGGTGCCGCCAAGGTCGACGGCGAGGTACAAGCCCTGCGAAAAGTGTCAGCGAGCGAAATCTCGCGCAGTGGGTTGGCGAATGCAAAGCTGCGTTGCTGCGTAATTTACCTTTTCGGTGCCATTGGGCACGCCAGTGACGTAGGTCGGGATCTGGCTCATGCTGGATCCATCCTTTTCCAGGCCAGTCTCTGTAAGATACCACCAAAATCAGCTCAATTCCCTCTTTGACAAAAGCTGTATGAGGCTGTCTGACAGACAGCTGAGTGCTGCCGCGCGAAATTGTTGTTCGCGCACAGATGTGGCCGTGGCAGCAGATGCAGCAGTTGAGTGCTAGCAGACAACGAGGAGGGGAGAGATGAGCCAACTTACGCATTTGACCAAGGAATTCACTGACGGCACCATTGAGGTATGCATCGGACAGCTCGAACTGGTCGACGACGCGTTTTGTCTCTGCTTCGAGCGCCATTGTGAGGGGTATGGAGATTGGCGGCGTAGTAGGAAAAGGTGCTGGATTTTCGCAGACGGGCTCTTGGTAGATTTGGGCCGAGGGAGAGTAAAAGGGAGGAGGTGGGTGGAAGAAGTGGTGAGAGGGGAAGAAGGAAGAGCGAAGTTGCAGCTGGAGGTGCGGCGGAAGGAGCTTGGTATCGCGGAGGAGGAGCTGCGTGAGCTGTTTTGGTGAGGAGGGTACGAATTAGTCCAAGAGCTGCAGGGTAGGTTATCTTCGTTGTAGGAGGAGGTGGGATGGTGTGGGGGAAAGAATTAGGTTCCCCAAGTAAAAGTGAGCAGGGTTTGAGGAAGAAAAGAGTTGGACTTTGTGAGTTTTGAACGAGGCAAAGCCAGGCACCTGAAGTAGGATAAGGTAGGGGACAACGGAGAAGAAGATCAGGCTGAGCGAGGATGAGGAAGTTTTTGGGGGAGCTCTGAAGATGATGTATGTGACGAAATCGCAATGGAATGAACGGGGGATGGGGTTCAATTGGCATGGGGCGAACATGGAGCATGGAGCATCTGTGGAGCTAACCCATGGAGCAGGGCGACAGGCATGCGACCAAGGTAACTCGGTACCAGAGCCAGACCAGCGGAGTCCCAGGGGAGAACCGGAGAAGGCAGTAAGTGAGGTAATGCGGTGGTGGGGTGACAGGCCTCGTGCTACTAGACACGATTTTCCCAGCTCTCCAGGTCTTGTACCTTGGGAGACACGACGACATTTGGCAATTGACCATCATGCCAGGCGAGGCCAAAGACATGGAATAAGGACCAGACCAGGGAGCGCAGAGCTGCAGAGGGACCCTGTCTGCTAGAGTTGTCATTGACTAACTCTCAGTTGATTCCCCAGGCCTGCATATGGGATGCAAATGCCATTGGGTCACACCCACCTAGGTCTCCAAGTTTTCAGGTCTTGAGACCTTTTTCTCCTTTCCATACGTCGGGCCGGACGGAGCACCAAGCTGCGTGACGAGAATAGGGTCTTCTGCAGCACAACCAAGCATGGTGAATGGACGGCCTGGGCTGCCACAGCTGCGTGATGTGAGGCTAGATGTGTGGCTTCGGGAACCTGGAACCTTGGAAGCACCTCGCACCTGGAGGGGGTCGACTGCTGCGGGGAATCGTCCGCCCAATGTCCAGTGTGCAGGCAGGGTATTTCAGCGAGAAACACCTCTTCGTCGTCATGCCAGATTTGCTTGGCCTAAGGACAAGCCACCGACGGCCTGACTCCTGAGGCTGGCACCGGCGGCGGCGGCAGAGTCCGGTGAGGTGTCCCGTTCCTTGGCCTTAGCCATGGGAATATCCGTACAAAAACGACGGCTGGAAAAAGCTCGGGAGCCGGAAACAGCTTTGGTCGCCTGCCATTGGATCTTGGGACAACGTTCGGCCCCGCCGTCGGCCCCAATTGATTTTGGCAAGGTCCTGATCATCGATGCCTCTCGTCTCTCGTGTCGCTCGCTCGACCTTCTCGCTCACCGAGTTCCCTGCTCATTGCTGGTCCTTTTGGCCTGGTCTGCTGCAACTGCGCTTTTAGACAGCCAACCACTTGTCGTCTGTGGTGAAGGTGAAGGAAGATTCACCTCTTGTCTCCGGCCCTTCTCCCGGCGCAAGTCGGGTGTTGCCCCATGTCTCCTCCCCAACAAGCAGATTCCCCAAAACCTGGGCCCCCGTGGAAGTCCGCATGATGCCCCAGGGGCAAACTCCCCCAAGTTTGGGACATGGGAGAGAACCACACGGCCCCTGGCGGCCAGGCCACCACGCGCGCGACTGACGCTCACGGCGGCTCATCACTCTCGCAGGGACATTGACAGGCGACACTATCCCCCGTCCCACGGTGGCCCACTTCTACGCCGAAGAAGCTCCCGTCTCCATCCACAATCGTCCACACCCGGGCGGGCCATCGAACATGCCGGAAATGGAGAGACTTTGGTCAAACACAGAGGAAAAATCGAACGGAAAATGAGCACATGCAAATGCACAACGCCGTCGGCGGGATGAAAACAAGGGGGCGGGGGCGTTGAAAGAGTGGATTCAGGGCAATGGAAGAACGGACGGGAACCGACGTGTGGGAAAGAAGAAATTGTCTGATAAGATGGATGGAGAGAGAGGTACTTACTAGGACGAGTGCTAAAAACACGACCGAGCAAAGGCCGTACCAAAACGAGGAGACCCCATGGGAGACCAGGAAGCTGCTCCTCCTTCTCCGGTGTCTTGGTCCGTGGCCTTTGACGTGACCATCGCTTTTGCTGCAGGCGCCGCTTATCTTGTTGGTCTCGCTGTTGTTAATTTCGACGTTGCCGCCATCGACAGCGCCTTGACTCGACACCATCCCGCTGTTGCTAATACCCTTGGTATCGTTGTCAAATGCCACGTCTGATACAGCTATGGCCGGGAGCTCTTGCTGGCTGGCCAAATCCTCCTCTCCGGCTTGTCGTCGATCCTCCCGGTCTTTGATGTCTTCATAATCGGCACCAAGACCACCCGCGCGCCAACCGGCGCCTCGCCTCCGGACGTAGGCCGACAATGTGCAGGTGTTTGATTGAAAACGCACGGGTTCTCGCTGTGGGCGCCGTGCTGCACCTCACTGCGAAAACTCAAGCGTCTTGCTGAGATAAGGTATACTGCGCACCCCTGCACTGAAGGACGGCCAGACGAGTTTTCGATCCTCTCTTCTATGAGGCCTAAATGGAGGCGAGTTTGTGTCAGAAACGGAATCTGGCTCCAGCTGAGCGACCAGATTCGCCTGGGTGTGTGCAACCTGCGAGACGCAGCGCAGTGCAGCAGCGCAACGCAGTAGTGATGCGCGGCCCTGGGTGCGGAATAATAGCGACGATGGTGGTGGTGAATCTGGCGCCGAATTTCTCCCTCTCGGCCCTTTGGAGGAGACAGCACACGTTTAAACGGCCCGTCTGTAATTAGTTTCCCGGGTGTGACGCTGCGGATAGACGAAGAGGACCCAGGCCTGGTGCCCCAATGAGGTCATAAATGGGGATCCTGGATGTACCTGGACTGGACTCTCGCAAAAGGTGGGAAGACTCCTGCAGGGTTTGCGCCAAATTCTGATGTCCTCGTGTGCCGTTTTATCGTGGGTTCGTGGGTTGCGCCAGGCGGCGGCGGGGGCTAGCGGGGAATAAGATCAAAAGATGACAATTGTGGAATGATGGGATGGAGAGGAGTACTGTAGAAAGGTAAGGTACTGAAAGAGCAAGGCTCTAGAGTCCCTTCCAAGCCTCGTGAGGAAATCGCAAACGTTTGTCTCTTTCAATTGCTCGTGATGGTCGTGCGCTCGTCACCTCAGACCGATCATCAGGGTCCGTCGGTTCTGGGCTGCTGGGTCCTGGGTTCTGGGGTCTGGGTCTGGCTAGGTCCTAGATCCTTAGGGTCTCAAATCTGAGTCGGTCGGGAGGTTCCCTGGTGCGTCTTGGTGGTTGGTGTTCGACTCGGATGGTTGGTGGCTTGACTTGGTATTAATAAACTGGGCTCCTCGGCTTGCGACTGTCCCTTCTCTGCACTTCATGTGGCAGACCAATGTCGCTCGGTCTATGTCCTCTTCTTCGTCGCAGTTGCTCTCCAAATTAGCGTCTGCAATAGTATGTCATGCGATCGCAACGATTTGGCTTTCCAGGCCGGTCCTGTCCGCAGGAAGTTGGCAGACGCCGTAGTGTGAGGTGACGCAGTTGCCCAAGATGCAGCGGTCTAGCCCTTTTACAGGTCGGACAGCACGTCAAAGTGCAGAGTCAAGTGTGATGACTAGGTGTCCGAAGGTGCTTCGCGTTGTATTGACGAGCTTCCCGGTTTTGGTCTTGGTGATGACGATTGGTGGCAGCCGTAGTGGTGGTACAGATAGTGTAATTCAGAGTAGCAAGCAAGCGTTGTTACTCTGGTTTACCAGCGAAGACTGTCGGACAAGAATTTGTCGCCGTCGGACTACTTATGGTTGACGTGGAACAAACTGATGGAAAGATAAGACGATGAGTTCTTCAAAAGTTGTTGGTTTCAGGAGGAAACAGAACAATCGAAAGAAGAGGCGACAGGTCAAGTCCTAGTCAAATCAAGACAGGAAGACGAAGGGCAAAGAGGAGGTTGGCACACAAGTCGATCCTACCTCCGTCCCCTCCCCTCTGTCCCTCTCTCTTTCCTCGTCTCTCTCTCTCTCTCTCTCTCTCGTGAGCCGAGGCGGGTTTCCTTCTGGAGCGCTATTCTCGCAGGAGAAAGCCTCCTGGGATTCGAGAGTGGAGGGTTTGCGCCGGATTGAGACTGAGATTCACTCGGGTTGACCACTCAGATCGCTATCGAACCGCTGCAGGGTCCCGCCCAACTGTGCGGTGTGAGCTGCAGGACCGGGGTGGTTGTCTAGAATCTGGGTCGTTGGACTCTGGAGAGAGGATCTTCAAGTGCCTTGCTGCGAATGAGAGCCGGCTGCGGGAGGAAGAGTATGCCCCTTGGCCATGGGAAGATGGACGATGCCGGCCACTTCTTGGACAGACTTTGACAAAGAAAGAAACTTTGGGAAACAACTCCAGAATCGAAGGAAGACGATGCCGGAAGGACTTCCGTGTACATTAAGTAGGTATTTGGACTGCAGGAATGGCCCTCCCAAAAGGGGAAGGACGCTGGGAGCTGATGAAACGGAACCCCCAGCGTGAACGGGCCCTGCCTTCAACAGCGAGGTGTCTCCCCACGATGTTGCCGCCCAGCATTTGGTTGGCGGCTGGCACGAAAACCCAGCACTCAATATCCCCTCTAGCTGGGGGAGCCTCGCACACGAGCCAAACCTACATGTGACAGGACACTTTGTCTTCTTTTGAACAACTTGCAGCAATTTCCAGTCTACGTGACATACTGTATTTTTCCGTAGTAATGAGCCATTATCATTTGCTTTCCGCCATGATGCCCGCGACCCATTGGTAACCTACCAAGCAACTCGACCTTTGGTCTCATAATGCTCCCTCGCTCGTCGAATAGTCGCTTCAGCCTATTACCCTGTGCGGGAGATATTGTGCCGCTATTCTTCGTCCACCCTGATCTAGCCCTGTGCAAAGTTCCTCTTGACAATGAAAAAGGACATCATGAGCAGCGCAGCGCAAGTCATGAAGACGGCATTCCGATGTCCATCACCTGTTTCTTTGTTAGCAAGCGTCTTAATAATGGGGTTCATCCTCGCAACTTGCCCTCCTCATCCAGGCTATGCGCCACGACAACAAACACGTTGAGAGGTAGCCTGAGCAGGCTGTACACACGACCGCGCACACCGTCCTCGACAACCTGACTCTTCAGGAACGACATGCTTGGGAAGTAGGCTCCGATGCTAGCCTCAACCATGCACAGCGCCCAAAACAACAGCTTCTCGTTGTCCAGCACGACAGCGCCAGACAGACAACAGCTCACCACGAGCACAACAAGCATCAGGATAAGTGATGTAGTTTCCTTGGAGTGCGTCTTGGTGTAGAGCGAAAAGAAGGAAGATCCGGCCATCATGGCGCACATGAAGCTCGAAAAGATGAGTCCAAAGGGGAGCTCCTCGTCAGACCCAGCCTTGGTTCTTGCGCTTTTCAGCGCAGCAGACCAGAAGAACACAAAGAGGTACATGGCGCCCTCGAAGAAGGTCGATGTCAAGCCCAATGACAAGATTCGCATGTCGGCCATAATCATCTGGATTCCGCTCTTGACATCGGCGAGAGAGCTCGTTGCCGGACCGTTCTGCTTCGTTCCATAGTTTTCAGTCCATCCTTTCAAAATCAACCACATGGCGGCCCCGGAACAGACCACGCTTGCCATGAAAGGCCAGACGCGGCCGCCCAGCGAGTTGACCAAGATGTCGCCAATGACACCGGACAGGATTGCAACGATGGAGCTGATGGTGGTCATGTTGCCGAAGATGGAGCCTAGCTTGAGGTTCGTCCTCGAAAGACCACGCTGGTTGTATTCCGTAATCAGCCAAGCCTCGAACACGCTGTAGAGAAGCGTCGTCGAAACACCACCGGCAAATCGGCCGAGAAAAAGGATAAAGAGGTTATCGGTAAGCATCGTCAAACAGGTAAGAATATAGGTGGCGCAATACGTGAGGCAGGCAAGTCGGCGGCCATACCGATCAGCGAGCTCGCCAGCAAAGGACGCAGAAATGGCGCCGGAGACGAAGCCCGCAGCGTATAGCGCAGCCACAACCTTCTCGGGGATGTTCTTCTCGTATCTATAAATGGCATAGATATGGGGGCCCTGTCCCGACGTCAGTCTGGTTCCTTGAGAACGGTCGCAGAGTGCATTACCTGAAGCCAATCTGCTGCCATCGCCAGTGCGTAGACCGGGAAAAAGTCCAGCTGGAACTGGCGAACAGCGTTCTGAGACTCGCCAGGTGCGGAGAGCAACTGTTGATGCTCAACATCTCCTCCATCGGAACCCTCCTCCGAGTCGGCCGCCTCCTGCTTCAACTCCTCGATAACTTCCTGCTCCTGGCGCTTGTACTGTTGGTAGAGCAAATATCCGTTGCCCGCCGCGAAAACGGCTAGATTCACCTGGTAAAAAGTCATTTTGTCGTAACTGTGACTTTCAACTGGTAGAGAAAGGTGATGAAGGCTTTCTTGAGATGCTTGTGGGACGTTGGATCGCTATAATAAGGCTGTCGACGCGGCAGACCAGCATTCCATTCCACGGGCCAAGTATCAGCAGGCGTCGCGTATCTTGGGATATCCTGACATTCGTGGTGTCTCAGTTGCCCTTTGGTCGGTGGCGCCTCAGCTTGGCATTTATTGGAGGATACTCGGGCGAATTGAGACGATGGAAGAGACAGCGGCCCGGCATCGATGTCGAGGGAAGACTTTCACATTGTTGCAAGAATTGGAACGTTCTTGCTCAACATCAGTCGGCAGCTGTGACGGCTGAGGTAACCCTGTCTGGAAACGGATGACAAGAAGACATGTTCGTCAACATGGGACGCCATGCTGATTCAGTGGCTTGGCTGTGCTATTGAATCTGTCACGCAGCCCCTACAGTGTACTTGCCGCGGCTGCCATTTCATGCTGCAATCTGCCGTCCCCTTCTCGATAGAGTTTGGCTGGCCTGTTATCCGAACCCAAATGTTGCTGCCGCTGTTGTTGTTCCAAACCGGCGGAGACAAATGCGGCGTGTAAGGAGGGAGAATGGCTGGAACCAATGAGAGGCCGTCCGTAGCTTCCAGCTTCGCATCCACCTCTCGGCCGCTCGAACGAGCAAGGAAGGGACGATGGCGGGCACTAGCCACACCTAGCACGGATTTCTAGGTACATGGCAAGGTACGGATAAGGTAGACTCGACTCAATCGTACCCGTCTGCTCGTACAGACGTACATTCCTCTCCATTGGGACTAAAGAGAGGTTGTGCCTCGCGCATCGAAGCCTCCAAGGGAGAGAAGCGGCACGCAAATTTGCGAGAAAAGCCTCCCTCGATTACCCCTGTGCACTGAGGCAGAGCTGGGCCCCAAGACATGCAGGGCAATTTCACCACACCAAAGCTTAGTAGGGGCTAGGCACAAGAGCGAACGAAGCGTTGGAAGAAACAAGAGGAGAAAGCAGTGACAAGGGATGTACAAGAACTCGCCGTAAATGGGTCCTGAAGTTGAGTGCGTATTCAAAAGAACAAGTCTCACATTTGGACCGTTGCACCGACACGGTGAGACCCAGTCGCCGGCATGTTATGCTACCGCCGGTCCTCACGGCTCGGAATCCGGTCCCCAGTGTTCCCACTCGCGGGGAAGTGATTGGACACCTGCCCTTTGCAATCGGCAGCAATGGTCGGAGCGCCGAGGGACACCTTCGGACACCTGGAGGCATCCCGGGTCACGCCGTCACGGAGACGGCGACACTGGGCCTGTCCACGCGGCAGGTACAGCCCACATTCTTCCATGTCTCTGGTAGAAGTTACTCGAACCTAGCCGTAGCAAGTCCGGAGCATCCAAGGTGCTCCGAAGAACGTGGGGCCACCGAACGAACGGGGTTGGGGGCAGTGCTTCCATTAGAATTACGCGGATTCGAGAAGCCAGGGTTGCAGAGGGCAAGGCGGAGAAGAATCGGCGGTGTCCAGGACTCCAGGCCGCGTGGGACCCTCGTAACCGTTCAGCCGTTGCCCACAGCACGATCAAAACACAACGCAACGGGGGCGTGCCAGCGACTAGGATCCGGGACGTAGACAGCCCGCCCGGAGTAACGGCGTACCGGAATGGGAATCGACGTGCCGTAATCGCGAACCCAGTAAAGCGCCTCCAAGTGGATGGAATCAGATCAGTTGGAGCTGCGCTGAGCACCATAGCCTGGCGTCCGGTATGTTCCCGGTCTTATCGACATGCCAACACAGCGCCGAGGTCCGATTCAAACTTCAAAGGGCTCTGAAGGATCCAATCCTGCCATGCTCAGCTCACACATCAATCGATCTGGTTTTTTGGAATGGATAAGACGGCAGTTTGGCGCCGGCTCGGGAAAAGCTGCTGAAGCCTGAACCCCCAAAGATGTGCGGCTGAGCTTGCGGAGGCCGATCAGAGGACGGCGGTAGTAGGGGTGCCCCCTGTCCGGCCTATCGCATGCCCAAAGGGCTCAGCATGGCTGTTGTGCTACGCCTCGCGACGGCTGGCTTCCATGCAGTGTTGTGGGAACTGGAGTGTCTCGCGCAGGGCAAGGTTCGTAACGAAAAGTCTCTTTCGTCTGTCGATGGCAATCTCGGGTCCAGGTCTCGTTGTATGTTGTAGTCGTACGAGGATGGGATTGGAGGTGCAGCTTTGGCGTTGGCCGGTCCTAAAGCTGGTGCTCGCGAGACGGGCAAAGATTGGCGTGTGCAAGGCTCTCTTGCTTCTTAGGCGAGTAAGCACCTCTGAACTGTTGTCGGTGGCTGCTCTGGACTGGAGAAAGCAGGGCAACACGAACGAACGATATAGGTAGTATTACACGTAGAAAGAGGAAGGGGTGGAATGCGAGGGATATCTTGACTCCACCTCTTGCTGGGTGTGCACTGTGCCTCAGCATTCTGTGGGACGCTCGGATATGCGAAGCGGAATGTCCTTGTGGGAGGGTTTTCGAAGATGGTTTTCCTCGTTGGAGAGTGATTTGCGCGCAATTAGATTCATGGAGCACCCCCGTCGAATTAGGTACGGTATCTTGTACAGACAGGGCCAAGGCAACAAGCGGAAGAGACGATGGCAGTTCTTGCTGTTTTCCCCTCCTGCCGTCTGACAAAGCAATGGCAGGAACCCGAGGTCCTCGAGGTGCTGACGAATCTAAGGGAGGGGCCCATGTGGGCAGCTTTGAGCAGAGGAAAGCGGCAGGACAGGCCCAACCTAATCTGGCGGGCAGGCATGAGGGAGAAGGAGCAAGAAAGAGAGGGGAAAGGCAAGGGACCTGCCTAGGTAGTTACACGCCGCCCACCGTGCCACCCTTCCTCTCAAGTACGTTTTCCAGGACAAAGGAAAGAGCCATGGTTTCGCTACCTACTTACCTAGGTACCTACCTAGGTACCTTCCTAGTCATCCAAGGTATGGTTCCTTAATCTAATAGACTCACGATGCAAAGATGACAGAAAGGCAGAGCCAATGGCAATGATTCCTGAACTCTGAATTCTTCCCTTTTGCTCTCATGATGTCAAGATCACGACCCCGACAGGAAGGCTACCAGCCGAAGAAGCTTTTGGAGGCGGCGAGCTGCACGTGTGGAATCCTCCTCGGGGTTCAGGGCACACCAAGTACCGCCCAGGTATGCCATTCCCTCAATTCAAAAAGTCCTACGCCAAAAGTCCTGCATTTCGACCTTTGGTCCAGCCAGACTCCTCCCTTCCATTGTATCCCGACCCGGCGTGCCGGCTTCTTTACTAGGCCCCCAGCATTGATTACCAGGGTTCGACCGGCTTGCATTGAGAGACGCGCTCGCTCACTGCTATTGATTCCACGATATCATCATTGTGCGTCAATACTTGCCATGGTAGAAGTCGAGCTGTACCCCATGACAGGCTTCCATAGAGTCCTTGGCAAAACCTGACTAAAGGCAGTCAATAGCTTGCATCAATAGCTCACCTGAAGCCTTGAAGTCCCTGTTGAACGACTCTGTCAACCTGGAAAGATGAAGAGGGGTTGCCGGATTTCTAGGTCCCCGTAGCAAGGTATCGCCACAGACCGACAATCAAGTCCATACCTTGTGTTAGTTATCCCGACGCCCAGAAGAATCGTAACCCACGCAACGGGAATCCCACCCCTAAGTTGCTCCACGAGAGTCGCCTCAGCATTTTCCCTGCCCCGGCGCTGGTTCGTCCTTAAGTGTCAGCTGTCAGCCACCTCTGATGGGAACGGCAGGGTCAAGTATTGATTCCTGTGTAGGCATCGAGATTGCGGTCGACTGACTGCCTCCAACGTTGGGACTTCTATAAGCCTTCTCAGTAGATTGCTTGCATCCTTCACGATCAAAGTACAGTAGCACACAGCAGGTATCCGTCCGGGGTTGAGACATTGATGTTCAGCTCGAAGTTTGGCGTCAACCTTGTATCTTGTCACTACTAGGGGCTTGGGGGTGGGCAGACGAAGATCCCCACTACAGACGTCGTCCAATGTTTTGGGGTTCTCTGACACAGACACCGGCGAGAAACCAGACTCGAGATGCCTCGTGTAGATGGCTACGGCCTCCTCCTCTGCCCATGTCCCAGACGTTGACAACGGCGACGGAAGACGGGACGAAACCCGTCGGTGATCTGATCTGGCCGCAGACGAGACGAGAGCTGGCAGCTAAGGTGCCTTTTCAGGTCTCTCACGATGCTTTGTGCGCCGACATGCAACTACCAAAGGTAGTCTGAGTCCTATCCCACTTGGAGATGCGAAAGTCCTACAACGCACGCAGAGCAATACGTGCGAGGTACCAACCAACAGTGTCGAACTCACTACTTCGTAGGCCTGGTACTCCACATCCAACTCGCCCTGCAGCCAGTTTAAACCCGTTCAGTCCAATCCGGAGGCAGCATCGGGGCCATTGGGCGCGTCCTCAGCCTTACACTGCCCAGAAAGCGACCCGAGGGGGGTTCATCCACCTAGCGCACCCGCAGTCTCGTTTTACGGTTTTAGTGCCATCAGCTGGCTGGCGCCAGCATTGGTGGGTACCTTTCCTCAGCCATCGACCGGACCACCGTCTGGCTCAGGATCCCGGTCGAGGTCACTTTGGCGGTATCTGGCTGCGGAGAGTGACATGTGTCGAATGGGTTCCCCACCCCAGACAAACATCGCACAGGACCTCCATGCACCTCACCTTCAAGGCTTCCAGGTAAGGTTGGATGCACCGGACGGGGGAGCACAGGGCAGCAAGCAAGCACTCGTCGAAAACAAAGCAGCGGTAACCCAGCGGAAGAAAACAGAATGGGCAAACGGGGTTGTGCTTTGAAGCAAAGCGAAACGAGACGGGAATGGCTAGCAGACAGCGGAGAGACATCTTATGTAGGTAGTTAGCCAGGTAGGAGATTCAAGTAAGAAAGGTATTCGTCGGATAGTCGCTTTTTGGGTCCATCACCAGGGCATAGTCAGGTTGGCCCATCACGCCTTGATTCCTTGAAGAGAAAGAAAATAAGGCCAGCAACAGGCTCCGGCTCTTCTCCCCCTCCTCTGCTGCTTTATTTACCTACCTCAACCAAATGCCTGTCTGCTCGTGTTGTTTCGCTCTTGCCTTGGCGAGGCACCTCGTGTCCATCCGTTCAGCCTGAGCCTCCGGTCTCTGCCACCTCTGGGAGTATTTCGTACCGCCCACCCGTGGTCTTCCTCGTCGCCCTCCTCTGCATGTCTAGCCTGTCTGCCTGCCTCATCCACGTCTCAATCCTCCAGCTCATCGTCACCGTTTCCGACTTCCGATTCTCGCTCTCCTCGACTTCTACTCATCACCTTCTTCTTACCCTACCCTTGACTTTCCGGCACCAAGCGAAGCATGCTTGGCGTCCCGCGCCTGGGCTACATTAAAGTCTCGTTTCTGTACGCCAGACTGCTTTCTCACTAAGCGATCGAAGAAGGAAGACAGGTACCTAGGTATCTTTCTGTACATCCCGTCACTTGCCCCGGTGCCTCTTCGCAAGTCCTCCTGCTGCTCCTCCACTTCGCAAAAAAAAAAAAAAATTCCACTTCACAATCCCAGTGCTCCTCAATCCTACCCAATGCTCTAACGTCTGCTCGCATTCACTCGTTCGCAGCCGGCCTATTCTCACCTTCTCCCTGCCTCATTCGCTCTCTGCCCGCGTTGCTGTGAGTCCGCTGCTGCTGCTGCTGCTACTCCTCCTGTTGCACCGCTCTGCTCTGCACTCGCATCATCCCAGAAACGGCGGATTCATTCAAGCGCCCACGGAGACGGCCCACGCTGCAAGCTCCACCCCCTCCACCCCCCTTCCCAGCACCGCATTCTATTTTCTCACTCCTTCCCACCTTTTCGTTTCTCCCCCTCGTCTTCCCGCCTGCGTGCTCGTCCTCGTCCTCGTCCTATCAAGCTCCAAACCGTCGCAGCGGCAAACCAGCAGCCGAGAGAGTGTCCCCTCAGTCCTGAAAAGTCTTAGCCAAGTCCTAAGAGTCCTGACTGCTGCTGACTTGGGGCTCGTTCTCTCGTCCTTGGACCGTGACTTGACCTGGCCTGACCTGACAAGAACGAACCGGACTACCACCACCAACACCCCCCCTCCCCCTCTTCACTCCCCCAACCCCGACACCCCGGCCCAAAGTCCAAGCCCAAGCCCAGCAGCCGCAGCAACAAGTCCTAAAAGTCTAAGCCCAGGCCATCCATCATCCCGCCGATTATTGCTCGAGTACGACCAAACACCACCAGCACCACCACCACCACTACTCCTCCGCTGCACCGCACCGCACGGCTGCCGACGCCCTGCAACCCAAATTGATATACCCTCTGCTGGTCCTGCCCACCTCGGGCCGTCGCTCTTCTCCCTTCTTTCCCCCCCGACTCAGTAATCCCATATGAGCTTTTCCAACTCCCGCCTGAAAGGCTTTGGTTTCGGTAAACGCAAGTCCACTGCTAGCATCCAGACGCCCGATCCGAACCAAACCCCAAGCCCGACCCCTCCTCCTCAAGGTCACCCCTCCGGTGCCCCTCAAATACCGCAACAGATTACCGTCCGCCCAGGCTCCATCGCATCGACCTCGTCCGCCTCAATCGCCCCGATGAATCAACACCCAGGCGCCGGCAACCGGCCTCCGAGCTACTCGGCCAACTTCCCCCAGGGCGGTCCTCCTCCCATGGGTCGCACAAGCCCGATGACGGGCCAAGGTCCGGCTCGCACCCCGCCCTCCCAGATGGTTGGCGGCCCTCCTCCCATCAACACTGGCGCTCCCGTCGCCGGCTATCCCCCTCAGCTTCCACCCATTGGCGGTCAGGGACACCCCATGGGCGGTCCTCCCCAGTACGGCGGCGGCGGCGGTGGCTATCCTCCTTCGGGTCCTGCTCAGGGCGGTCCCATGGCACAGTACCAGCGGGGCGGTAGCGCGGCCGAGGTCGAGGGCAACAGCAGGAGTAAGGCTCAGCTGATTGTCGGTATCGATTTCGTACGTGGTCTCCTTGCATCAGGGGAACGCCTCTAACATTTCGTGTTGCTGACATGACCCAAAGGGCACAACTTTCTCCGGTGTGGCGTTTGCTTTTGCGACAAACAACGAAGCGAAGGAGGACATCATAACAGAATGGCCCGGCGCTGGTTCGTACACGAAGCAAAAGGTAGGGAAAGAATCGACTTCAAAGCAGCGTGGTGCGTTGTGTCTTCGTTCTTGGCTGACACGCTTTTTCTCCAGATCCCCACGGTTCTCTACTACGATCAGTACCAGAAGGTTGTTGGCTGGGGTCCTGATATCGCCGATGCCCTCGCCCCTACTGGATACCCGAAGCCCGGCGTGCAAAAGGTCGAATGGTTCAAGCTGCAGCTCATGTTGTCCGGCAACACATACATCGACCCCATCAACCTGCCCCCTCTGCCTCCTGGAAAGTCCGAGATCGACGTCGCGGCCGACTATCTGTTCAAGCTCCGCCAGGCGATGCGCTCAGCTCTGCAAAAGACTCTCGGTGAAGTATTCAACCGTGAGGAGCGAAACATCCGTTACTACCTCACCGTTCCTGCCATTTGGAACGATGCCGGAAAGGCCGCCACCAGAGCCGCCGCCATCCAGGCCGGTTTTCTGAGAGACGAAAACGACAACCGGTTGACGCTAGTTTCCGAACCAGAGGCCGCTGCCATTTTCTGTTCCAAGACGGGTCTCCTGAACCTCAAGGTCCACGACGCTGTGCTGATTGTCGATTGCGGTGGTGGCACTGTCGATTTGATTGCGTATGAAGTTGAGGAGGAGAACCCCTTCACAGTAGCCGAGTGCACGGCAGGATCTGGTGACTCTTGCGGTTCAACAGCGCTGAACCGCAACTTTAGCAACATTCTGCGAACCAAGATTCGTAAAATGAAGCTGCCCGACGGATCCAAGACGGCGGGCCGTGTGTACGCCAAGTGTATTATGGACTTCGAGAACCGTATCAAGGCCGACTTCCGCAACAACGGTCAGAAGTGGGCTGTCGACGTGGGCATTGAGGCCGAGTTCCCCGAGGCCGGCATCGAGGAGGGTTATATGACGTTCACCAACGAGGAGATTCTGCAGTGCTTCGAGCCCGTTGTTAACCGCATTCTTGAGCTCGTCAGAAACCAGATCATCGCCATCCAGGCGCAGAACCGGACGTTGCAGAACATTCTCGTCGTTGGCGGCTTCGGTGCCTCTGAGTACCTCTTCCAACAGATCAAGCTCCACGTCCCTCCCCAGTTTCAGTCCAAGGTCGTCCGCCCCATGGACTCCGTGGCCGCCATCGTCAAGGGCGCCGTTACTGCCGGCATCACCGAGCGCGTCGTCACGCACCGCGTTGCCCGTCGTCACTACCTCATGGCTACCTTGCAGCCCTTTAAGGAAGGATACCACCCTGAGGCCTACCGCGTGCCATCCCTTGACGGCAAGGACCGTTGCAAGTTCACGCGTCAAATCTTTGTGCAGAAGGGTCAAAAGGTCAAGATTGGCGAACCCGTCAAAGTCTCATTCTTCCGCCAAGTCGCACCCGGTGCGACGCTCATGTATGAGGACATTTTGTATGCTTGCGACGACGATGTTTGTCCCGAGTACACCAAGGATCCCCGTAAGTTGAATGATAAATGTTGGCATTGACAACCGCTAACCTCGGACACAGGCATCAAGGAAGTTGTTACCCTGACCTCAGACCTGTCGCGCAAGAACCTCGAGAAGGACTTTGAGAGGATGGACACACAACAGGGCACCTTTTACCGTGTCTACTTTGATATTTATCTGACGCTCGACGGATCCGAGTTCAGTGCAGAGCTGGTTTGCCAGGGCGAGGTCATGGGTCGCTGCAGAGCGCGCTTCAGGTAAAGACAGCTGCGGAGTAAAGGAGAGAGGGAAGGAGGGAAAGAAGAGAGAGATTGATAATGTTTGCCGGCTTGCATTGGGCATTTCGTTTCCATACACTCGGATGATACCTCGAAAAGGTGACAGGGGTCAGAAGGACAGCCGAGGCTAATAATGGCCGAGAGTACATACCACGAAGACACCTCCCAGGACAGATGGCTGGAAGACGAGGATTGGATTTGGGAGGTTTTTATGATGCGGAAGGATTATGGCCTATTGTCAAGTGTTGTAGATGCACCACACTTCCCATTTGGGAGAAATCAAGATTTTTTCCCCCAAAAAGACAGCGGTGGCACAACGACGTTGTATGGAGATCCACCCGAGTTTGGGGGCAGACTGCAATGAAATAGTATGAAGCCATCGCCGTAAGGTAGTCGCTGTAAGTGCCAACTCTCAGTATCCGGGCATTGATCAGGTCTTGGTCCAGAGTGAATCAAGCTTGCCAAGAATCGTGTTCGCGAACCGGATACGCCACGTGAAGGATGCTGGGCTAGCGGTTATTGAATCAAAACATCCCTACGTGAGAGGTACCGTGTGAAGCTTCCTGGCCAAGATCATGACGGTGAAGAGCAACGCCGTGGAGGCTGTGTGAATGATGAGGCAGTGCCCGATGCGATGTAGACCTGCATAGAAAAGAATAGGGCGATTACTTCAGATGCTGGCTGATCCTAACATGCCTCGACTCAGCCACAGTAATAACCATGTGGAGACTGAATTACGCCCAGTTGGTAAACGGCGCGGGAGTACAAGAGCCAAGCAAGGAAGGCCCTGGTCGCCAGCGAGCCGAGCTAGTCCAGATTAACCCCGTCAGTGCCAGCGGGAAACCGGGCAGCCAGTTGCTCCTGCGTCATCGTCTGAACATGAACCGCTGGGAAGTTCAACCCAAGGTTGGGCCCTGCATCTTGCACCCTCAACACTTGCAATGGCAGCAGGTAAATGGGACGGGCCATTGAACCCCTCAGCAGCTGGGCAAGTACGGAATAGTGCCTTTACGGTAGAGAAGGTAGGTAGGTAGGTGGGTAACGTAGTGATGGGATGCCGTGTTCCTCTCCTTTCTTTCACCTCGACATCTCAGGAACCTCGGTCGCTCGAGGCTATCGTATGCCACGAACCTCAGTTCCCTCCTACGAACTCCAACACGTCCCTTTCTGCATCAGTAGTGTCAAATTACGCGGTATTTTAAGCGCGAAGAAATAACCTACTTTTCCTGCCCTACGACCCAGTTCCTGTTCCACCCTTCCGTGCCGCCCAACCAACCTGCGTCTCCCACCTGGTCCAACTCTGACGCTACATCGCGCGTGCAGGGATAATCAGGAATTGGACCTGGATCAAGCAGGCCGATCGCCTCTGGGCAATCCCGCCGCCCCTTGCTTTCCATTCGCTCTCACGTCGACGCTCCGTACGTCACTCGGCGCAGGTCCATCGCAGACTATTGGTGGCTTCTAATTGCTACCACGTTGGCGCTGGCGGTATATGTACACCAGATTGTCGTTTCTTCAGACCGCGGAAGCTTAGAACCCTCTGTACCATGAATTGTCACAGCATCCCGGCGTAAAACATATATCGGATCCTTCGAAACGACGAATTGCCGGACTGCTCATCACCATCCTTTTGTTGCTTTTCTTGAATTATACCCATAGCCTGTCAGAGGCGTCTGGATCACGGACCATGAGACTGTCGTCGTCAAAAAGAGGCGACCAGCGGGGTACGGGAACAAGCCAGAGCCTCTTCATCGCGCTGGCCCTATCCTCGCAGCTACCGACGGCCAATGCAATCGTATTCCCCAGCTATCATCCCAATTACAAGACCGACTACCTTCAGCTGAACAAGCGGTACAATCCCGCCAGACGAGGCCCACCCGAGGACTGGAATGGGAGAATACCCTTAAAGGTCACCAACTCGTGTCCTAACACGATATGGCCCGGCATCACAACGCAGCATGGCGTCGGCCCCGGAATCGGAGGTTTCGAGCTTGCCTCCGGTGATAGTCGAGACATGTGGGTTGGGCCAACTTGGCAAGGCCGCGCTTGGGGAAGAACCAACTGCACCGTCAATGGAGAGTCGGCAGGCTGTGAGACGGGTGACTGCTTTGGCAAGCTTGACTGTGAATTCAGTGTAAGTCTTGTCGTCTTGAAGGCACCGAATAACTACTGATCAGCCCAGGGCGCCGTTCCTGCAACTTTAGCTGAGTTCAACTTGGCCGGCGGTGTCTCTGGACGACAAACGTTTTACGACATCTCCCTGGTCGACGGTTACAATATTCCTGTGGGCATCAACTACATCCCCGCCGACAATACCACTTACATCCCGCCAAACTTGACCAACTGCGCATGCATCGCAACAACAGGATTCATTTCGCAACGCGCGGCAAGCGGCACCGTCTACACCAACAGCACGTACCCCGTCCCATGGGAGCCAAGTGAATCCAATGAGAGTTCTCGAGACTGGTGTCCTTGGCCTCTGCTTTCCAACCCACCAAACAAGCCCGGCGCCGGTGTTTACCCGTACCCAGACGACAATATTCAGCGTCCGACCTTCAGCCCATGCAAGAGCCAATGCGCTGCCACGAATTCGGATTCCGACTGCTGTATAGGCAAATGGCATGACCCCAATAAGTGCAAGCCAGGCTTGTACTCCAGACACGCCAAGGCTCTGTGCCCTGACGCGTACAGCTTCGCCTTTGATGACCAGACGTCGACATTCATCATCCCCTCGGGCGGCGGCTGGGAGGTCGTCTTCTGTCCTGCCGGAAGGAGCACTAACATTCTGCGTACCATGGGACCACAGCTGTTTGAGCTTGCGAGCGCCGGCTTCCTGAGCCAAAAGAACCTGGATCTGGTTAAGAATCAATCCTACATAGATTCTGAGAGCGAAAAGAACGCTGCTCCGGGCCTGGCTTCGTCGTCTCTGTGGGCGATTTGCGCGGCGGCTACAACCGCGGTCATGTTGTTGGGTTGGTAGATGCCTTTTGGCTGTTTGTTTTTTATCTTTCTCTGGAATAAGCGCGACGGGCTGGACCCGCGCAATCAGCCGTGCTTCTTTGCAAGTTTGGATTTTGGCATTGGGATACCC
This sequence comes from Colletotrichum orchidophilum, assembly GCF_001831195.1. Classification (NCBI taxonomy): domain Eukaryota; kingdom Fungi; phylum Ascomycota; class Sordariomycetes; order Glomerellales; family Glomerellaceae; genus Colletotrichum; species Colletotrichum orchidophilum. Next base: position 9,330 of record NW_019172992.1, on the reverse strand, counting down.
TGGAATGACTGGACGAGGCATGGACGATGGACATAAGACGCAGAAGGGCGACGATACAGAGGCAGGAGGGTGTGAGCTAGAAGACAGCATATCCGCAACCTTCCCTTGGAGTACCTAGAAAGCTTATACCCTTGATAAATACAATACACTTCAAACATTGATTTACCTGACTCGAGGGACACTGCATGTTTACGACTCAACACCATGGAGATGGAGGCTCGCCATCGAGATATGAATTTGGAATGAGTAACGTGAAGCTGTATCTTCATGGGATGATGCGAAGAACCATACAAACCCTATATATCCCGTAGTCCGTCCGTGTGTGTGAGACAAGGGGATCCTTTTAAGCTTTCGGAAGGGAAGCGATGGAGGATGAGATCCGCCGCCGTGGAACCGGGAACGGTCCAGAGCCTCAAGAGATTATCACAATTGACGTATCGGTACTATATGGTCTCGACGTAAGAGAACTCTCAGCGCATGCTGAAAAAGACCGTGATCAGAGGTGGCAGCGAATGAGTGAAACACATCGTATCAAAGTCTTGAAAAGTTTTTAATTTTTGTACTGGCTGAAATGTACCTTGTGTAAGGTACCGGTATTTACTTGGCTCAAGGTCACTGTCCTGACTCCGGTTCTATATCGTCCCGCCTAGGATCTATCTCTCTCTCTCTTTCTCTTTCTCCTTCTCTCGCGCGCTCGGCTTGTGTACGTTTCCTATTTCCTTGATTCCGTTTAGGTGGGTTCAAATGTTTTTTTCTTTCTGACATTCTTTCTTCTTTTTTTGACATGATGCCTCCGAACAACACCCTGACCGATGACAAGTCTAACATGATAATTGTGATTCTCTTTCTCTCTCTCCCTCCCTACCTCTCTCTCTCTCTCTCTCTCCGTCTCTCCGTTCCCGCATCAAAACCGCATGAGCATGACTTTCTCTCTTCCCTATATCGCTCGTTTTCCCAGCCTCCTTCGTACCCGGTACCGCCATGTATTTTTGTACGTCGTCTTGGCCTGCATCCCCCCTTTCCCTTTGCCCTCTCATGGAGAGAAGGAGAAGGAGGAGGAGGAGGGGCTGACTTCTGAAGAAGAGTTTCTGAAGAAGAAAAAAATGTACCAGCGGAAAAGGATGCGATACAAAGGTCCAAAGTTTTTCATAGTGCCAAATTTGCTCAAATCTGCAAATTCCCCTCTCCTTCAAAAGGACAAAGGCAATAAAACGCCCTTGATAACAGGAAGAAAACTTCAACCCTTGCGCGCGGCACGCTCCTTGCGTCTCCGATCCCACTCGGCCCTCTCGTCATCATCACTGCCGCTAAACTCCGCATCGTCGTCATCGCTCTCGTCGTCATCGTCATGGTGCGCGTAGCCCGCAGGCGGCACAGGCGGTGCGGCAGAGTTGGGAATCGCAGGAGGCGCACTGGGGGGTGCAGCCGCTCCGCTCTTGTTCTTCTTACCAGACGACGACGACGAGCTGTCTACATTGATAAAGTCGCCGGCGTTGAGGGAGGCGTACTCGTGCTTCTGGATGAGGTCGCGGAGGGCGGGATTGCGGGGGTCGACGAGCTGGAGGGGCGTGAGGCCGCCCTTGTTCTTTACGCGCGGGTTGGAGCCGGCCTCGAGCATCATGTCGACGAGGGCGTTGCCGAACTCGCGGTTGGCGAGGGGTTCGTTGTTGATCCAGCGGATGGCGGTGTGTAGTGGGGTGTCGCCTTCTTGGCGGTTGATGGGGTCGCATTCAAAGTTTGGCTGGTCGAGGAGGAGGTCGATTATGTCGTCTGTGGGGAGGAGGACGCGTTGACGGTTAGGAGGCTGCATTTTCTACTAGACTATGGGGAAAAGGAAGGAAGCGAGTGATGTTGGGGAAGAGCGTGTGTGTGTGTGTGTGTAGCAGAGGGAATGGGAGACTGAAGAAGGGCAAAACGTACAGTTTCCTCGCGAGGCGGCTTCGTGGTAGAGGTGATTTCCCATGACGGTGGTGGTCTCGTTGAGAATGCGGGCGAGCTCGTTCTCGTCCTTGATGTCGGCGATGACCTCGTTGAACAGGTCGGTGTTGTCGCGCCGCATGGCCTCGATGAGAAGCTCCTTGGCGGAGGCGCCCTAGAGGTTTTGTGTCAGTCCATTGTGTCTCTGAGAGGGGGGTTGTCTGTCTAGGGGGACGAACCTCGTGCTCCTCGTGATCCCCGGCCATGACTGTGGACTTGGGTTTGTCTGTGTGTATGTGCGCGCGCAGCTTTTCACAATGAGGCTATCGTGTCGGGAAAGGGGGTGTCACGGAGGGTGACGAGGGTTTGCTGTGCTGGATGAAGTGGTGTTTCGAATGGGCTTCCGTGCAGGGCCGGGGAGATGTCGCTTGGTGGGGTTGGCGGATCGGAGGTCACGGCGGCAGGGAGAAGACGGTGAGGGGTAAAGTATTCGGTGGTCTTTTCTTTTTTTTTTCTTCAAGGTGCGTTATCGTGGAGAGAGCGGAGGGGGCGGGGTGGGAGATACGATAGTTCGCCAAGGGCGGTGAATGTGTGAGGTTGCGGGAGACGAAAGATGGGAGAGAAAGGTGAGCAGCGCAGAGGTCCGATCGCGCCGTGAGGTCAGGTCGGGCAAAGCAGATCTCCTGGGTTCGGGGAGAGTTGCGAGTCGTCACTTCAATTTGGGCTGCGTTTGGCTTCCTGATGAGGTGTGTTGCAGTTACGTAGGTACCCCCAGTGCCAAAGTGCTCGTGGGGCTGAGAGGTTGCGTGGCAGTTTCCAGGTTTGGGGTGTCAAGGAGGTGGCAGTGATCGCCTAACCCCTGATTGACGCGGGATACGTAAGGTAGGTAGGAAGGTACCCAAGGTACCTTAGGTCAGGTAGTCTGGCACTCTGGGTACCGAGAACCTCTTTCTTTAGGTGCACGTCACCTAAGGTAGGGCAGTTGCCAGAGGGCGCCTATCGTACCTAACCCTCAGCAACAGCGGGTAGCTTGCTGCGGTGCGTCCGCTGAACAAAGGGCCAGCAATCCTGGAAACAGTCCGCCGACCCCGCTATTTGCACTTCAGGTGGATGGACGGGACGGGTAAGGCGGGGTTGAGAGACGGGAGCCTCTTGGAGGGGCACGGAATATTATTGCGGCGGGATTCCGGCGGGACGGTGGGGTTCCTCTGCAAAGACCGTTTTTTCCTGGACGCTGGTGACTGTTCCGCCGGCTGGCGAATAGCGGCTTCGTCCCCCACCGTCGCATTAGAGGCCCGCTGAATTTTCCAAGAAGATTACACCGAGGAATGAGGTCCGCGGTGAGCTAGGCACATCACCAAGCATCACGATACCTGAGACTCCCACACCCAACACAATCTCTCCCACGAACAAGCGCCGCCCAACCACAAACCACATACCGCCAAGATGTTGCTCTGTAAGACTCTATTCCGCTCCAATGCTCCCATGCTCCAATGCCCCTCAGTGCTCTCTCACTCTCCCTCTCTCCCTTTCGGGCGCACCCGCTGACAAGAAAACCAACCCCAAGTCTGCCCCAATTGCGCCAACATCCTCACCGTCTCTGCCTACGCGGGCGTGCGCAACCGCCTCGAGTGCCGGACCTGCCCCTTTGAGCACGCCATCACCGAGCCAATCTACTCACGCCGCGAGTTTGAGCGCAAGGAGCGCGAGGACGTCTTTGGCGGGCCCGGCGAGTGGGACAACGCCGACAAGGCGCGGGCCCAATGCCCCAAGGACGGCTGCAACGGCGATGAGGCCGCCTTCTTCCAGGTCCAGATCCGCAGTGCCGACGAGCCCATGACTACGTTCTACAAGGTACATATGCTTCGCTTGGTGTCCGAGGGGGGTTGCATGAACGACAGTCTGTTAACATGGCGTTTGTAGTGCATGACGTGCGGGAACCGGTGGAGAGAAAACTGAGACTGGGCGAGGAGGAATTTTGGAATTTCACCGGGCATTGCGAGGCGTTGGGGAGGATGCTTGGATCTGCTTTTATTTGTTTGTTTGCTGTGCGCACTACGACGTAGGTGTCTCTCTTTCTCTGGAGCTTTTTCAAAGACTGCCATCTCTACTACGTAGGCCGCTTCGCAAAGCGAACCCTCCTGTGCGATTTGTTTCAGTACCTAGTGGCTGTTCCCTCCGGCCCTCTCCTATATTGTTCGTAATCTCGTGATGTGTCTACTGTGCTGCTGCTTCACGGCCCCGCGCGTCTTCTCGCCTTGTCGCAGCCCGCTCGTGATCCTTGGCTCCCCGTGCTCCCTCGTCTTCTGAATCGTGTTAATGCAGCACCGCTCTCGAGCAAACGTGGCTTCGTTCCCTGCTACCCAGGACAGACACAGAATCTACCGCGACCCCGGTGACTGCAGTCCTCCTCCCTCTTCTGCTGCTAAAGCGAGGAGCCCATCTACTCCAACCTAGTTCACGCATCGCTCCGGTGCCAGTCGATCGCGGCCCGCATCCCGTCGTCCACCAGCCTCTGCACGAGGTCCGGACTGATGACGTCCTGCCGGAACTGCTCCTGCTGCAGGAGCTCGAGGTGCTTGAGCGTGGGGCCGGGGTACATGAGGTACTTTAGGTACGGCGGGCGGGACCAGTATTGCAGGTAGGCGAGGTAGGCGACAAAGTCGGGCCGGGTGAGGAGTTTCTGGGTCGCGAGGTGGTTTAGGTAGAGGGGGTTTGCGAGGGATTGGACGAACTGCGCGCGCGCGTGTTTTGCTTGAGGTTAGCAAGGCTCTCTACAGGTCGACTCTGTCTTTTGGACTCTCTGTCTGCACTGGGGAAGTGTGAAGGTGCATATTGGGGGATGGGGGAAAGTATGCATGTACCTCGAGCTCGATTTCAAAGCGCGTGTAGCCGCCGTAGACTGGTTCGCTGTCGGGTGGAGGGGGCGGTTGAGAGGGCGTTTGGTCTGGTGCTGTCGTCGCCATCGTCGCGATTGGTGGCGCGCCTGTAGGTGTTTGTGGATGGGATTGTGAGATTCGGGGAGAAGTGGACGGCCTGGATGTGGGAATTGGATCTAGAGCTTGGACAGGGGTCCTGCCGCTAGCTCTTGTCACGCCGATAGAGAGCGACTCGATGGACGGCCGTTTTTACCTCGAGTTTTGGCCACACTAGAACACTCAGAAACTTCCAACTTTTACATACTATTACACATCTGACGCATAAAGCTTGAAGAAGACTTTTTTGCATCTATACCGCTTCAAGATAGAAATGAGTCTGGCTTGCTCGAGGCATTGAGGTATGCTGCTAACAGACCTTCAAGGGCAGCGTGGGCTGCAGTAGTTTCCGCGGGGAAGCTGCAAGGTCCCCTGCATATACAACTGAACTGACATCACTCTCCTCCGATGGTCATCTGAACGCGTGCAAAACGTCCATTTAGCGGCTTGATCACATGGCTAGCAGACCTCTTCAAACGTTTGTACGCCAAGCTTTCACTCGCGACCGTTATAGCGAGAATCTCGAATTGCATTCATAAAGACGGCATAAGGAGTCGTGGAGAGGAAGAGCCAGCATACTCCAAAAATGTCTGACCTCGAGATGGTCGTATTTTCACATGAACATTCTGAAGTAGTCAAATCGGGGATCTCGTTCCAATAGCAACGCTAGTAAAAGAATCAAAGCACTGTTTGCATCAGTGACGCTGGTGAGTTCGCAGCTCGCTGATCAAAACTCAACTTGATATTGCTTTGATCATATTCCTATATTGGGATGAATATAATCTCTGCTGTGTTCGTCTTAACCTAGCTTGTTTTTATCTGAAAACAAGCGTATCAAACATGTATGTACCAGCGTTTAACATTATTATAATCGCAATAATACAGATTACGATTGTTCACTTCAATGAATCCCATGCGCTCCCCATGTGCTCAATCTCTGCCACCCCTTGCGTATCTCAAAGCACACCTCTGGCGCCAACTAACCCTCAAATCCACACCCCATGAAAAGATTACCTCCGGAAGTGGGAGGAGCCGCGAACGATAAGGTAGTACCTTGGTATTGGGTTCCAATGCGTTACCCGCGCTGAAATGCCCACGTTCATAGGTTATCTCCGAGCTAACATGAAAGGACCTGCCGTACCTTAACACAAATGAACTTTCCGCCGGAATAGCTATCCGGTCTGTCTGCGGAGCTCTTACGTCCAAAAGGTATCATCAAGTTTCGCCGAGCACGGTAGAAATAGACAGAGTGTTCATTTCTCCTTAGACAAAGGTCTCGAGGGTTATTCGCAGTTTCGTCTGGGCAAAGACCACTTTCTTCCCCTTAGGAGTCTCTTTGGATGTTTTCTCGTCAGAGGCCATAACCTCGAAGAGAACTTCGAGCATTGTGAGGAGCTCGTTTGCTTACACGCCAGAGAGGATCGCTTCACATGCTCCAATGAGGGCTTGTGCCAGGAAAAACAAGAGAGCAGAAGTATTGAACGGCGACAGGACTAGTCATGATGAGGACGGTCGGTTACTTTTGTGCCGTTAGAATTTCACTTTAAGCTATTCTTCAGGTAAAACTGGGGAAATAGGATAATGCAATCACACGCTTCATCCGGTACTCAGTTGATTCCCGGTGCATTCATCCATATCTACTTCAAAAGAAGAACGTAGGGTACGGGGCGACTTGAGGTATCAATCGGTTGAGTAAAAGGTGCCTCAGAGAGGTGATATGTGACCCAATTAACTCGGTCAACCACTCGAAGGTGATAAGACGTTAGTAGATTCTTTTTGAAAATATCTGATCGAGTTTAACGGGCTTCTAGAAAGACTGATAGCTTAACATCACAAGTGCAAGCTCATCTCATCTCACCGGAAGTATAATTCAGCATCATTTCGCAAACTGAATGTGCGGCATCAAGTTTCGTCCGAGAAGTCACGGAAAGTACTATCTTCCAGAACATGGGGCATGTGATAGCTTGAAAAGAGCAGGGTGCTACTTGGACATCAAGCCACAAGTTTATCAGTGTTGAATCATTTCTGGTTTGAGCCATGCTTGACTTGATGCTCGCCACTAGATATAACCAAGAGAAGGGTATGAACTTGATATTCGAGTGTGGAGGGGAAAATACCAATTTACTAAGTGAAAGCTTGTGAGTAAACATAAAGAAACTGAATTTGATCAACAGGTAATATGGGCAGAAAGGACGTCAACTTGTTGACGTTGTTCAAGCCCAGCTCTAGCCGAAATCGCTCTGGCCCGGGGGATAAAGTACTGGCGAATTATATTATTAGAAGATGGCGATCTTAGGATGGTGATGTTGCTAGTGTGGCTAACAGAGACATGTTGTCGGAGTACTGAGGTAGCATTGGTGAGTTCGGCGATTTAACCTGTCGGGAGGCTTTAACCCGGCGCGACATCGCCGGGCCCACTAAATAAAGATATTTCTCCACTGAAAAGTTGACTGAGAGGCAGAAGCTCCAACGTGCATGCAAGCTGGGAAATTTCGCGACGCCAAACCTCGCAAACAAACGCTACACTGCGCCAGAGTCACGACATTTGCTTCCCTCCCCCAAAATACCACTCGACCCAGCTCACAGCAAAGCCCCGAGCACTTGAAAAGCATGGCTTCGAAACGCAGCTACGAAGCTTCCGAGGTCCACGACGCCGCGCAGCCCGCGTCTAAACGGAGCAAGAATAAAGCGCGCGACCACCAAAACGCCCACATCGACCCGACATGGGGACAGAAGTACGTCTTCTCGTCCGCCGCGGGCTCGACGACGGTGCCCGTTGACCCGGAGCTGGAGTTTGAGGATGATGGAGATGCCATGGCGTATCTCAAGTCAGTAAGGTAAGAAAGCCCCCTTTCCACCCCCCCCCCCCCCCCCCCCCGCCCCTCCTCCCGCCCCCGCCCGCACCCCGCCCCGGGGGGCCGGGGGGGCCGCGGGGGGGGGGTTGGGGGAGAGTGGGGTGCCACGGCGTATTCCAAATCAATAAGGGAAAAAACCCCCCCCTCCCCCCCCCCCCCCCCCCGGCTGTCTTCTTCCAACGTGCTGAACTAGTCCTCGAAGTAGTGCAGGTTGATGCTGATATGGTGAGTACTCTAGGACGCAAGCAAACGGCATACCGCACCTCCTTGTCGCGCCAAAAGTACCGATCGGCCCGCAACTACCAAAAGAGCTCCAATACAAGGACGGTGACGTGGAGGGAGGCGAAGCCGCGGAGGAGGAAGAGGAGGATCGCGACATTTACACTACTGGCCAAGGCGACTTCAGAGGATACTACGCCGACGGTGCCTACACAGCAAGACCTGATGACTGGGACAAGCCCCACGCGAACCGCCATAACGACGAAGTGGAAGAAGGCGAATGGCCCGGAAATGAAGGCGTCTACGGCGCTGAAGACGAAGACGCAGACGCCGATCCCGAGGCGGCCATACGCGAAGCCTACTTTGCCGCGATCCTCTCCCGCTTCAAGACCCTGCGCAGAACCCTCCACGCCGTGCCCCCGCCCCATGCCATCGCCGCCCTACGCCCGGGGACTCCGCACGACTTCCGCGTCGGCGCCTTCGCGCCCAAGTCGGCCACGTACGCGATCTGGTCTAAGCGCTTACGCGACGCGGACCCGCTGCCCGCGCAGGTCGCCTCCATGGATAAAGACGGTGTACTGCGCGTGCTGCGCGTGCTCCTGGGCGGCGGTGCCTTCCTGCGTCGCGGGAGCGAGCTGAGGGAGCGGACGAGCCGCTGGCTCTGGGCGCTGCTGGCGCGGCTGCCGGAGCGCGGGGAGCTGAACCACGTCGAGGTCGGGTGGGTTCGGGATCTGGGGCGGAGGGCGGTGCTGATGATGCAGAGCCTTGCGGATATGGCGGCGTTGAGGGATGCTTTGGAGGGGGAGGGGATGGATTTGGGGGTTCATGATGCTGTTGACGAGAGCTCCGATGACGAGGATGCGTTGAGGGAGATGGAGGTTGACGAGAGGGATGGCGAAGAGAAGGAAGAGGAGGCGGGGACACCGGGTGGTAAGACTCATGCCCAGGCCGAGATATTGAGGCATGAAGAGGACGCTGCGGCATCCAACGATTCAGTCGGCGATGACAAGCGCGGTGGCGACCGCGACGGCGACATTGAGGATGGAGAGATTGACGACGATGGAAAATCAGAGCCAATGGACGTCTCCGAAGACGGCGAAATAGACGAGGGCGAGGTCGTTGAAGATGAAGAACCGGCACAAGCTGAAACGCTCGAGGAAGCGCGAGCTCGACTCCTAGCCCAGCTGGACACGGCAGCGGCCGTTGAAGATGCGCCGTCAGAGGCTCCCTCAGAGGAACCGACGGCCGCAAGGAGCGCCTGCAATGGGCCGACTACTACCGCATGAACCAAAAGTTTGCCAACAGCATCATCGACCTCTACAAGCCCGGCGACATCGTCATTGTCCACGACTACTACCTCATGC